>NW_012104109.1:1429619-1438639 GCF_000951045.1 Mandrillus leucophaeus | reverse complement strand
CTGTGGATAAGGTAAGGAACTGGGCAAGAGAAAGGGAAACCACGTATAGCTGTCTGTGTTATAAATGCTGTGATGGCCAAACAGGAAACCTTTGTCTCTAAGGACTTATAATCTGACACCTGTCAAGAACACTAAATTCTTTTTTAAAAAATAAAATGGGGCTAAGTTGACCTCTTGTCTTAGAGGTTCCTAAAGGGAAGAAGAGAATAAAAATATGAAACTGTTAGAATCAATAGCTTAAGTCATTTTGCAGTATCTTGCCGAGTACGAAGCCCTAGGGGTTGTTGCATCACCTTTAACTGATATTAAATGACTCCTTAGAGTTATTAAGCGCTAAAAGCCTCTACAGAGATCATTTTGGTTCTTTTGTAAAACAGAATTTCCATACACTCTAAACCGTGTTTACACTTACATTTGTAATAAGCATTCAAATGGCCAATAAAGATAGCTAACAGCAGAATAGCATTACACATATTTATCAGTGAAAACCAAAAAAAGAAATAAGAACATAAGCTTCAGATAATATAAGATAATGATTTACAAAAAATGCAAAATATTTAAGTATTGATTAATTTAACAAACTTTTGACAAGTGCCTTTAAATGTTAAGCTGCAGTGGTAATCACTGAGAAATATTACGATGAAAAGAAAAAAAGGGACTTAGAGTCAGTTCAGTAAAACAAATAGTAATTAAAGTATGATACAAGAAAATGGAAATTTTAACTCTACTAATGGCTACAAAAGAATGGAAACTGGATCTTGGCTATCATATATATATATATATACGGAATGTCAACCTGATCAGGAAGGTCATGGGAAACATCCCTGAGGAATGACCATGGCGGATGAGGTCTTATTTCAAAGTTGTGGTAAATGAGATGTGGAATTGGAGGATGATAAATGAAGATAATATTGCAAGACACAGTTAATATTACCTGTGAAGTTCTGAGCTTGAGAATGTGTCAGCATTAAACCAAGAAAAGTTGATTGAGAGTCCAATGGTTTTTTGTATTTTTGCCCACAAAATACATTGTGAGCAATGCTTTTGTTGTAGTTGCTCTACATACTTCAAGTTGTTGTAGTTGTTCTACATACTTCAAATAACCATATTTGTACTAATGCTGGAGCTGACAAGATTCATAGGAAAATTGAAGGTAACATTCGGTAAAGGCTCAAATGCATGGGACCCTGATCTGGGTTTTGCATGAACTCATGTATTTGTTTAGGCATAGAGTGGAAAGTAAACAGGTATAGGCCTTGATATTTGGAATTTAAAAATATAAGACATTAAAATGCAATTAACATAGAAAAAATATGTATAAAACATTTCCATTAAATGTTATGTAGAACTATGATTTTAAAAAACACAACCAGGATGGGAGTAAAAAATATTTTGTAGTTTAGTTACTGAGTTTAATATTGTGAAAGTAGTTTGAAAATCCTCATAAACTGTACAAATGCAAGAATGAAAATAAAAATATAAACTGAAAACTCTGAAGAAAACTCAAACATGATCTTTCCTTCCTTCTGTGTTACTTTTATAGAATAATGCATCCCCCTACATAGTCAGCTTCCTAAGTCAAAAATACATCATTATCCTTGATTCTTAATTCTCATTCCATTGGTCATAAAATTCTGTCAACTTTACTCTCTTAACAGCTCTAAATTTAATCAAACATCTCCGTTAACAATTCTACTCTTTTACTTTAGGTTCTCATTATTCCTTTTGTTTCTGTAGTGCTCCACTTCACTTCATTTGTCTTCCCTCAGATTCATTTTCCATTCTGTGACTAGTGTACACTTCAAAAATGATATTCTAATACTTTAACTCCCTTCTTATATCTTTTGTTTGTTCCTTATCTCTGGGATACAATTCAGTTTCCTTAGTGAGGCCATAACTTGAACTTTGCCTACCTCTTCAGCCTTGTAGCCATACGTGGAACATGTGGCTCCTATGGTTGCTGGAGAAAGGCATGAGAGAACACGGAGAATGTGTACCTGTCTTTGTCTGTTTAGGACTATGGGAGACAGATCACTTCCCCTCAAATTCAATAGATGAAAATAAATTACATGAACCCTTCCAGATGCAGTACTGTGGTCACTAAAACATTTCATTTTGCTACCCCTACAACTACATGACATTTCCAGATATATGAAATGAAATGGTTTGGTGAGGATACGGCATTTTCTCTGGATGAATACCAAAATATTTTAGTTTAAAATAAGAAGTTAATTCCCAGAAACTGAAACACATATGTTTGCATGAAATTAGCATATTTTCTCCCTGTAAGTAAGCAATCTGTAATACAATATGAAACATTTTTTAGAAGATCTTATTACGATTGAGTAATTTAATAAGAGAAAGTCATATTAGTAAAATATTTACTGGAGACTAAGACAACTTAGTAACTCCAGTGGGGATGATTTTCTAATAAGACCAGAGATATTAAAGTCTCTTAAATAAAATTCTCTTTCCATTGATGAACACTAAAGTCGATTCCACATCTTGGGTATTGTGAAAAATGATGTAGTGAACATGGAAGTGAAGATACTTTTTGACATACTGATTTCACTTACTTTGAATACATAGACAGTAGTAGGACTACTGGATCATATGCAAGTTCTATTTTTAATTTTTTGAGGAACCTTCATACCATTTTCCATAATTGTAATACTAATTTGCATTCCTAGCAACACTGCATGGGAGTTCCCTTTTCTCTACATCCTTACCAACACTTTTCTCCTTTCATCTTTTTGATAATAGCCATTCTAACAGGTGTGAAGTGCTATGTCATTGTGGTTTTAATTTGCATTTCCCTGATGATTAGTAATGTTGAGCATTTTTTCATATACCTATTGGTTATTTTTTGAGAAATGTCTATTTAAGTTCTTTGCCAATTTTTAATTGGGTTATGTGTTTTCTTGCTATTGAGTTGTTTGAGTTCCTTATAAATTTGGGATTTTAACCCTTTATCAGATGTATGGAAAAGGAAAATGTTGTATGGATACACAATAGGATGACATTCAGCCTTTACAAAGAAAGAAATCTTGTCATTTGTGACAACATGGATAAACCTGAAAGGCATTATGTCATGTGAAATAAGCCATTTGTCTTTCTGCAAAGACAAATATCCCATAATCTTATTTACATGTGGAGTTTAAGAAAGTCAAGCTCTTAGAAGAAGAGAGTAGAGTGATGATTACCAGGGGTTGGAGGTTGGGAGACGGGGCTGTTTGTGCAATGTTGGTCAAAGGACATAAAACTTCTGTTAGACAGGAGGAATGAGTTCTAGTGTACAGCATGAGATCTAGTGTACAGCATGGTGACTACAGTTAATACCAGTATAATTTATACTTAAAGTGGCCAACAGAGTAGATTTGAAATGTTCTTACACTTAAAATGATAAATATGTGAGGTAATACATATGCTAATTAGCATGATTTAGCTACTCCACAATGTATGCGTTTTTTGAAACATCTCATTTGATATGGTTTGGCTCTGTGTCCTCTCCCAAATCTCACGTTGAATTATAATTCCTAGTGTTGGAGGAGGGGTCTGATGGGAGGTGATCAATTCATGGGGGCAGATTTCCCGATTGCTGTTCTTGTGATAGAGTTCTTACAAGATCTGGTTGTTTAAAAGTGTGTGTCACCTCCTCCTTGAACGTGCTCCCCCATGGGAAGATGTGCTAGCTTTCCCTTCACCGTCTGCCATGATTGTAAATTTCCTGAGGCCTCCCAGCCATGCTTCTTGTGCAGCCTATGGAACCAGCAGTCAATTAAACTCTCTTTCTTCATAAATTGTCTAGTCTTAGGTAATTTTTTTTATAATAGTGCGAGAATGGACTAATACAGAAAATTTGTACCAGAGAAGTGGAGCATTGCTATAAAGATACCTGAAAATGTGGAGCGACTTTGGAAATGGCTAATGAGTAGAGGTTGGAACAGCTTGGAGGGATCAGAGCTGCCCAAGGCCTTGGATGCCCACTCCTGTCAGCGTGGCCTGGATGTGAGAAATGGAGTCAAAGGAGATTATTCTGGAGCTTTAACATTTAATGACTATTCTGCTGGTTTTTGGACTGCATAGGGCCTGTAACCCCATTGTTTTGACCAAATTTCTCCCTTTCTGAATGGGAGCATTTATCCAATGCCTATACCCTCATTATATCTTGGAAGTAACTAACTTTTTTGTTATTTTACAGGCTCAGATGAGACTTTGGACTTGGACTTTTGAGACAATGCTAGAATTAGTTAAGACTTTGGGGAACTGTTGGGAAGTCATGATTGTGTTTTGAAATGTGAGGAGGATATGATTTGGGAAGATCGAGGGTGGAATAAGATGGTTTGGCTCTGTGTCCCCACCCAAATCTCATGTTGAACTATAATTCCCAGTGTTGGAGGAGGAGCCTGGTAAGAGGTGATTGAATCATGGGAGCAGACTTCCCCCTTACTGTTCTTCTGATAGAGTTCTCACAAACTCTGGTTGTTTAAAAGTGTGTGGCTCACGCCTGTAATCCCAGCACTTGGGGAGGCTGAGAGGGGCGGATCACGAGGTCAGAAGATCAAGACCATCCTGGCTAACATGGTGAAACTCCATCTCTACTAAAAATACAAAAAATTAGCCGGGTGTGGTGGTGGGCGCCTGTAGTCCCAGCTACTCAGGAGGCTGAGGCAGGAGAATGACGTCAACCCAGGAGGCGGAGCTTGCAGTGAGCCGAGATGGTGCCACTGCACTCCAGCCTGGGCGACAGAGCCAGACTCCATCTCAAAACAAAAAAAGTATGTAGCACTTACCCCACCTCAGCCATGGTAAGACGTGCTTGCTTCTCCTTCACCTTCTGCCATGATTTAAGTTTCTTGATGCCTCCCAGCCATGTTTCCTGTACAGCCTGTGAAACTATGAGTCAATTAGGCCTCATTTCTTCATAAATTAGTCAGTCTTAGGGAGTTCTTTAGAGCAGTGTAAGAATGGACTAACATTGTGCACCATAAATGTATAAATTTTTGTAAGCTATAAAAAGAATAAAGAAAAAGAAAAGGAAAATAAAAAGAATCTCTCTTCTCTTGGCAGAACTTCATGGTGTTACAGACTATATTTTCCTTTTTGAATGTCCTTTTCATTTGCTTCTTTTGTAGGCCAACCTTACCCTATCCTCATCTTTGCTACTGTGATATATTCTTTCTTGAACTATGCTAATACTTTAAATAATTGTATTAGTCCGTTCTCACACAAGATAAAGAAATACCCAAGACTGGGTAATTTATAAAGGAAAGAGGTTTAATTGACTCACAATTCTGCATTGCTGGGAGGCCTCAGGAAACTTACAATCCTGATGGAAGGCAAAGGAGAAGCAGGTACCCTCACAGTGTGGCAGAATGGAGTGAGGGCAAGCAGGGGAAATTTCAGACACTTATACAACCATTAGATCTCATGATACTCACTCACTGTCATGAGAAGCGTATGGGGGAAATCACCCTCATGATCCAATTACCTCCACCTGGTCCTGCCTTTGACATATAAGGATTATGGGGATTACAATTCAAGGTGCAATTTGGATGGGGACAGAGAGCCAAACCATATCAATTATGTTACAGTAAAACATTGCTGTTGGTCTACTCTAAGCATCTTTGTGAAGAACTCTTTGTATTCTATGGAAACAAGCAGCAAAAAATAAAACTGAACTCAATTATTGGTGAAAGTCTTCAGCGTCCCCTCCACCCCAACACAAAATGGGAAAGAAAAGAGAGACTAAGTATATTAATTATATTAAGGGACAGATATTACTCACAAATATTAGGAAAAATGAAAGAGAACAATATGATTTCTGGACATGTTGGAGATAAATGTATGGAATTAAAGATTACAAAGATGGTCTTTGTATTTTCAGAAGAGCTAGCAATGATCAATAGAAACTACCATGGGTTCACTAAAACAAGTCAATTTATTTTCATTTTTAATTTGGCTGTGATTCCTATATAGATCAAGTAAATATTACAGTGAAAAATCTAGTTTATTATTATTTTTAACAGCCTCTCATATTATCTCTGTGGACAAGATGAAGAATGTATAGTGGAGATAGTATATTATATGCAGTTAAAATAGGTATAGTCAATTGAACATTCATGCTAGAAGAATAATGCAGAGAAGTTTCTAGTCCTATTCTAATCAGTGTTTTAATTAATTATTGGGATGGAGATATGAGAAGTGCGTTTATCCAATCTACTGTTTGAACAGAACTTCATGAATCAAATATTTATTAAGTACCTATTATGTCTCTAGCGCAAGGAGAAAAAGTTGATAGATTGATTGCATGCAAAGGCAACCAAGTAATTATAAGTCATTGTCAACTCAGTATGAGCACATGAGTGTTGATAAGCCAAAAAAAAATACCATTTGAGCCTACCAACAGAATACAATTGGGCAGAGATAAGGAGAGTGGACTGTAGGTTCAGACTCCTTGAAGTTTTACATGGTTTCTATTACTTCTTAGCTGTATGACTTTGAGCAAGTTAACTTTCCTAAGCCTCAGTTGTTCTATCTTTAAAATGAGCTACTATGTTTATTTTTGAGAAATAAGTACAATGAACCATGTAGACTATTAAGCACTCTGTGTGAAAGAAAGTTCTCACTCAGTAAATATTTGCAGTTATTGTTAGTTATCTATGCAGGTCAAAAGATAGAACAAGAGCTATGAGACCTGTGTCCCAGTCTTGGCTTGTCTAGTTGCTGACTGTGACACTTTTAACTTATCTCTAGGTGATTATGTAGAGTTCTGGGTATTTCATTTAATTAAGGGTATGGAAAATAAATGAAATCATTTTAGAGAAGGAAGACAGAGATGACAATTGATCTAAAAATCATCATATAAAGAAGCATGCTGAAATGTGCAAACTAATTAATTAATGCCTTGCTTTGTTCCAAAAAGTTTTTTTAAATTGCTGATAAAAACACATATAGTGTAAGAGGATACATATAGTTAAAGCAGTGGAGGCAAAGAGCAAATAAAAAATAAAATAAGGATTAATAAATGGATCACAGTTGTGTTACCAGAGGAAATAGGGAAGATGTAAGACCAGGATTATACATAGCATTAGAAATTGCTTCCTTTGCTCTGACCTTTACCTCCTAATTTTCCAACTTACTTGCCCAGCTACTCCCATGCTATAACCCTTTGACCCGATACTTTTGCCCCACAACTTGTAACTCATTGGCCTTGTGTCTTTATTTTCCTGTTCTCTAGCTTAGATTTTGTGGCTTATATTATAATTGCTTACCCCTTTCTCTGTCAGTCATACTCTCAAGCTAAACCACAACCCTGGATAAAGCACAGTATTTGTTTTTCTTTATCCTGCAAAGGCAATTTTACAACCACATTGGCAACCACACTTGAAATCAACATGTTGAATCTGCTATACTTTATTAGCTTGATATTCTTGCTTAACTATTTCACACAATGTATGTACATATTCATCTATTATTACAATTCTCTCTCCTGCTCTCTACTCACTCTCAGTTTACTCATGCTTCCCTTAGGGAATCCCAGACTCCTTATCTTCCTACCACACTATCTGCAAAGCTGCCTGCTTTTGAAATCCCATTGTCCCTTTTTTCTTCATGTGAAGATGAAGGAATGGATTATCCTCCTATTAAACTTCCTTTCATGGGTGCTCTGGGTTCCATCCCTTTCCATCACCTCAAAGAATTCATGCCTATGGCTATGATTTCATTCTAGTACATCATAAATCTTTCTTTTCCTGTAGGATAGTTCCGTCAATATAAAACCAGCTTTAGTGCCTGTCATTCTTTAAAAAATCTTTCCCTGATGCATAACCCTTTTCTAGTACTTTTCTCTTTCTGAGATCCTCTTCAATAGTCTCAATTCTCCAAGGAGAGACACACACTTCTTTGGTTATAACTCATTTATCGTTCTCTTAGTCCTGATTGCCTTGTCCACTATTTTTAACATCACTAAGCACTTCTGATATTACCAAATTTAATAAACACTCTTTCCTGTTATCTTACTTAGTATCTCAACAGAATTGCCAGATTTGACCACTCCTTCTGTTTTGGAAAGTCTTAATGATGCCTATGTTATACAATTTTATGCATTCTCCCCTTTCTCGTAACTGATTATTCTCTGTCTCCTTTATTGGCTCTGGTCTTTCCTCAACTCCCATATTCTGACATTGTCCAAGGCTTAATCCTGTATCTTCATTTGCCTTTCTCTACATGTCTTCACAAATAAGTGATATTTATAATCCATACTTTTAAATGGCATTTCTATTGATAAGTCACAAATCTGTATCTCTAGCACGTATATTACCCATGGACTTCAGCCATATGTACCTAGCTGTCTACCTGATGTCTCCATTTGAACATTTCACAACAAAGCAAACTGAGTTGATCCAAACTTGAATTCTCCATTTCCATTTGCCATAACACCCTTTAAAATGTCTTCCTATGCCAGGCTGTCAGGAAATGACATACTTCACTCAGGAGTCATTCTTGTTCTGCTATTTGCGTTACATTCGAATCTACTCCATTAGTGGTTCCCATCGATTCCACTCTTAAATTAAACCCTTAAATTGCTTGCAATTTCCATGGCTACCGTCATAATCTAAGCCACCATATTGTTAACGAAGTCTGCTTCAAGAGTCTCTTAGCTATTTCTTTTACTTCCACCTTTGTCCTTTCTAACCCACTGTTCATATAGTAGTCAGAGTGATCTTTAATAAATATGCATCACATCCTTGCCTAAAATCCTTCAATTGACTCCCATTACTCTTAGAATAAATTAATTGCTCAGTATGCTTTAACTCCTCCTGGAATCTTTTCAATAACTGACATACATCAAATTATTTTCTCTCTCTCTCTCTCTCTCTTTTTTTTTGAAACGGCGTCTCGCTCTGTCTTCCAGGCTGGAGTGCAGTGGAGTGATCTCTACTCACTGCAAGCTCCGCCTCCTGGGTTCACGCCATTCTCCTGCCTTAGCCTCCGGAGTAGCTGGGACTACAGGCACC
>NW_012104109.1:1427899-1429569 GCF_000951045.1 Mandrillus leucophaeus | reverse complement strand
TTTTTTTTTTTTGTATTTTTAGTAAAGACAGGGTTTCATCGTGTTAGCCAGGATGATCTTGATCTCCTGACCTCGTGATCGGCCTGTCTCGACATTCCAAAGTGCTGGGATTATAGGCGTGAGCCACCGCGCCCGGCCTGTCTTCAGATTTTTGACCATAATCTTTTATCCATTACTACTTTAAATTAGATCCCTCATAGCTTGTTAATTGTCGTATTTTTCTACCTTCACTATAAACGTAATCTCTTTGGAAGGGAGTTTTCTAAACTCAGTATCGAAATCAGACCCCAACTTTCTATCCCCCTTTTCTCTATTACATAGTAATTTAATTAGTTCCATTCAGAGCATTTATCTCAATCTCTAGTTTTTATTTTTTTTATGATTAAAAAGATTTTTAAAAGCTTTTTCATTTTCATGTTGAGGTCTATAAGTCAAGACCATGTATGTCTTGCTTACAGCTGTATTCCCAGATCCTAATCATGTGATTAGAGAATACATCTTTATGAAAAAATAAATGAATAAATGCATTCATATGCTATACAAGTGAAGAGCTACAACCATGCTGTAGCTATAAGTGATCATCACATATCAGTTGCTAACAACACAGAGACTTCTTTTTTACTCATATTGTTGCAATTCTTCTCGATATGTTTTTCATTCCAGGGATCCTATGGTACAGGGAAGGGAGACATTAAAAACCATGAACTAAACTAGATCTTGAAGCTATGCTTGCAAGTGACATATTCATTTCCATGCACATTTAATTGGCCAAATTGAGTCAAATGGCTACTTCGAGTTTGAGATGATGCTGTATAATCATTCTTCAGAGAATGGGAAAATAGAATTAGCATCCCAGTAAGAGGCTGTAAATATTTTAAATAATAGTATCATTTCTCATATATGCCACTGGCTATCCATTGACAGTGGTTTCCCAAAATCTGAGTTAGGAAGGATTCTGAAGTTAGATATAGACTCAGTGAAAAAGGTGGCTTGTGTTATATGATCATGATAGGGACAAGTAGTAGCATGTTTGCTGTACTTTTGTAGTCTCTGACATATGTGTGGTGTTATTGCTGAAAATAATTGAAGGACTGTCATGTGGATGAGGAACTGAACTGAGATAATATATCAGAATTCAGTTCTTAATGAGAAGAAAATTTAGTGAAATGTGTCTCATTCAGCTAAGGTAAAAGCATTGTATCACAGCTTTTTTAAAATGATATACTCTGCTCTGTACAAACGAGACATTTTTAATCATTAAGAGTATTCACACAACAGTTTCATGTCAAGATATTAGCAAAGCTGTAAATTTGCACTTTGAGTGCTAAGTAATTTTATATTTTCTTCTAAATATAAGAGCCTATGAGTTCATCAGTTAGTGTAAAGACCACACTTACAGTGTGGTCTGGACTCTAGCATTGGCCTTAAGGTAATAGGTTCCAGTTATGCCATCCACAATGTGAGAATATTGGGCTATATAATCTCTAAGGGTCTGTTATGCTTTAAATTTGAGATTTTTCTTTTCTATCAAGTATTAATTGAGTATTTACTCTCTACAAAGTATTGTGCTAGGTCCTAATAGCACCTAATATGTCCTAAAAAAATGAATGAAGATTCTAGCCTCAAGAATCAAATTAGAGAAAAAGATAAAACTGTGTGTAAGTAATGAG
>NW_012104109.1:1399184-1426394 GCF_000951045.1 Mandrillus leucophaeus | reverse complement strand
CAGGTCTCAAGTTAAAGAAATTGACACAAGTGTGAATTTTAATATCAACCAAAATAAGAAATATAGCAAAAAGTCTTCAATGGGAAAATAAGCTTAGAAGATAGATAGGTAGAGAAAAAGAAGGAACACGATCAAAACAGCAAAGAGCAAAACTGATTGTTATGAACTCGTTTTCCGTTAATGAACATACTCTCAAGGTGAGCTCAAGATGTCAGCCTCATTTAGTTTTAGTTTTCCATTGCTCCTTATGGTGTATAGCATTAGGGTAAGAATATTTCTATTGTTTAAATATACATTTTTGAAAGTAAAAAGTAGATTTCTAAACGCAAACCAGTAACTTCCTCTTGTGCTGGTCAGAAGATCAATCTGTTCCAGTGTTGCTCTCTGAGAAAAGTATTTAAGTTACCAGAATGGAATGTTCTCAAGGAACGTGTAAACAACATTGACTCTCATTACACAAACTGTAGATTCATAACCTTATATAAGATACTACATTGCTATGTGTGTTTCTGTGCATGCCAAAGCACACATTCTTCTAAAATACCTAGAAACATTAAGGAGAAAGATCATTAAAAATGTGGTCACAGAGAAAACTGCCTAACTGCCAATATTATTATGCCACTCTAGCTACATTTTCTGATCAAAATACAAATAAATACATATTAATTTAATGAATTTACAGCAGAAGATAAAATGGCACCCTGACTTTGAGTTTAAATAATGCCCTTCTAAGGAATAGTTAAGCAAAGCACAAAAGCAGACATTAGAGCCTGTTAAAAATGAATTATAGTGTATTACATTTAGAAATCTATAGAATACATTACTTAGAGCAAAATGTATTACTTTAATGCATCTATTAGATAGTATATATGATACAAATAAATAAAATAAACCTCAAATTCATGAAGGTGACAATGAGCCAACAAGTGAAAACTTGGCGGCAAGAACTTCTTGGCAGAGTAAACAGTGAATGCAGAGGCCTAAGGGTAGCTGGTAATTTTACATGTTCTTGTTATGTTCTAAGCATAGGCAATAAATAAATAAGTAAATAAATAAATATCCAGTGTATTTGTGGCAAAGAAATCGAGGAGGAAGAAAATGGTAAGACAGGAAGCTGGGACAGAAGGCTTGGGACTAGTAATTTAAATCATCTTTCAGGCTAAAACACTGAGTTTGGATTTATTCAAAAAGTATATATTGGAGGACATTGAAGAGTTTTAAACAGTAAAATGCTGTAATTTGATTGACTGTTGTATGTGAAGATTAAGTAATGTGAAGCAAAAAGAACAGGTAGGAGGCAATTGAAGTAGTTGAGAAGAGAGCTGATGGAAGCTTGGAGTAATTTGCTAATGGTAGAATAGAAGTGGATAGATCCATAGTGCATTTTGAAGGCAGAGTCAATAGTAATTTGTGGTGGACTAAATGAAGGGTAAGGGGTGTGTGAGGAGTAGGGGGAGAAATAAAGTTTGACTACGATGGGGAAGGTTTTTGAAAGGACAGATGTTTTTGGTCTGCATATATTCATGACACCTGATAGATGTACATGTTGTGTTATCATGTAGACTTTGAAAATATGAATATGGAGTATACCGAAGAGATATGAATGGAAAATATATAAAGTTACAGTAGATATCTAATAAAAATTATCAGTCTACCAATAGATTTGTGGATACCTTTCTTCACAATGACCAAAGATCAGGGAAAGTACCTTATATCTAATAGAAAAATGGCTTGAAGGGCATAGTTAGCTGCTATTCAGTGTGTTATATAACTGGTCTTTCAATGGTTTCAACATTCAGAACTCCTCCACTCTGCAGTTCTGTCTGAAAGAATGACACTTAGTAGCAGCCATGGCCATGTAACGAATGAAGTGCAGCTTGATCAATAGCCAAATCCTGAACAGTTTCTGTGTTAGAGCTGTGATAAAGCTGAACTGGAGAACACTGCTTAAGTCACAAGAACCAAACCAAAGTTTTTGTTTCAATTCCTTTTTCTTGAATCTAAAATGGGTGGGATTGTGTCCTATTCTCGTCCAACATAGTTGCTTTTAGTTCAGCCATTGTGGAAAGTAGTGTGGTTATTTTTCAAAGAACTTAAAACCAAATTACCATTCAACCCAGCAATCCTATTACTGGGTATACTCCCAAAGGAATATAAATCATGCCACCATAAAGATACATGCATGAGTATATTCATCTCAGCACTATCCACAAGAGCAGAGACATGGAATCAACCCAAATGCCCATCAACCGTAGACTGGATAAAGAAAATGTGGTATATATACACCATGGAGTACTGTGCAACCAAAAGAAAGGACAAGATCATATTCTTTGTAGCAACATGGATGGAGTTGGAGGCATTATCCTAGGCAAGTTAATGCACAAACAGAAAATCAATTACCACAGGTTCTCACTTATATGTGCGAGCTAAACTCTGAGAACATATGGACACAAAGAAGGGAACAACAGACACTGGGGCCTGCTTGAGGGTGGAGGGTGGGAAAAGGGAGAGGATCAAAAAACTTCCTATTCAGTACTATGCTTATTACTTGGGTGATGAAATAATATGTTCACTAAACCCACTGACACACAATTTATCTTTATAACAAACCTGTACACATACCCCTGAACCTAAAATAAATGTTAAAAGAAAAGAAAGAAGAAGAAAGTAGGAGAAGATGGTCAGAACAGAACAGAACAGAACAGCTATCGAGACAGAAAACTTACTTGGAGGTGCTTATATTCTGAAAATTGAATATGGTGCATGATTTCTAAGGCATTAGTAGTAAAATTCACCCTCAAATAATTTCTCAGGCATTAGCCATGCAGATCCATAACTTGTTTTGACTTGGGGAGGAATCAACAGAAAGTATGAACAGAGGCCTCTTAACGAGGGGAGAAGGTTTGATGAGACCCCTTCTCTCACAGATAGAATCTTTTAAAAACATGTTTTTGTGGTTCCATAATAAAAGAGCATCAGGAGAATCAAAGAAATTAAAACACAACCAATTTCAAATAAAATGCTAGAAAAGAGTTTTTAAAGCAATGTATAATTAACCTGTCAAAGTCTTTACCTTACACATTATTCAGGCAAACAACTTAAAAATATTCTACTGACAATGGAGTGTAAACTACCTTGTTTAGAAGGACTATTTGCAACTGTAGTTTTAATATTCTACTTGTATTATCTATTTTTTGTTGTGACAAATCTTCAATATGTGAGAAATATGAATAGCTTTTGTATTTACATTAGCACAGATAAGATTACAAGGATTATCAATCCCTATTCTTTATGACATATGTTTGTTATTATCTTTTAAGAAAATAACACTACACTTCCTGAAAAAAGTGATGCAAATAATTCTGTAGAACACCAGTTTGTGGTGGGAAGGAGTGCAATAGGTGAGTAATATAAAATATTTTTCTGACCAAAAAGAGACTCTTTTTATGTTTGTAATTCTCATTTTCAAGAATTTTAGTAGATGTTTCAAAATGAAATCCAAACTACAAATCAACATTTTTTTCAGGCAAAAAGGCAAGTATTGAACAAACTCTTATATACAGAAACACACTCACACAAATAATTCCTTTAATACAACACACATGTCTCTTTGCGATCTGACTATTGGATTTTGGTCTCCTTTCATCTTTCCTTATATATCTAATGTTCTAGACAAAGTGTATCACTCACAGACCTTCCTGATCTGGGCACTCTGCACTCGATATGCCTTGAATATGACCCTAAGAATATTTTAGAGACTATCTAAATAGCAATACTATCTTTGTTCTCTCCACAAAAACTTACTCCATGATACTGGGCTACATCATTGTCTTTCACAAAGATTCAGATGCTCAAATGTCATCTCCTGGGGAAGCCTCTCTTGACCTCTCCAGTCTGGGTTTAGATTTCTCTAGTATGCTTCCATTGCACACTGTACTTCCCTCAGTTATCCTAAGCATCACCCTGTAGAAGAACAGTTAGGCCACAATTGAGGTAGTTGTGAAGAGAGAGAGAGCTAGTAGAAGGTTGGAGTAATTTGCTAATGGTGGAATAGAAGTGGATAGACTCATAGTGCATTTTGAAGGCAGAGTCAATAGTAATTTGTGGTGAACTAGATGAGGGGTAAGGATACTTCCCTCAGTTATCCTAAGCATCACACTATAGAGCTATCTTCAGTTTAATTGTCTGTCTCCTCTCCTCACCTACTTTTGGTAGAGACCGTATGTTCTAGATTGTGACATTTCTAGAAACCAGCACAATGTTGATCATGTGGTAGGCATTCATGAAATATTACTTAATGAGTAAGTGAATGAATAAATCATATTTTTCATTTTGTAAGTTATTTCCCAAAACCATTTACCCCCAACCTGTTCATCTTACAAGAATGGTGAGTAGAAATCTGGTTAAAATAAGAAAATTCGAGAGAAGGACTTAAGAAATAATATTTATGTTTGCATTTAATAAAATGTATATAAATGGTTTCACATATTGACAGAAATGGTTATATTTTGTTAATATTAGGTTGGTGCAAAAGTAATTGGTCTTGGTTATTACTTTCAATGGCAAGAAACACAATTACTTTTGCACCAACCTAATATTATTTAGATAGATGGTAAGCAGAAAGAAATCTTAAGAGTTTATTGTCTACTTAAATGAGAGTTTTCTTTGTTCATGTTATTTAGTTTTCAAATCATATAAGGAAAAACTCAAAACATGTACTGAAAAATGTCCAGTATTGTTACCTAGATAAATTAGTCTTTTCATAGAATAGACTGTGAAACGTGAAACAGAATTACATTTATTGTTTTATGACGATTACCATTCAACTTATGAAGCAACTCTTTTTGCTTTTGATTTTATGGCTCTATTGGTTTATTTTTCCTCTCTGGTCTTCTAGAACAAGACACACATTATTATTCTAATTGATTCTCAATTTCTCTTTCCACACATACACACACAGGAAAATAATTTTGGTAAAAATTGTATATTCTATTAAATTTGCCTGTTTCCTTTTCTCCATATTTTCTCCATGTACAATAATTTGCTTATTCCTTACATGTGTATAATGATCTTGCCCCACATAGCTATGAAAATGTCTATTTCTATTACCATTTATGCCATTGCTGGCCAGCTTACCCAAGGCTAGTCATTGAGTATTCTGAATCTCAGTGTTCTCATCTGTAAAACAGAGATGATAATAACCAAACTTGTCATCGCAAGAAACCATATGAGGACCTAATTATAAAAATTGTACTATTGCTACATTTTTATAGCAACATGAAACAGACAAATTCCTAGTCAGACAGAGACAGGTCCCTGGTGAAACCTGACCTTCAAGCCAAAGACAGTTCAAAACTTGAAAAGTGAGCTGCCAATTCTGAGTAGAGTCCAGGACAACAGAGTGAGAACCTCCGTCCCTGTCTTACTCTCTCTCTCTATTGTGTTGGTTCCTTCTGGATGATGCCTTTTAACCAATGGAATGGTGTTTTTCCAAAGCCCACTCACGGACTTATCAGTACACGCTCCCCCGTTTTAAGCCCCTAATCACCCCAGACTCAGCCTAACAGACGGCTACCTGCTTCAGGTCCCCTCTCGAGTTGAGAGCTTTTCTATCACTTAATAAAATTCTTGTCTGCCTTGCTCACTCTGCTGTGTCTACATATTTCATTCCTCTTGGTTGCAGGACAAGAACTCAGAACCTGTTGAACAGTGGGTACAAAAAGAGCTGTAAGACACATGCCAGGTTGCCACACTAAGGGAATGAAGAACTGCGACACCTCTTGGAGGATGAAACCTCAGGACTCCATGAGTAAGAGCTGTAACACCCTTTGGGGCTCTGTGATTGCGAGCATCTCCTATTTTTGGGATACTATCCCATTCCTCTCATCTAGACATCAGCACCCAAGGCAGAAGCCACTCGTGGCAAGTCTGGTCCAGCCATGAGCTAAGCACAGAGCCATGGCAGGTGAGGGATCTGGGCCAGGTTACAAGCTCAGCACAGCCTGCTAGGCTGAGCAGGTGGAGTGACCCCAGTGGGCCCCAAGTGAGGCCCAGACAAAGGCAGTGGCACCTGCAGAGATTTCTGGTGGGCAAAGTGGCACCAAAGGAGTCCTTTAACAATTTCACAAATTTACTACTTTTAACAACTTTGAAACACTAATGTGTACTGTCTGTTGAGGTCTTTTTAACAACTGTGTAATTTATTAGCTATTAATAGAAAAGACAGAGAGTATTAGCAAAAGTCAGCTTCTTTCTTGTTACTGGGTACTTTGAGGCAAAGATGAGCTGGCAAGAGTATATGTCGATATCTAATTCTCTCCTCTTCTTTTATATATTTACTTCCTTCCTACTTCTCTTAAGTATGAGGGAAAATTTTATTGCTTTTTCTCAGCACATCTGCATCAAGTTCAGGACACAGAATCTGAGGATACTGACCTATTCTCCTTTCTTCACTTGAAGTACAAAGGGCTCCAGAAAAAGGAGATCTGAATTTCCAAATGATTATGTTTATTCTATAGTCTCTTATTTCTTGCTTATAGAAGTACACATGCCAAAAGTAATTAAAATAGTTTTTTACTTTGGCGAATGAAAAGATACCAAGCCTAGGAAAAAATGTTAGCTGAGTTAAAGCTATCATTTCATTCCTCATCTGATTACTGGATAATTCGAGAAGATTCTTTTTAGGTATGTGAGGAGAGCAAAATCACCTAGTGACTATTGAACAGGCCCTGGAGAAAAAATTCCTTATCCAAGGACTTAGAAGGGAGCAAAGACCACCTGGTGACTATCAAATAGGCCATCCAAAGTCGAAACTCCTTATCTGGGGAAATTAGAAGTAATTAGACTTCCCTACCATCTAAAGCAGGCATCTGGTTCCAGATTTCTTTGCCTGTTCCCGCAAAATTTATAAGTAACTAGAATTTCTATACATCTCCCGAATGCCATGCTGAAACTCATTGTTCAACCCTTGCTGATATTAAGGTACCAGAATGTCTACAAATGTAATCATTTATCATGACCTACATGGCAAGTATGGTCCAAATTTCCCTTAAGCTCCTGTCTTAAGGTTCATAAATGCTCCTAATGAAAAATCCACCATGGCACGCTCAGCCCTCTTGCTGAGGCACCATGCTGCACTCTTCTGTAGCATTTTCTTTCCAATAAACTTTCCTTTTTCAAACCTATATTGTTGTCAGTAAATTCTTTTTACCAACCTGCCAATTGACCACCTCCTGATAATAGGACTCTGACACCTCACCTGGCAGTATGCATTAGGAAAAAGTTTGGAAATTATGTGAATAAATGTTTTAACAAAGATGAATTGTTTAACAGCATACTTACTCAGATAGTTATAATAATTCTCCAATCTACTTTTTAATGTGTAGATATAATCCTGGGCAGGTCCTCATGAAACAACACAGTCTTAAATTGTTCTGAGATTCTTTGTTTTACTTTTCTCCTATGTCTTTCTATCCGGTAAAAGTCAAACTGAAATTGAAAATATTTGTGGCAGCAACATGAAAACCTAGTGTTAAATGTTGATAGGACTCACAAAAGGAAATGTTCACTTCTACCATGTGAAACTGGGGTGGGTATCACATAGTCCTAAATCCACTTGAGTTCATGAGGCTCAAGTGGAAAACTTCTGGCTCTGAGCCTTCTGAACCTCCAGATTCTTGGGAGAATGTTTAAAAGTGATTCTGAAGTAACTATGCACTCTCAGAAATCCATACCTGCAGCTCGGATACTCATCCTCTCTAAATAAGCATTGTTTGATCAGGCCTGAGATTTTGGCTTTTTTTTTTTTTTTTCTATATATATGCCTCATGTTAACCAATGTGTTATTTAGGCTTAAGCTATGTTCTCGTTACACAAATGCAGAATACTTGAGTGAAATTAGTTCTGTTCACTATTTTATATCAATGGCGTAAGGAAATTTTCTAATGAGTAGTTTTCCAGTCTCACAAATAGTAGCACACAGATCAATAAGCATCATGGAATTTGAATATTGAATTCACCCTTTGAAGTGGCCTTAGAAAGTTAGCTCATTGATGTGGGAAAGCTTTAATTGCAGTTGCCATTAAATGAACACAAAATCCAAATGTCAAAAGCTCCTTTGCAATTGGGAGAGCAATGAAGTTAAAATATCCATGGTCATCAAAGTGCTGAGTTCAGGAAATTCCAGGAAATCACAGGAGTCCTTTGAAAAGCCAAGAGCAGTTGGGTCAACATTAGCATACATTGTGTGAATAAAGGGCTGCTTTTATTCACTGTTATGTTCCTTTTTTTTTAAATGTAAAGATATATTTCAATTAAAGTGCCAAGATGATAATGCCTAAGAACATTTGAATGGCTTCTCTAATATGCAAGATTAAAATCAGTTAACAGAGCTAAGTAGGCAGTTTAAGAGTCTAGATTTGAGGCTAGGATGTCAGGGGTGAGGCTATCAAATACATACATAAATCATGAACTTCTGTGTCTGCAGGTTTCATAGCACTGTAGAGCTTAAATCTGTGATAAAAATGAGCAAAGGAATAATGGCATAATTTAAATTGCTGAGGAGTGTAATTTTGCATTCAGGTGGTTAGACTGGAGTTGTGAAAATGGCGGAGGGGGAAAAATTGGGTGATAAAATTTCAGCCTGAACTTTTAAAATTGACTGTCACTCTTAAGATATATAAATTGCTTTTTATTACAATCGCTTTTCACATGGTAGAAATGCAATAAATATTAGTAAAATTATTTATAATTATGATAATAATCACAACAACTAATACTGCTAATATTTATTGGGTGTTACGATGTTTGAGGCTTTGTTATAAATGCTTCTTATACGCTGACTAATTTAATCCTCACAGAACCATATAAGGCATATTTATTACTGTCCACATTTTAGAAATGAAGAAATTTAGTGAATTAAATGTACAAAGCTATAAAGTGATAGAGGTCTGTATAATCGTATGGGTCTTCCTCTTAGACATTATTCTCTAAGACCCTCCTCTGAAAGTTAGTTTTATTTATCTATTTATTTTATATTCACGACTCTAAGCTCCTCATTTCACAATTGGAAAACTAAGCACTTTTTGCTTTCTATTAACAGCTTAAACTCCAACAATGTTAACTTCGCTTATTCCTTATAGTTGTCAGCTACAACTGGGTAGCTTTTGAATTTTGCCACATTAATTAGTATAATTTCTCTATTTGGTGACCAGTTAGTCATAAAATTCTTCTAGAAATGTTAAGGACAACTTCATCTTCTCTTTTATGTATCTGGTACATTCAATTCAGAAACTCGTGCCTCTGTTTATATACTGTTTCTTTCATGTACAGCAAGAAGGAGAAACAAAGATGGACATTTATTCTGCATAATAAAGCAGCGTAAGTACCTGCTATATATGTGTAATAAACAAAACAGAAACAAAATAGATTCAAGTAGGAGTTAATTGAACGGCAGGCAACACAAAAGAAAATGTTGCTAATTTCCTTAGTGATGTAGTGATTAGAAAGTTGCTATGTCAAAAGTCTGATGCCACTATATATTTGTTAGGGTAGTAAGCCGTGATTAATGCAAGAGTCTCTAGACTGAGACTCACTGTATTTGGAATACAACACTAAAGCCTGGACAGATTGCCAGTACTTAAAGTAAAACAGCAATGCTTGGTAGAGTATTTACCTTCTGATATGGCTACAGTTTAGACTCAACACTAATTGCTAATATTTGTCATTTCACAGTTTATTGACTGGCTGGTCTTTGTTGCTTATTAAGATATGAGTTGTCAAGTACTTGCCAATACCCTCAGTTGTTGAAAGTTAAAAAAAATTCCCTCAGAAAATCGCAGAAAATGCAGCTCACAATTATAAATCTGGGTCTCATTATCTGAAAAGTGGGTCTGTGATTTCCAATGACTTTGCTCTCCTACACTGTGCTATTTTTCTTAGGTCTTTTGTTTGCAGTGTATTGCAATTGTATGTGAATTAAACGACCGACTTAAACTTTCTCTTGTTTTCCACTCCTGACATTTCTTCATTATTCAGTCTGGCTATTTCCAGTGGCACTAATTGATGTGCAGTTTTCTTCAGGAAGTATTTAAGATTTCCCTATATATATATGGCATTGTGTATCATGTGCTCTATTTCTTTGGCTTTTTTTGAATTGGACTTGGTTAGTCCTACATTCTGCAAATAATTTTGTCAACATCACTCATTTCTTTAGGTATGTCATCAAATTAAAAAGCTACTAGTTTAACTTCTATCAGAAATCTTTCTTTTTCCAATGTATTATGAATTAATAATCTTTAGTGATACAACTGTTCATATCCTTAAAAATTCTTGCCTCTTCACTACTATCTAAAAGATTAACTCCATGATGCAAGCTATACTTAAATAGTATTCTTTTCATAAAAGACCACCAGGTTTAATCCTGGTGTATCCTATATTTCTGTTTTCTTCAGTAAATACAAGAACTTCTAGTTTTCTAGGTCATTTAATATCACCATATTCCTATCTCCATTCTTTTTCTGCTTGTTCTGTAATTTGACTCATGATCTGATCACTCCCCATCTTGACTCATCAAACCCGTTGACTATGCCCTCTGGAACTCAGATTGTATTGGTTTGCCAGGGCCACCATAACAAGGTGCCACAAACTGCATGGCTTAAACATCAATTTGTTTTCCCACAATTCTGGAGGCTAGAAATGTGAGATCAAGGTGTTCCCAGACTGATTTCTTCTGAGGCCTTTTTCCTTAGCTTATAGATAGCCATCTTCTTCCTGTCTGTTCACATGGTCTTCTCTTTATAACTGTATCCAAATTTCCTCTTCTAATAAAGGTGCTAATCATACTGAATTGGGACCCACAATAACCACTTTGTTTTAACTTAATTCGCTCTTTAAAAATCCTATTTTCAAACATAATCACATTCTGAGGTCCTGGGGATTAGGACATCAACATAGGTAATGTTGGCAGACAAATCCCAGCCTTTGAAACCTATATACATAATTTCTTCTGTAAACATTCCATTAATTTTTTTTTTTTGTATTTCAAATCATTCTCCTAAAGTCACTGCTTTTCCACAGATATTTTTGTTTATAGTTTTTATAATGGCGGGTATGGTACATGGCTATTAACATTCACCTCAGATATGCAAAGCCTAGGGGTAGAGTAGTTAACTTTTTTTGCATGGCCATAACTTAGACCTTCTCATGATCAAAACTTTAATACCTTCAATATTGCAATTTTGCATGGTTCATCTTTGATGGCCCCACATTCCAACCATCTCCCACCAACTGTGATCACTGACTGACCCTATTATTTTCCCACTGTCTATATGCCCTATCTATTCCTTTTCTTTTAAATTTAGTTTAGCTTCCCTTTCCTTCTGCAGCATTAATCTGGTAAACTCCAATCCTGTTAAGTCCAGCTGTTTCTTGACTATTCACCAGCATTCAAGAAGATTAGTAAGGCTGGAGGCATATTACACTGTGGTAATGGCACTATTTTAAATTAATGATTCTAATTTGTGGTGAATTTAAAATATCTTAGCTTTTGAGGCAGTAATAACTTTAATTTGAGGTCTGTTTAAAATATCTTAGCTTTTGAGGCAGTAATAACTTTCCTTTTTCTTTATCCTCTGTTAGGCATCTATGAGTCTGAGAGCTTGAGATCCGGGTGCACAGGATAATCCCTACTGCCTTTCTTTGAATACAGAACTGAGCAAGCGAGAAAATTCAAAGGAAACTTCTGTAATGCAACTAAAATGAGAGAATAAAGAAGAATTTTTTTTGTATTAGGAAGTATTAAGGCTATGCCCCTTTCTTTTATAAATTGCCCAATTAAACTCTGAAGTTTCTAATCAGAATTTCTTTCTTCCCTCCCTCCCTTGTTTCTTCCTTCTTTCTCTCTCTTTCTCTTCCATTTTTCCTTCCTTCCTTTCATCCTTTCTTTCTTTCCCTTCCCGGTATCTAAAATCTTCTTCAAGCTTCATCCAGGAAAAACAGAAAACAGAACAAAACAAAGAAAAGATGGAAACTGGAGTAACTGATCACCTCGGCTTAAATGGAGAAGACAGTACAGAGATTAGGAGTGGGAGGCGGGCATTCCTTCATTCAAATATTTATTGACCTCCTATTATATGCTAGATATTAGTTTATCGCTGGAGATATATTAGTGAACCATGTAACCTTTATGCCTTAAGAAGTTAACAAATATGAAAACTATTTGTAAAATGATTATTTCTCTCAAGAAATTAGAATATCTGGCAAGGAGGAAGGATACTCTTCTAGATAAAGTTGATAGGATGTTTTTATGAGAAAATGACTTTGAGCAAACCTAAATGATGATGGGCTATCTCATCAGAGAGAAGTATTACCTTCAGAGGGAAGATACTGAGGGACAGAAGGAAAAAACTAGATGTGTTTTAGGAAACACATGAAAGTCACTGGAAAGAGTGCATTGAAGAGGACAGTGGTTGGAAAGAGGCCAGAACACAGATCAAGATGGGTGTTTTGTGGTTTGGCATACAGTTTGGATTTGATTCTAATTCTAAGAGGGACGGGAATTTATTAGATGGTTTTAAGAGGGCCATAACTGGATTTACATGTAATCATCTGACCTCTATGTAGAGAATAAATGATAAGGAAACACTCATGACCACAGAAAAGTGGCACTCCAGTGAGAGAAGAGGGTGGTTTTGTTCTAAAGTGGTAATGGTTAAGCGGAAGAATGATAAACTTTTATGGACTGACAAGATAGTAGGGGAAGAGGAAATGAGAAAGAGAGTGCGTAGAATCTGGAAAGGTAGATGTGCTCCCTGATATCTCAGATATGAGTTGCTTTGTGGGCACCCATAAAAGTACAAGGTCTCACTTGCACTTTGAGGATCTGGAGCAGCGGCAGGTGTCAGAGTGATACAGTATAGTAGGCTCTCCTGAATCCGAATTCAGAGTGAATTTCGTAAGAATTATAATAGCTTTGATACCAAAATAAATAACTTTCTTTATACCTTTTTCTGGGCTCCATGTTTTGGTAATGGACTATGCAGTCTGATGTCAAAGACCAGTGGGTTCCTTTAGAGTATATTTGTCTGTAATTTTGAGGAGCTCAGCAGTGGGGTGGGACGTTCTGGTCACTGTAATATTTTAGTCATGACATAAATGGTATGTGTTTCTTTATGAGACTTGTCAGGCCTCAAGAAGCTTGATTGAAATAAGTGAGCTCATCAAGTTCTATTCCATCTTGGATGAAAGTAAAGTGATTCTTAACTTAGTTCCCTACCCATGACCTTTGGATTAACACATGCCATCAAATAGAGGCCAGATGACAGAGCAAGTCAGTCTCCAATTAGGCCCAATTAGGCCCAGTTGTCAGGCACCTGATGGGGAAAAGTTGCTCTGGAATTAAATTTACACAGCATTGACTTACTTGATTTTCCAGTGTTACAGAAATGGAAGAAAAGATGGCAGGAAGGGAATCAAAAGCTCTTTCTCCATTAGTGGGATGTAAGTGCAAAGAATGAGAACAGAATGAAGATAGCTGTAGAAGCCCAAGCATTTAAGGAATGTTTCAGTAGAACTACTCTGTCAAAAGTCAATCATTTAAGGATGAAATAAAAGAAATGTTGGCCAGGCACGGTGGCTCGTGCCTGTAATCCCCGTACTCCAAGCAAGGTGGCTGGATCTCTTGGGTCCAGGAGTTCAAGACCAACTTGGCAATATGGTGAAACCATATATCTACAAAAAAAATACCAAAAAAAAAAAAAAAATTAGACGGAGTGATAGCACTCACCTGCAATCCCAGCTACTAGGGAGGCTGAGGTGGGAGGATCTGATCTCTTGAGCCCGGATGTCGAGGCTGCGTGACCCATGAGTAGTTCACTGTATAGAAAGATAGACTTCATTTGTTACGAGTTAAATTTGTGTATTTTATTTTATTTTTTTTTTTCAGTTTGAAAGTACTTGTACTATCTCCAGAAATCTCATCACCTCTCAGGGAAGTTAATGGGAAAGTAGTTAGGAATAAAGGTTGTTGGGAGATGTGGTGTGGTTGATAGAAGAATTTTTGGAAAGAATTTGTAAGAACATGAGGTATGATTCCTTAAAGTCGTAGACCATGTAAGATCATGTAGAGAAAACAGTGCTGAAACTGCTGGCTGACTATTGATTGTGATGTAATTCTATATATAAAGGCCTCCAGAGTAATTTATTATGAAGTATTTGAGGAGTTTCACTGAAGAGCCATTCTGAATTTTTCTGAAATAACTAGAAAGTGCTTCTAAATCTAATTTGCTAACCACAACAAACATTGATATCAGACTGGAGGCTCTACAGAGAAGAATGATAAGGTGATGGCGGAGAAAAAGACCATCAGAATGTGCAATAGTCCCAAAAAGTTTGACATCAAACTTTGGTACCTTGCTTCTTAAACTAGTGTGAAATAGACTATCCTAGACATTTTGAAGAGCCCTCTGTGGAGAGAATACCATTTTATGTGGACCCAGATGACTACCTTACTTCCTTATCAATATCAGATTGGATGTAATACCAGGTGGCAAATCTTGGTGAAAATGATCAGTACTTATTGTTTCTCAGGAACGAATAGAGGAAATGTGAATGCTACTGGCCTCATTCTCAGTCAATGGACACCTTTCCAGTGAAGCATTAAGAGTCATCTGGAAAGGCTCACAGGATGACAGGCTGGGGTTACCCTAAAGGAATGCCAGCAGTCCTGGTTTATGCAACCAAAACCTAGGTGTTCCTTCTTGCTGGTGGTAGATTAGCCAAGAGCCTACTGCATCAGCTTGGAGGTGCAGAGAATGGTGGGTAAGAGAAGCAAGCCCTTCAGGTAAGCGTATGGACCTTCTGAGTGGAAGAGAAGCTCGGTCTTAGGAATAGTAGATCTTATCACACATTAATGGAATAATGTATAAAACAGTGATTCTCACCCTGGAACAATTTTGCTGTCCCCCATCTCCACTCAAAGAGGACATCTGGAAATACCTGGAGACGTTTTATTGTCACAACTTGGATGTGGATGCTACTGGCATTTGACAGGTAGAGGCCAAGGAGGCTATTAGGTACCTCACAATACTCAGAATAGCCACCAGCATGTTCACTAGTGCTGAGGCTGAGAAACTGGTTATATTACAATGCCTATACATTGGCTACAAAAGTAGCCCAAGATATATCCCCCATATAGTTTCCCTATGATGAAAGGTATGAGGATGGGACTACGGGAAGGAACACATTCTAGAGCTCCTTGTGATAACTTTCATTTACTCCAAATGAAAAGATTATTTCTATCTACCAATGGAGGCAGCAGAAAGCACTACCTCATAATAAAGCACATTTAGAAGTTATGAAGACAGCTGGGCGCGGTGGCTCAAGCCTGTAATCCCAGCACTTTGGGAGGCCGAGACGGGCGGATCATGAGGTCAGCAGATCGAGACCATCCTGGCTAACCCAGTGAAACCCTAAAAAATACAAAAAACTAGCCAGGCGCGGTGGCGGGCGCCTGTAGTCCCAGCTACTCGGGAGGCTGAGGCAGGAGAATGGTGTAAACCTGGGAGGCGGAGCTTGCAGTGAGCCGAGATCCGGCCACTGCACTCCAGCCTGGGTGACAGAGCGAGACTCCGTCTCAAAAAAAAAAAAAAAAAAAAAGAAGTTATGAAGACTACATAATGTCTAGAAATTTTGCTTTGTAACCGTATATGCCATATCTGTGCAATATCCTTGTGGCTACGGATCATTTAACTCATTATTCCATGAATATCTCTCTGTTAAGTATTTGACAAAATAACAAATAACTCCTTTTCTCTATGGTTGGCCTAACTTTTAGTTATTTTAAATAAGCCATGAATCAGATAGGACAACAGAAAGCTAGCAATAGGTGGATTATCTGTTAATGTTTTCTCTTGGAGCCAGGGTTTGACAGTGAAGATAACCAGTCATTAACTCCATTACACCATTTGAGACATTTACAAAGGCAGATCACTTGTTTTTCAATGGCAACAGTAAACAAAATGTTTCACACACTTTGATTAAAAAAATTCGCAAAAGAGCAGGTGAAAGAATGGAGCAGATCAATCCCAATCCTCCTGTCCTGTGGGATCGTGTATGGATTTTTGTGTGAAATCTGGGTCTGAAGTAAAGGTGCAAGTCTCAAAGTGGAGACAGTGGGGTGTGAGTGAGAGATTTAATTTGAAATATGTGTAGGAAATAAAGTTTTTAATACCAGGAGATAAATTAGTTTGAAGATTTGAAGTGATCAGGGTGTTTAGAGATAAGACTCAGTTTTCTCCCGCCTTACAATGAGATCTCGACCACGAAAGTAAATATGCTTTGAAGGTAGAGATGATGTTTACTTACAGTCATATTAGATTTGATGACCTTGAAGTACACCCAAGTAGCTATGTCCGGAAGACAGCAGAAAACAGGATACAGATCAGGGGTTCAAGTGTGCTGGAGATGATGACTGAAGCCTTGTGATAGATGCTTTCCTAGAAAGGGTGTGTAAGGCAGAGGGCCTCTATACCAGTGACCTTTAAGCTTAGGCAGAAGAGAGACCTGAAAATGAGCGTACAAAGCACAGTCAGAGAGAAAAAAGCAGGAGGACCACTCCAGTGTCATGAATATCCAGGGAAAGAAAGTAGTTCAAGAAACAAGGGAGTAGTTCACTAGGGTCGAATGCTAGTTAAAGGTCAAGTAAGGTCAAGGCTAAGTGTCCACACGATTTTGCAAAATTAATATAAACTATGACAAGAGAAAATTAAGTAGATCGGTAACAGATTACTGAATGTGAGGTGAAGAGAGAATAGTGTGTCCACACAACTTTGAATAGGTTATAAAGTACAAGACATAAGGAGCCACTGGAGAGGACCATGGAGCCCATGCAAAATGATTTAGTTTAGGAGATAACTGAATATCCTGAATGTTTATGGGGAATAACTAGTACTGAAGACAGAAAAGAAAATAGAATATTTCGTGAAAAACTGGAGAAAAGATAGAAGCGGAGTGAATCAAGTTGCCATATTTAGCAAAAAAAAAAAAAAAAAAAAAACCCAAAACCAGGATGCTCAGATGAACTTGAATTTCAGGAAAACAACAAATAATTGTTTAGTACAAGTATGTCCTAAATATTGCCAGTGACTTACTTATTATATATATGTTATATGACTTACTACATATATCATAATTATATATAGCATACATATACAATTTTATTATCTTACAATCAAATTTAACTGGGAATCCTATATTTTATCTATCAACCCTAAGAGATCCCAATCAAAGGTGAAGAATTAAATGTAATAGAAAAATAGCTTCCATTGTAACAAGATGTGATTTAAGTTTTCGTTTCAGATCAAGAAGTTATTAGAGAGTCCCTTCTAGCAAATAGTCCCTATTTTTTTTTTTTTTCCTGTGAAGCAAAAAACAGGCCACTGGCTAGGAGAGAGGCAGAGTTGTGGTATCATAGATTTGGGGAAATGTAGATAGTTTGAAATAACATCTGTGGACAGAAGATGCTGAGTAGGAAAATATAGAATTATTTCCAGGCACGTTGAGAACTTCATTGACATCAGAGACCTTGCATTGATAAAGGTACCAATCCATGTAGGTTCGTGCCACTAACCTCTTGAGGAGATTCAATTGCAAATGGGGTTGCCAATACCAAGAGGCTGATGGACATGCTGGACCACACAATCTAAGTTAGAGAGAGAGAGCAGTTAAGGAGTGGAGGGAGAAAATGGAGGAATCAAGGAAATAAATACATTAGGAAGATGAAAATCAAGCTAAGTAAGAATAACTGAATGAATGAGATAAAAGGAGGCTCTGATAGGAGAGTGGGATGTTTAAATTTAATATCTCCAAGATAACGACATTCTGGGTAATGATAAATTTCAGTTTGGCGAAATGGGAAAAGAAACTGGAAAGGAAGAAACTTACTAGAGATGAAAAGGCATTAGGGAGTACAAAACAAGGAGTACGCAAAAAATACCTCTTAGTCCTAGGGCATTATGGGCATTATGGTGTGGGTGAATTGGCAGTGTATTCATTAGGGCACTGCTCGCTGTTGTAACAAAAAAGCATCCATAATTTAGTGGCTTAAGATAAAAATTATTACTTTTTCCACTCATGTAACAATCTCAATTGTCAGCTCTTCTGACTGGCTCTCCTCCAAGAAGTGATTTAAGGACCCAGGTTCCTTCTGACCTTGGCTCTACTGTCATCTCCATAGGTGGTTCCCAAGGCTTCCCTAGGGTGGTCTCCAATAAAGCCAGCAGGAAAAGGGAAGATCCTTTGCAAGATTGCACATAAGAAGTTTCTGTGGGCTATAACTGGAAGCAGCACTCACATTTTTCCTTATATATATTGGTTCATGGTCACACTTACTTACAAGGGCTGCTAGGCCACGGCACTCTGTGTGGTCAAGTGGAAAACAAAAACAAAACAAAACAAAACAGGTTTTGATGAACAGGTAACACATCTTTGCCACTGATAGCTTTTACTTCTGGGTGCTTCAGGGCCAGCAGTGTATTTAAGAAGAACACATTTTTGCTTAAGGCAAGATGTTAAATAAAATTGTCAGTGAAACCAAGGTCCAAGTGCAAAGGTTAGGGAGGAAGAACACTGTAAGGCAAGGTTAGGAGAGAGGAAACAGACTATTATTGGACAAGAATATGGGACGGCATAGATACCTGAAGATATTTACATGCTGTGTGGTGGGTGATTAGAGTTAACTGGGGATGTGAAGTCACATTTGCTAATAAGGTTTTCAAAGGAATTAGTTGCTGCTCCCATTGACTCCAGTGTCCTTTACAGGAACCAGAACGCTCTGGGCACAGGAATTTTTGGCCTGTAGTCTGGTATTCTGACCCTCAAGGTATTGTGGCACTGGCTCCAAAGTATAAAGGCTGGGCTCTGTGCCTCTAAAATACTTGCACATGCCCCACCATGTAATCCATTATTTTAAGTTTTTATTAATGTATTCTGTTGTACTCTATTACACAAATGCAATTTTATGTGATGGGTCACTGTGCTGTTCTCCTTCCCCAAAGTATATATCCTTTAGAACACAAAGAATTCTAAATCTCAAATTATATTGATATATCATTTATAGTTGATTAAATGTGATATTTGTGGCTATTTCTATAAAAATGGGCATCAGGCCCTCTCAGGGTTAGAAATGTAACCTCCTATTATAATTTTGTTCCACTGGGAAAATAAGATGTGAGTACCATTATTTCATATTACAATCCCTTTTCCAGGAATTTAATCTGCAATAAATTTGAACACTATCTTTTGAGGATAATACCTTAATAAAACACTATTATAAAGAAGGAAAAAAATTACTCAATATAAGACAAATTATTATTAGTGCTTGTGAAGAAGTTCTTAGCTGAATGAGAGAAGCTCTCAAGATTTTATTTTTTTAAGAGAAAAGGCTTCAAAGATTCATGTTCTCTATCTAGTATATTTTGAAATTAAATAACATTATAATATTTTTGAGACATTAAAAAATGCATACCACTTGTTTTTTTATCAGTTGCTGAGCCATTACTATGCCTATGGTGCACATATGAGGCTCTTTGAGCTTCTTACAATCGAATTATGGAGAGCAAAGAGCTAGAGAGCTAAAGCAAACTATTAATGAGGAACAAATTAGAAAAAAAAGTGATGTTTACTCATGTCCCACAGGTACTCATCTTCTACATTTTGGATAAATAGTAACTTAAAATTCATTCTCCCAAATATGTGTTTTCCTCTCCATTCATATTCTCTTCCCAATCACTGCTCTTATATTTTCATTTCACCTAAGATGCAGTTGACTTTAGTAGATTTCTGGATGGACTTCCTTCTTTGTATTAAGTAGTAACTGATGACCATGATCTGTATATTACCTCCTCCACATATCATGATCCTATAAGTACTTACTTAAAGAATAAAACCAAGGTAGAGGTAAAAGCCTCGATTATGCCTCCAGTTAAATCTACACTTCAAATAACATCACATATTTATTTTTAAATATCATTTTGAAAGAAATAATAGAATAGAAGCTGTAGAGAAAAAGAGAGATTGTATACAATGAAAGGGTAGCTAAATAATGAATGTAGCTAAATAATGAATTATTCATAAATTAAAATAATATAATAAATACTGTTATCGTAAGGCACAGATAGGAAGAAAAGATCAATCTTAAAAAACTAGTACAAGCTGCATCTGATCCGCTCTCTTCCTCTGTTCAATTGACTTTAAAACAGTGCAAATCTGAATAATTAGAACAGGCTGAAAAGCTAAAGCCTCTCTTAGTTGACTTGCAGGACCAACAATATTGTCAGGGAACCACATAAACGGCTGAGGAAGCACATCTACCATGTGGGAAGGCCACAAGAATGGGAACTGTCTGGGACCAATAAATCACTAAGCAGAGCTAAGGCAGGAAGAAGTGAACAGAGGGATGTGGAACAGAGTGTCATTTGCACTGAAATAGTAATACAGAGAGAGAGAGAAAGAGACAGAGAGAAAGAGAGAGACAGACAGAAAGACAGAGACAGATACAAAGTCAGAGAAACAGAGAGAGACAAAGAGGATTATAAATGTAACAAACTTATATCAAGGAAAGCCTAAGAAAAAGTTGGTATATTGCTGGGTGCAGTGGTTCATGCCTATAATTCCAGCACTTTGGGAGGGCGGATCATAAGGTCAGGAGTTCGAGACCAGCCTGGCCAACATAGTGAAACCCCTTCTCTACTAAAAATACAAAAAATTAGCTGGGCCTGGTGGCGGGTGCTTGTGATTCCAGCTGCTCTGGAGTCTGAGGGAGGAGAATCATTTGAATCCGGGAGGTGGAGGTTGCAGTGAGCCAATGTCTCACCATTGCACTCCAGTCTGGTGACAATAGTGAAACTGTGTCTCAAAAAAAAGGAAGAAAAGAAAAAGTTGATATATCATGAATTGAGTTAATGAAAGAATGGGCTTTGGTTTCATACAGATTTTAAAGGGTAATTTCTGTTTCTGTAGATGTATTTATGGCAACAGATAGATTAAGAAAATATTTTAAACAGGGCTTCTAAAATTTTTTATATGAGTGCTATTATAATAGATGAGACACAATGCAAACCTCCTAGGAGAAAAAGAATAAAGTCCTAAGAAGCTCACGGCTAGACATTTCTTGGAAAGCTTGTACTTTATCTTTTAAATTTATGTGAAGCATTGAGGATACTTTAGTCATTTTTTAATAGTGTGTAAAATTACCAGATGCTAGCTGGTAACATACTTTTTGGGAAAAGCACTGGACAAAGACCAAAAAGATGTGTGGGTTTTTTTTTTTCTTTTCTTGATTCTGCTATTAACAAAATATTCGCTTTGATAAACTTACTTCAACTTCTCCTAACATCATTTTTTTCATCAACAAAATAAGATAATAATCCATCTTTCCTCTTATACTATGTAAGAAAAGAGTTGTAAAAAGTAGCAAATGAGGTAAACGTCATTAGAGGCAGAATTGTGGGATGCGCTGCAGTTATGAAGTGTCTACATCTATTCCACATGTATATACATATTTGTATATTGTAAATAAGATGAACTAATGTATAGTTATAAATTTGATGAGCTTGGCAAAGTTAATACAATTTACTATACCAAAAGTTCACACTGCAAAATATTTACCATGTTTAAAATCAGGTGTCCTTAATTTGAATAATAGTGTAACCACTTACATGTGTCTTTAGGCCAAAAACTTAATCTTCTAACCTGATTTCCTCATTGGTACAATAGAACCATAAGCAGTCCCTATCAGGCTCCTTCACGCCACTCAACACATTGTAAATTTTCAGTATGAAATTTTTCAATATAGTTGAGCAATTTCAGATCACTGTGAATAAATGTAATTAAAAAATTTACTTCTGGCTTAAATTTCATGTGCTCATTTTTGTTGTAGTAAAAAAGCATATTTAGGTATGCAGGACAGTAGTGTTAATTATATGCACATTATTGTATAACAGATGTTTGAACTTTTTCATCTTGCAAAATTAAAACTCTATACACATTGAGCAACTCCCCTTTCACTCTTTTTCCAGACCCTAATGACAACTATTCTACTATCTGTTTCTGTGAGGTTGAGTAAATACCTCAAATAAGTGGAACCATGCAATATTTGTCCTTTTGTAGCGTAATGTTCTCAAGGTTCATCCTTGTGTAGCATATAACAGGCTTTTCTTCTTTCTTAAGGCTGAAGAATATTCCATGATATGTATATAACATATTTTCTTTGTCCAGTCATTCATTAATAGACACTTTGGTTGCTTTCACCTTTTGACTGTTAAGAATAATGCTGTGATAAAGATAGGTTGCAAATATCTCTTCAAGATCCTATTTTTATTCCTTTTGAATATAAACTCTGAAGTGGAATTATTGCATCATATAGTAGTTGTATTTTTAATTTTTTGAGGAAGCTTCATACTGCTTTCATCACAGCTGCATTATTTTTTAATCCCACCAGTAGTGTACAAGAATTCCTGTTTCTTCAAATCCTTACCAGCAATCATTCTTTTCTTTTCTGTTTTTTTAAATGATGGTCATACTAATGGGTGGCAGATGATATTTCATTGTAATTTTAGTTTTATTTCCCTGATGATTAGTGATGTTGAGCATCTTTTCATATGCTTGTTGGTGATTTATATAATTTCTCTGAAGAAATAGCCATTCAAGTCCTTTGTTCATTTGTAATTGGTTATTTGGTTTTGTTGTTGTTAAGTTATAGAAATTCTTTATATAGTCTGAATATTAACCCCTTATAACATATGTGGGTTGCAAATATTTTCTCCCATTGCATAGGTGATCTTTTCACACTATTGTTTCCTTTACTATGCAGAGGTTTTTAAGTTTGATGTATCTTCTTTGCCTTTTTTGTTGTTGCTGTTGCTTGTGCTTTTGCTATTATATTCAGGAAATCACTGCCAAATTCAATGTCCTGAAACTTTCCTGTTATGTTTTCTTCTAGTAGTTTTATAGTTTCGGGTCTTATATATAGGTTTTTAATTCATTTCAAGTTATTTTTTTCTAGATGGTCTAAGATGAGGGTTCAGCTTCTTTCTTTTGCATGTGGATAATCAGTTTTCCCACCATCAATTGTTGAAGTGACTATTCTTTCTCCTGCATATTGGTACCATATATTTTTGATTACTCTGGTTGTGTAACATGTTCTGGAATCAAGAAGTTTGAGGCCTCCAGCTTTCTTTTGTTTTTCTCAAGATTGTTTTTGTTACTTGGGGTCCCCTGAGATTTCATAAAAATTTTAGGTTTTTTAAAAAATTTCTGTAAAAAATGACATTGAGACTTTGGTACAGGTTGAATTGAATCTATAGATTGTTTTGGGTTGTATAGACATTTTACTAATATTAAGTCTTCTAACCCGTAAACACTAAATTTTCTTTTTTCTTAATTGAATATCTACATTACAAATAACTCTGTCATCAGTAACTTCCTCCAATAAGACTAGAAGGTAGTTATCTCCCCTTTCCTTTTAAATTTTCCTAACTAGAAATCTAGGTGGACAACAAGGGAGTCAACAAAAAACATCTTTTGGTGCAAGTGAAATAATACCAAACATACTTGCTTACATGCTATTGAAAATTTTTGTATTTGTTTTACTTAATTACCTTGTTGTCCCACTTAAATAACTAGCAGAATGTTTACCGTCCAATAGACCTGGGAGATCTGGTCTAACTCGATACACAAATGATGAAATTAAAATTCAATGTGTTTGGTGACGTATAGAAGAAACATACCCAAATAGGGGGTCTAATATAATAAGACAAGGCATATGCAACAGAACAGAGGAGAAACTCATCAATGATAAAAAGTGCTCAGGAGAAGGCCAGCTCTGGAAGTGATATTTAGGTTAAAACCTGAGAAATGTGAAAGGGTAAATACATAAATAGTGCGATAATCCCAGAGTACACACATCTTTTACTATAATTGACTTTAACACATTTTTAACCTCTGGAATCCTACTGAACTACAAATTTTGTGAGGGCATTGACTGTGAGGCAAACTTGAATCATGGCTGTCTGTGGTAAATGAAAAGGACCGAGTGAATAAATGCACAAGTTGCATAAGTGAATAGGGAATAGTCTTCCAATGCCTTTTCTATGTTGATCAGTCCTGGATATTTTAGACCACTTATTTGGTGACCAAAAATGCTCACATTTTATATTGTCTAGCTTAGACTCTTTGCCACTCCTTTGTAATACCCTCTCAATATGTTGGCTGTCTCTTTACTCAATAGGTTTAGTTGCATGATATATCATGCTTTTCCCTGTATATGTGACCCGAACGTTCTTTCTGACAGATCTACGTTTGTTAACTCAGCAGACATTCTCCAATTCCTTATCCCTGCTGGTGTGACTCAACTCTCGTTACAAAGATTGAAAAGGCTGGGTGCTAGTTTTTCCAGCCTCCCTTGCAGTAAGCACTCTAGTAAATTATTCTATTTTAGCCAATAAGGCAAAAAAGTTGAGAATTCTAGGCAAGTTTTCTCATTTTATAAAACACTCACTGAGGGAATCTCCTTGCCCTTCCTTCCAGCCTTCGAGTGTTGCCCTATGAAAACGTGATTTTTAAAAGCTGCTGTAGACTTTTTGCAAAAAAACAAAACAGCACCTTTGACATAGAGTTGCTGAGTTAACTAAACCTATAACCATGCAACATCAGACTTCTGCTATATGAAATTTGTTGATGAACCTCTTTGCTTTAAGTCCAACAAATAAGCAAAAACGTTCTAAGCAATACAGTTTTACTACCTGATTGTTAGCATAACGTAGAGCTTAAAAATCATTTCTCTGTTATCTTGGACAAGTTTCCTAACCTTGATGTACCTGTTTTCTCACCCATGAAATGTGGAGAGTAATAATATTTATCTCATAGCTTTGTTATAAGGATTCAATGAAACAAAATACATAAAGTACTTACGTTGGCACACATAAAAGGCTCAATAAACTTGAACTGGTACTACTTTTATTCATGCTGTCTACAATCCCTTTCTCTTTATGTTAATTATCCATTCTTCGTGTTTCCAGTTTCTCTCTAGCAATTCCCTCTTGACTCCACATCAATCAGTCTTTTATCGCCACTACTCTGTGTCAAGGTCACCAGTGACCTTCACATTAGTAAATCTAATCATCAATTTTGGTTCCATTTTATTTGATATATCGGCAGCATTAAACAGTCGATCACTCCCTCTTCTCTAAAATACTTTCTTCGTTTGTTTTCCAAGTCATTGTGCTCATTTTATTTTCCTTTCACTCTTCTGGCTATTTCATTTACATTTGGTTCCTCTTTATTGTTTCTGAAACCTTCTGCTTATCCCAACACTGAAAACAAAAAAAGAAAACATAACCTATAGCAGAAAACAAAAAACAAAAAATTCCCCCAAACTTGTGCTTTTCATAGTACTCCTCATTTCAACAAATGGAAATTCCATAGCCTCATTGTTCAGGTAAAAATACCTAGAGTCAGCCTACACTCCTTAATTTCTCTCACATTCTATACCCAATCTATCCATGTATCCAATTGGTTCATATTTTCAATCACGGCCCACATACTACAAGACTAACACTTCCTAATCCAACCAATTATCATATTATCCCTGATTATTGATTATTGGAATAGCTCTGTCTGCCTTTGCCTTGCTATAGTCTATTCTAAATGGAGCAGCCAAAGTGATCAAATTAACATGCAAGGTGATCATATCACCCTTCTGCTAAAAATAATAGTTTCAATTGCCAATCAGAATTAAAGTCAAAGTTCTTACAATTATTCATATAATATACACCTGAATGATAGCCTCCAATTCTTACATCTTACTACTCACTTCCTCAGCAGTCCACTCCTTGAATATGTGAGACATATTTCTCTCAACGTCTTTCTTTAGTTCTCTCCAAACCTGGTTCTCCCATTTCCGTAAGTCTTTACGCAAATTATATCCCCTGAGTGAAACCTTCCCTATCCAAAAAAACTTAACTCTGTCGTCTTTTTTTGAATACATCATATTTCCATTCCATACTATATGTTTTTTTCTCCGTGGTACTCATCAGCATCCTATACACTATGCATTTTATTTATTTTCTTGACTATTTTTTGACTTTCCTTGTAGACACTTTTCATTTTGTTCACTGCTGTATCCTCAGCAAATGACACATTGATTTTATTTGTTGGATGAGTGTGGTAGGGCCATGGGAGGGATTTTTTTAATTCCCGTGTTACTTTTAATCTAATTATTAGAGGTTATAATCTATAGAAGTCTCTAAACAATGCAAGGTTATTAATCAATTACTAGAAGTTCGCAAAACTCAATAATGTAAGGAAATGATTAGATATCTGGATAATGATTAAATAGCAACCCTACCTGGTGGGGATATAGAAATACACTGCCTGCTTCCATGGGATCAAGAGTTGGTAGAAAATCAGCTCCCTTTTGGGCTTGCTGGAACTGCGAGGGGTGAGTTGGAGGGTTCTTATGTATGTTAGGCTACACTTTTGCTGTCCCTTTGTTCAGAGAAAACAGCCTTTTCTTGGAGCTTATTTTTATCCATGCCTATTGGTAGCTCTGGTTGTGGGTGTCTGTAGCATCCTGTCACAGAGTTATAGGTAGCAATAAGAAAACCCAAGGAACTTCCTGCAGTGTCATTCCTCACCTTCTGAGTTTCTAGAGAGTTTTCCTTCTTCTCTCTACCGTTCAGAGTCTTTTTACACATGTTTGTTGTGTTATGTACAGGTTTTTTTAGCTGCAAGGGAAAGAAATGAGCTGCTTCATCTTGACTAAAACCTTAAGTTCTGGGTTATGTATATGTTCATTGTCATAACCTTATAAACATTTATTGTCGTTAATTTTCTAACACTCTTAAGAAGTCTTCATTTCAACAGGTAACTAATCTCAACCACCAGTTTTCTTTCTTAGAAATCTAAAAGGTGAGACCGGGCGCGTTGGCTCACACCTGCAATCCCAACACTTTGGGAGGCCAAGGAGGGCAGATCACGAGGTCAGGAGATCGAGACCATCCTGGCTAACACGGTGAAACCCCGTCTTTTGGCGGGAGCCTGTAGTCCCAGCTACTGGGGAGGCTGAGGCAGGAGAATGATGTGAACCCGGGAGGTGAAGCTTGCAGTGAGCCAAGATAGTGGCCACTGCACTCCAGTGTGGGCGACAGAGTGAGA
>NW_012104109.1:1393004-1399134 GCF_000951045.1 Mandrillus leucophaeus | reverse complement strand
AAAGAAAGAAAGAAAGAAAGAAAGAAATCTAAGGAAGTGAAATAATTTATATATAGATCCATTATAACCCTCGAGAATAGCTCATTTCAAGGTTTCCCTAAACATATTCAAACGTTTAATATTCATTTTGTATGTATTATATCTTCTGTAAGTTTTACAAAAGCAAACTTCTATCACTAGTCCTTTGAAGTTGATTTTCTTTTTTAGGAAAAGAGATGTGTGGAAAGTAAAGGGTGGTAAAAGTTCTTAAAACAGGATTTTTCCCCCCTAAGTTCTTTCCATTGGGGGAATTAAATTTAATGATACAACTTTACATCTACATTTATTTTGAAATAAAAATAAATGATCACCAAGGACATGAAACTTTTGAACATTTTTTTTTTTCTTCAGAAAAGGAAATGAAGAATCTTTGAGGCTATTTTATTAATAAATAAAGTAGAATTATAATTCATACCTTTCATCTAATCTCATGAATACTTAGTTTCGGCAGTAAAGAATTAGAAATACTTCCAATTCATGTAATATCGATAGTTAAAATGCTAAATGTTCTAAAGATTCATATATACATAAATATGAAAAGCATATTAAAAATCAGTCAGTGGGCCATGACAACATCCCATAAAATCAAGAAGTGGAGTCAGGGACTAAATTATTAAAAGTAAGACATGATGGTAAGAAAATTCATCAAATTACTAAGATTTGAAAACCTAATTGAGAGCTGAAAATGTAATACTTAAATGAATTACAGACCATATTGAAAGGAGCAAGTATCTTTGTGCTAATGCCCAGAGAAACACCAAATGAATTCCTTGACCCATACATTTACATGACTTTGTATAAGCACATTTGCAGTGTCCAGAATGTCAATTACTAGAAATCAGACAGTGATTTAAAATATAAATATGAAATTCTTTTTAAATATGAAAACATTTTTATATCATTTTGATAAGCAGTATTCCTGGATTTTCTAAGACAATTATTATTTTAAATATTCTGTCTAATGTTACTCAGGCATGTGTTGTATATTTTGATACAGAAAAACATTCTCTCATTCTTTCTTTTTAGTTTTTGAAATATTCCTCTCTCTACAAAATCCTTTGGTACCATTTAGAAAAAAAAAAAAACATATATTCTTGCAACATCTGCTGCCAGACACTGAAATTCTATGTGTACAAACAAAAGCTGAAATTCCTCAGAACCAAAATGACCACATGTAAACTTGACTATGTTATATATTTAAACATAAAAATATTATTACTATCATGATCATTCATTTTTAAATGCTATTTCTTTATTCTCCATATTGAAGAAGAATTTTTTAATAGATTGTGAAATTGATTTAGTGGGTTTTGCTCAGCATTTAAAAAATGAAATAATGTAAACAAGTGTAGAGTATAATGGAACATAAAAATATACCACAGCTCATCACACATAGTAAGGGAAATATTTCATAAAAATTTATTTAGTTTGTTAATAAACTAAATAGTTGTGATTTAACTATATGATTTGAGCAAAGATTTATATCTGGCACTAAGACATTCAACTCAAACTTTTACAGTCCTTGTGCAGCTAGAATCTGCATCATAGATTGATTTCAGCCACTGGAATTGGAGACAACTGACTTGGAGACGTACTGTGAAGAAGTGAACTGTAGATACTGAAGTCCTTGCTGATTTGAGTTTTACTAGTGGACTGGACAAGTTGAGTTTGAAAGATGATCCAAAATGAACAAAAGCATTAGATGAGGCTTAGGCTATCTACCACTCAAAGTACAGTTCACACACAGGGGTAGGCAGCACGGATAGCTGTTTGCCTATGTCAGAAAGGATTACGTACCAAAAATAAGTCCTAAGTGTAATGGAAATGTTTCAATCTTGGTTAGAAAACACTGCTCAGTGGTGCAGAGGCAGTGGCATATTGAATACTTGAGAGCTGGGGCCTCGGAGGCCGTTTGCTCTCTTAGGACCAGGAGTCATATATTTCAGTGAATGTGGCCCAATGGTGTAAATCTTCACAATAGATTTGAGGGCATGCTGATCACCTGAGAATCACTTGTCAGACAGATCATGGAAAGCAGTGCGTGTTAATATTGAGATTAAACACTTTGGTAATATGGCTACTGGATCAGGTAGCCTTTGATTCAGAGAATGGAAGAGATCTATTTAAATGAATGTGAGCAGGCGTATAATAAGTGTGGTGGGCTGCTACTTCTACCAGCTACATTTGATTAAACTTCTGAATGTCTTCAGAATTATTGAGGCCAATGGAAGAAATGAAAGGAGAATTGTTGGTTGCCCTGTGCAAAGAAAACCAGGAGAGTATCAGTTTACTTCATGGCACTAGTCTCAGGTCTCACCAGCTAGGGCTGGGGAAAGCTTGTCACAGCTGTGAAAATCTCTAGTTGACATTTGGCTGGCTTTGGGAAAGCAAAGATGATACTCATTTCAGTCTTCTCAGTGTCTCTTCTTCTAAGTTTTACAAACCTCTAGCACTCATGCGACCACAAATTATGGTTACTGTAATACTCATTCTCCCCAGTGTATTTATTAATTGAAGAATATTTTTTTCCAGCCTGTGACTGTACAGACCCCTATATAGTTTCTGAGCATTGCCCCAGTAGTAACCACAGAAAGGCATTCTGGCTCTTGCCCGGTGTTGTTTCCATGAGTCTTTTTTAGCTTGTCTGTGAGTTAAATTGCCTATGCCTTTAAATCCATCCTCAACTGAAAGCCTTTTGCTTCAGATGGGACTCAAAGTCCAGACCTGCCTAGTCACACAGGAGTAGGTTTTGGTTGTCTTTTGCTGCATGCCCTTTAGAGATCCCCCTACCCCATTACTGGCACCAGTGCTCTGACAGGGACTCTAGGTCTTCCCTTTCCTACAAGGAAAAGTAAGATCCATATGGTAGAAGTATTTTGAGGCAAACAATGCAACCGTATTAGAAAAATGGTAGTAAAAATGCTTCTGTTATATGATCATGAAATTTGATTTCGTGACCACATAACAGCTTACCATAAAAGCAGAGAAGCTTGTGTCAATCATACTTCTTTTAATTCAAAAAGTCTTAAAGAAATAATCTTTTATTCTGATGACTGTAATTAATGCTATAATAGTACACTGCCTTATCAATTTTAGAGTCTAGAGGACATTTCCTGAAATTCAGCAGACTTTCTGGCTATGTCTTTTGTTTATAAAATACTTTATACGTTGACATTTAGAAATTTCTATTTGCTTGATCTCAAATGTTCATATGTTACATAAAAGAAAATTAGAAACGATTGTAACTTTTCCCAAGTCAGGAAAAATTCAATATCTAGTGCATTGTGCATTTTTCCTATGCACCATTAAAAAATACGTTTCTAATTTTCAATTGCCTTTCAAACTTTACCACTGGTAATGATGATAAACTTTGTGATTTTCTAGAAGTTGTCCTGATTATAATTCAATTCAGCCATTTGGTCTTACATTTTTACATTGTGCCACAATAATATGGGTGACCAAGTTGTTAGAAGGTGTGCTCATATTTTATGCATTGCCTTTATTTTAGGTAGATTCTTTCAAGATTCTTATTTTAAAAAGTCACAGTAATAAATACTAAAGGTAAAGACCAGAAAGTAAAAAGATATAAAGTTCTCGAATGTGTGATATAGACAGTAGATGGGAGTTTTGAGGACGAATTCAAAGAAAATATAATGATTAATAGTGATGAAGCAGGACATTGCCAAATATGTCATTTTTTAGTCAAACACATTGTATGAGGTGGAAATTGAACTTTTGAGGCTTGTGTTAACATTCTACTGTTCAGCTTTATCAAGGCAAGGAACAAAGGGAGAAATATGCAACAGCAAAAGCACTGTAATGTGATAAGACTGTCATCAGCTAAATATTTCACCTGCCCGCTCTCCACCAAAATGACATTGGTTTTAATACAGTAATTATTTGGGCAAGATATGGCCCTTATTTCAAAAATCCATTTTATAGTTAGTCATATACCTTTTGTGGATAGAGACAGCAATTGGCTTGGCACTGTCTTAGTAATATATCTTTGAATCCTTTTGTTTGTGGTCTGTAGCAAGAGCTCGTTGTCATTTCTGCACAGTACTGAGACAAGGCAAAGCCTTTCCATTTTTCATTACTAAAGGAAGCACAGTGGTGTGATAGAACTGGTTTAAAAAATCTTATTTGTGAGAGTAAATCAAATTTTAATTTTTTCTGCCTCAACTGATCATACAATAGTCTTCCCTTCACACTATAATTATGCTTTTGCCATCATTTTTTCATACTATTTTATTATTTAAAGTAGCTCTGTGGATACCTGTTCATTTGTCTAACATATATCCACTAATTACCTACTATGTGTCAGATACTTTTTTCATACAAAATTGAATATAAGTATTAAAAAAATTTGTTAGGTGGCTTCACAAATGTCGATTTAAAAACATTCTTTATGCATGTGGTTGAATGAGACAAAGGAAAGACACTTCTTTTCTTTGTTTCACTCTTAACTATAAGAATGAAGCAGAGCAAGATTTCTGTTTCAGTACTTAGAGTAACTATTGAGAAATAGAATTTGTTTCTGAAAAACAATGTTTGAAATGATAGAAAGCAAAACCTACAAAATTTAGCAAACTACCCTAATACCATGTTGGATTGCAAGAGATATAATATTCCTAACAACCTCTACAAACAAGTTTTCCAGTGTTTTACTGAGCTGCCAAAATTGTCTTTCTGAGTTTGATTTCGGCTCAGTTGTGGGTACCTGCACTCTAAGATTTAGCCTGCTTGGCAGGGCATGACTATCTATCTATCTGTCAGATCCACATGTTTCTGAAGCAGACCAATCTGAGATCTTAAAGATAGCTTCTTATTAGTGAAAGGGTATGTTAGATATTATATCATATAAACATTTCATTACTGGAGTTTAATTGTATTAATTTCTTATTCAGGGTTTAAAGAGCATAACAAAGAAATGACTACTTTGTCATTCTATTTCTTACAAAATATAATTATTTATATTAGATTAATATCTCAAGTTTCTTTTAAAGTAAGAATTCTTGTTTTATTTAATGTTGGCTTTATTCATGTCAATGGCATCATCTTATTGCCTATTAAATTCATTTGAATTAAGTACCATGTTATTCCATTAAGGAAAATAAATCGGGTCATCTGGGCCTGTTTTGAACAAATAAAGCAGGTTTAAATAACCTAAATCTGAATGGATTGGGAACTAGCATTCAAAAAGCAACTGACATGTCAAGAGATAGCCAGATGGCTGACTTTGGAACATAGTTAACATCTTAAGCCTTTATATCTTGCCTTTAAAAGTATAGTTTTCCTTAATTCTAAGTTTCAAATGTTAGTACCAGCATCTATGTGGTTTTATTTTTTATATCACCAGGCACATTTATCTTATTTATTGTAATTATGTATTGTTATATGTCTTTTCTAACATATTGTACGACTCCTGCTGGTGGCGAGGATTTTTCTCATGCTCTTTCTCCATCCTTTGTGCTTAGATAGTGGTCTGGCAAACATGAAACCTTAAAAATAATGTGTAGATACCCAATACAGGAGCACTCAGATTCATAAAGCAAGTCTGCAGAAACCTAAAAGAGACTTAGACTTCCACACAATAATAATGGGAGACTTTAGCACCCCACTGTCAATATTAGACAGATCAACAAGGCAGAAAGTTAACAAGGATATCCAGGATCTAATAGACACTGATCTAATAGACAGGATCTAAGCGGACCTAATAGACACCTACAGAACTCTCCACCTCAAACAAAAAGAATATACATTCTTCTCAGCACCACATTGCACTTATTCCAAAATTGACCACATAGTTGGAAGTAAAGCACTCCTCAGCAAATGTAGAAGAACAGAAATTATAACAAACTGTCTCTCAGACCACAGTGCAATCAAATTAGAACTCAGGATTGAGAAACTCACTCAAAATCGCTCAACTACATGGAAACTGAACAACCTGCTCCTGAATGACTACTGGGTACATAACGAAATGAAGGCAGAAATAAACATGTTCTTTGAAACCAATGAGAACAAAGATACAACATACCAGAATCTCTGGGACACATTTAAAACAGTGTGTAGAGGGAAATTTATAGCACTA
>NW_012104109.1:1377561-1391724 GCF_000951045.1 Mandrillus leucophaeus | reverse complement strand
TGCCCAAGGTAATTTATAGATTCAATGCCATCCCCATCAAGCTACCAATGACTTTCTTCACAGAATTGGATAAAACTACTTTAAAGTTCATATGGTACCAAAAAAGAGCCTGCATTGCCAAGACAATCCTAAGCCAAAAGAACAAAGCTGGAGGCATCACGTTACCTGACTTGAAACTATACTACAAGGCTACAGTAACCAAAAGAGCATGGTACTAGTACCACAACAGAGATATTGACCAATGGAACAGAACAGAGCCCTCATAAATAATACCACACACCTACAACCATCTGATCTTTGACAAACCTGACAGAAACAAGAAATGGGGAAAGGATTCTCTATTTAATAAATGGTGCTGGGAAAACTGGCTAGCCATAGGCAGAAAACTGAAACTGGATGCCTTCTTTACAACTCATAGAAAAATTAATTCAAGATGGATTAAAAACTTAAATGTTAGACCTAAAACCATAAAAACCCTAGAAGAAAACCTAGTCAATACCATTCAGGATATAGGCATGGGCAAGGACTTCATGTCTAAAATACCAAAAGCAATGGCAACAAAAGCCGAAATTGACAAATGGGATCTAATTAAACTAAAGAGCTTCTGCACAGCAAAAGAAACTACCATCAGAGTCAACAGGCAACCTACAGAATGGGAAAAAATTTTGCAATCTACTCATCTGACAAAGGGCTAAGATCCAGAATCTACAAAGAACTCAAACAAATTTAGAAGAAAAAAAAATACCCCATCAAAAAGTGGGCAAAGGATATGAACAGACACTTTTCAAAATAAGACATTTGTGCAACCAACAGACACATGAAAAAAATGCTCATCATCACTGGCTGTCAGAGAAATGCAAATCAAAACGACAATGAGATACCATCTCACACCAGTTAGAGTGGTGATCATTAAAAAGTCAGGAAGCAACAGGTGCTGGAGAGGATGTGGAGACATAGGAAAACTTTCACTCTGTTGGTGGGACTGTAAACTAGTTCAATCATTGTGGAAGACAGTGTGGCGATTCCTCAAGGATCTAGAACTAGAAATACCATTTGACCCAGCCTCCCATTACTGGGGATATACCCAAAGGGTTATAAATCATGCTACTATAAGGACAAATGCACACGTATGTTTACTGTGGCACTGTTCACAATAGAAAAGACTTGGAACCAACCCAAATGTCCAGCAATGATAGACTGGATTAAGAAAATGTGGCACATATACACCATGGAACACTATGCAGCCATAAAAAAGGATGAGTTTGTGTCCTTTGTAGGGACATGGATGGAGCTGGAAACCATAATTCTCAGCAAACTATCACAAGGACAAAAAATCAAACACTGCATATTCTCACTCATAGGTGGGAATTGAGCAATGAGAACCCTTGGACACAGGAAGGAGAACATAACACACTGGGGCCTGTTGTGGGGTGCATGGAGTGGGGAGGGATAGCATTAGGAGATATACCTAATGTAAATGATGAGTTAATGGGTGCAGCACACCAACATGGCATATGTATACATATGTAACAAACCTGCACATTGTGCACATGTACCCTAGAACTTATAGTAGAAAAAAAAATGTGTAGAAAGTACAAATTAATACCTTAAAAATGATAATTATTTTCTCATGGTTAAAGAGGATTATTATGTTAAAATTTACTGTTACTCTCTCACCAGCTTGATATATATGTTTTCCCCTGAAATTTCAAGTTCATAAAAGAATAAAAGGTGGGGCTTCAAGATGACTGACAAGAGGAAGGCATCTGATATTCACCCCTCCACAAAGAAGAACCAAAATAGCAAGTAGCTGATCACACTTCAGATAGATCACCTTAGAGAGAATGCTGGAGTTCAACAGAGCAGAGACAGGAAATACCTAAGGCAAGGAAAGAGAGGGAAGTGAGGCAACTTGCTTCACTGGGATTGGCTGGGAGTCTGGAGAAGCTCCCCAGTGCCAGGAAAGGGTGAGTAAGTGGCTCCCCAGCAGTCCACATTCACACTGTGGACTCCTGCACCCTTCCACCTGTGTGGGCCCTAAAAGCTGCCTGGAGACCACAAGACAACATTGCTTCAGGGAGGGAGCTTATGCTGATCTATCTGAAGTGTGATTATCTACTTCAGCATGAGCTTACCCACACACCCCTGAGTCCCAAGCAGCTGCAGCTCAGTGCTATTTTGAGAGCACAGGTTAGCCAGACTCTATTCAGTTTTGGGGCACAACAGCCTTGGCATCTCCACATTCTTAGGGCAGAAGTGTAAGCCACTGGCAGCAGTCCACGTTCCCACTGTAGTTATCTCCAGTAGCAGAACCCACAGATATTTAAAAGTTCCCTAGGAAAGGCTACCCTGTTGAAGCTGCCACCTGGGGCCAAAACACATGTTCCCCAGCTGTTTATTTACAGCTACTGCCACTGAAAGCAACCCCAGCCTCCCCATCAACAGGGCAGCAGCACAGCAGCACAACAGCACACAAGCCCAGCCGCTGCTTCCCCTACCTGAGCCTTCCACCAGGGGCCTGGGATTTACCCCATTCCTCTCCACCACAGCCAGCACGTGCACACACAACTGGGGAACCTGACGACAGGCATGCTCCACCTGACTCTACCCCGCCCCCACATCCCCACTCATGCCTCAGCATGCCTTCCAGGGGCCTGGGGACTGTCATGCCCCATCTAACACATGATTACTTCTCCTGGGGCCTAAGATGGAGCCAACCCAATCCAACACTACCACAACAGCTGGCACCCACCTGTATATACCACCAGTGGGCCTGGGGACTGGCCTATGCAGCCCAAGGCAGCTACTGCCAATATCAGTGCAGACTGCTTGAGAGTGAGGGAATGGTCTCACCATTGCTATTGCCATTGTCCATGCCATGTCCACTACTCAGGGACCCAAGTGTCTGGCAACCCACACAGCCCACAAGTGCCACTGCTGGCACCTGAGAAAGCTGCCTGGAGGTCCAAGAGTTGACCTGCCCTGAAGTGCTAACGCTGGTGCCAGTGTACACTAGTCTGGAACCCAAGAACACGCACAGTAGGCCCACTGAGGCCACCACTGGGGCCCACGAACAGGCCTACCTAGGATTCCTCATCCACAGCAAAGCTTCACCATGGCCTCCTAAGACACTGAGGAAACATAGACCCTACTGACACTGTGACATTGTTTACAGCTGAAAAAATCATGCAAAGACTACACTACTGCATGTACCCAGAATCAAAGCCTAAGTCACCCAAGAGCATAGACACATCTGTAGGAAAAATCTCCTCCCTCATGAAAAAAAAAAAAAAAAAAAAAAAATTCAAAAGTGACTGACCAACTAGACGTGCAGATGTAAGGGCACAGGAGAAGGACATAGGAAAAGCAAGGAAACATGACACCTCCAAAGGAAACCATTATCTCTCCAGCAACAGATTCCAGCCAAAAAGAAATCTTTAAAACACTGGAAACAGAGCTCAAAATAATAATAATAAAGAACTAAGTGAAATACAGGAGAACTCAGAAAAATAATCCAAAGAAATTAGAAAAACAAGTGAAGATATGGATGAGAAATTTACCAAAGAGATAGATATCATAAAAATTAAACAAACGGAAATGATGTAACAGAAGAATCTATTGAATAAAATACAAAATAGATTCAGAAGCTTCAACAACAGACTAGATCAAGCAGAAGAAAAAAATTCAAAAGTTGAATATAGGTCTTTTGAAGTAAGTCAGTAAGACAAAAATAAAGAAAAAAGAACTTAAAAATTGAAACAAGCCTATGTGACACATGGGACAGCATAAAGTGACCAAATATTTGAATTTTGGGTGAACCAGAAGGTGAAGAGGAAATAAAATGGATAGAAAAACTATTTAATGAAACAATAGATGAAAATTTCCCATGTCTAGGGAGAGATTTAGGCATCCAGATACAGAAATAAAACCCAAAAGCTGTTTTTTTGAAATGATAAACAAAATTTATATACCACTAGCTAGACTAACCAAGAAAAAAGAGAGAAGATCCAATTAAACACACTCAGAAGCAAACAAAAATAGACTAGGTATACGATACTGATACCATGGAAATACAAAAGATCATTAGAGACTATTATGAACAACTACATACTAACAAACTGAAAAACGTAAAGGAAATAGATACAGCCTTGGATGCATACAACCTGCCAAGATTGAATAAAAAAGAATTAGAAAACCTGAAAAGACCAATAATGAGTAATGAATTTGAATCAGTAATAAAAACTCTCCCAACAAGGAAACATCAGGATTGGATGATTTCACTGCTGAATTTTACCAAATTTTCAAAGAAGAACATAAATTGTCCTCAAACTATTCTAAAAAATTAAAGAGGAGGGAATTCTTCCTAACTCGTTTTATGAGACCAGCATTACCCTGATACCAAAACCAGACCTGTTCTATGTTCATGGATGGAAATAATTAACATCACTGAAATAAACATACTACCCAAAGCAAACTACAGATTCAATGCAATTCCTATCAAAATACTAATGCCATTTTTCACAGAAACAGCACAGCAAAGGAAATAATCAGCAGGGTGAAATTTGTGGAATGGGAGAAAATATTTGCAAACTGTTTTCCTGAACGAAGACTAATATTTGCAATATACAAAGAACTAGAACAACTCAACAGGAAACAAATAATTCCACTCAAAAGTGGGCAAAAGCCATGAATAGACACTTCTTAAAAGAAGACATATAAATGGCCAACAGCTATATGAAAAAATGTCAACATTACTAATTTTATTTTATTTTTTTTGTGACAAACATCCATACTGTTTTCTACAGGGGCTGTTCTAATATACTTTCCCACTGACAGTAGATAAGAGTTCCATTGTCTTTTTGTCCTTGCTAGCACCTGTTATTTTTTGACTTTTTAATAGTAGTTATCCTAACTAGGGTAAAATGATATCTCATTGTGATTTTGACTTGCATTTTCCTGATGATTTAGGAAAAATTGAGAAGAATGTAATATAAAACAGGCACAAAATGAGAATAGAATAAAAAAATAAAAGAACTTTACATTTGTAAAGCATTTTTCAGTTTATTAACCATATTCTCACAAGTTTTCTCATGTTATCTTTGCAAAACCTCAGTGGCAGAGTAGGAATTATTCTTCTTGTTTTATACAAACTGAGTCTCAGAGAAAATTCAGAAGTCAATTCATGACAAAAATAAGCTAATAAATGGAGGAAGCAGGGTTCAAACACATTTTTGTTATTTTCACATCCCTTCATTTTTCTACCAATAGGTGCTACATTTCGGGAGTAGATGTTCTGCAGAGGACCAAGCAATCAGGGTAGATCCTCATGTTGAGACTACAATAAGAAGGGAATAAAAATCTTAAAATATACCCTAAACATAGTGCCACAGAGCTTAATCTGACTGTTTCTGAGCCATCATTAGCAGCAGTTTGTGCTTCTTCAATGCTTCATTTTTTATCATTTCCCTAACCTTAAATAGACACTCATTCTTGATTGACACATTTCTCTACTCTTACATGAACATTTCCAAATTAAGTTCAAACATTTTCAAACATTGATTTCTTTCTTTCACATCTTTTGTGAAGTTTTCTCTTATCTTTAACCCTACATTCAAACCTAAGTTGGGAATTCCTTACCAATGCTGAGGGTGTCTTATATCTTGTATTAGTCAGGGTTCTCTAGAGGGACAGAACTAATAGGGTAGATGTTTATATGAAGGCGGTTTATTAAAGAGTATTGACTCACAGGATCACAAGTTGAAGTCCCACAATAGGCCATCTGCAAGCTGAGGAGCAAGGAAGCCAGTCTAAGTCTGAAAACCTCAAACGTAGTGAAGACAACAGTGTAGCCTTGCCTGTGGCCAAAGGCCCAAGAGCCCCTGGCAAACCACTGGTGTATGTCCAAGCGTCCAAAAGCTGAAGAACTTGGAGTCTGATTTTGGAGGGCAGGAAGCATCCAGCATGGGAGAAAAATGAAGGCTGGAAGACTCAGCAAGTCTGCTCATTCCACTTTCTTCTGCCTGCTTTATTCTAGCGGCATTGGCAGCTGATTCGATGGTGCCCACTCAGAACGAGAGTGGGTCTGTCTGCCTCTCTCAGTCCACTGACTCAAATGTTTATCTCCTTTGGCAACACCCTCACAGACACAACCAGGAACAATACATTGCTTCCTTCAATTCAATAAAGTTAACACTCAGTATTAATCATCACATGTCTATTTCCAGAGCATACATACCGATAACACTTTAATTGTATTTATCTTTCACTTAACTATAAGGTCTTTCAGTTTGTTTTATTTAAGCATCAAACAAACAATATCTATGCCAGGGAGTGTGTTAAATGCTGAAGATACAAAGTGCAGGGCAACTACCTCCTTATCTTTGACAAATTGAAAACCTAGTGGGAGAAAACAGACACACAGATTATTCAATGCAATGTGGAGGGTGCAGAGGCAAAGACTTGCAACGAATCTTTAGTGCACTCAGTGCACAGGGGTCAGGTGCAACTTGATTCCTCAACAGGGATGCCAAACTTTTAACTACACCCAAGATCCTGTATCTGTTTGATAAAGGCAAAATAAACAGGTATTGCTTGAAAGTCAAGTTAGATGCATTGAATGGCAATATACAGAGAAGTAGCCAGGATCTAGATCACGAAAGCCTTTTTAAAATCCCACCTAGTTTGAAATTTCCGTGTGTTGAACAGTGTAGATCCTGCTCTATAAGAATTAAAGGGAAATCTTATTAAGCATATCAATTCTACCAGGGAAATCTGAATAAAGTAGGTTAAATACATTAATCTCCAGAAATTATGATGCAAAATTGATAGAACCCATGATTTTTATTTTCCAAAAGATGATTCTGATGTAAGACAAGGAATCAATGCCTTGGTAACGTTTGGTTTACTTTAAGTGGGTAAACCATAGGTTCCAATTATCTTGTAGGTAGATCCTTCAGTTAGAGGGATGGAGGGAGAATCTGAAGGGTGCAAGCAAGACTGGATGGTTTTCACTTTGAGAGTGCAAAACCTGAAAAGCCTCAAAAACTTGCTGTTCTGAACTTCTATGAACAGCTGCTTGGGAGCTGCAAGAAAGCTCACCATGACCTTCTGCCTATCCACAGGGAACTGCTGCTTAGAACTGCTATTATCCCACATGGAGCCTGCTCAGAAAGCTGGCAACATCCCATGAGCACAAATAAGCATCAGAGAAATGCCATCTCATAAACAGACAGAAGCATTTGTGAACACAGCAGTAGGTCTGCTTGTCCACACTTGTCTTGGTGATTATAAGAATTATTCTTATATCCCCTTCTTGGGCATCTTTTTATAGTGATAATCATTCCCACACTACTCTGGACAGCTCTGTAAAAACAGACCCAACGTCCACCCACCTCCCATCTCTGGAATGATCTCTCAGTGACCAGGTATCCCCTTGGCCAACATACACATCTTTTTCTCAAATCAGTTTCTCCGCATTTTTTTTTTGCCTTAATTAAACCTTAAAAATGCTGTTCTTTTGTAATTTTCTCAAGTAGGAAATGTTATTTCCTACTTTTATGTTATTATATCTTCATGCATCTTTAACTATGAAGACATGGAATCTTCTTTTCTCAATCATTACTGTCCTTTCTATCCATCACCCCGCTCTGACTTCTCTTCCCTTTTTGACCACCTAGATTCTGAGATACTTTACTTCAACAATTCTCTTGGAAATATTCTCAATTCTTTTTCCTCTAGTTTCTTTCATCATACAGCACTAGTAAACTTATCTTAGAAATATTCTCCATTCTGTAATCCCAGCACTTTGGGAGGCCGATGTGGGCGGATCACGAGGTCAGGAGATTGAGACCAGCCTGGCTAATACGGTAAAATGCCATCTCTACTAAAAATACAAAAAATTAGTCAGGCATGGTGGTGCACACCTGTAGTCCCAGCTACTTAGGAGGCTGAGGCAGGAGAATCCAGGCTTGAACCCAGGAGGCGGAGGTTGCAGTGAGCTGAGATTGTGCCACTGCACTTCAGCCTGGGTGATAGAGCGAGACACTGTCTCAAAAATAAAATAAAATAAAATAAAATAAAATAGACATATTCTCAATAATTTTTCCTCTAGTTTCTTTCATCATACAGCACTAGTAAGCTCCAGTGTGGATGCTCCCATATTACAGCCTCCATGACTTCTCCTCAACAGCCAAATATTGATAGAGAATGCCACAACATTCAGCTGCTTGGTTTCAATTAAATCAATATTCTTGCCCTCCCCCAACTTTATTTTTCTAGTAAGCTTGTTTTCCTGTTCCCACAGATGATGTCATAGCTTCCCACTCCTACAGCCCCGCCATCCATTTTATAGATCTTCTTCTTTTAACTGCTAGCTAATGACCTCACCTCAGTTAAGGCCACCATTATTTCTTACCTGGGTTGCTGCAACTGCCTGCAGAGTAGTGTTTGATTTCATACTTGCCATCATCAATTCATTATCCATTTGTAGCAAAAGTGTAGTTGGAATTGTGCTACCCAATTGCTTAAAATCTTTCAGTGGCTTCCCAAAGCACTTAGAATACAATTCAAACTTGTTTCTACAGCTGTCTAGGGGCTGCATATCGGGCCTTTCCTGTCAAAATTCTTTAGTCACATTAGTGCTTTTCTTAATGCCTCAAATATGCCAAGCTTTGTCCAACCATGGGTGTTTTTCTCTGCCTAGAATGCTTCTTGCCGACATTTTACCATTACCAAACACACAAATACATTTTTCTCTTTCATTACATCTCAGAAAAAATGTCTCATTTTCAGCCAGGCTTTCCTTAGCCACCATTTATCTAAAGTAGTCCTTGACTCTTTTATCTTCTGTATGACTCCCATGTCTATTTCCTATTTTGCACAGAAGGAAGGCCACACAACCCAAATTTAGATGTAATAAAACTGCAGTGTGTTCCTATTCTCTGCTCAGTCCCTTCTCCTACTTTACAAATGTGGGTGGGAACGGGACTGCTGAGTTCCCATCTCCTGCTGGAGTTGGGGGAATTTGCTTATCTATATTTCGGCTTTACTTACAATATTAATAGTGAAGTTTGAATATATGTATTAAATTTCAGAGTTTTAAAATTTTATGCTTACTTAAATTTATCTTCTTCCTGTAATAGCAATTAATGAGGGCAAGGACTACTTCATTCTTGTTCATCATCTATGTATACCGTGGCTAATACAGCATAATGCATACATTGACACATACACAGTATTCATCCTTGTTTCAATAACTATTTAAAGCACAACACATATGGTGTGTGTGTGTGTGTGTGTACTCATTCCTATTTGGATTCAGAAAATTTAAGCTTTTTCAGGAAATTAAAACTTCAACTTTCCGTAAAACTTAAAACTTACTTCCTTTCGTCACCTTTATGCTGCTTAGAGTTACAGATTCCGATGAAGTCAAATTTCAAAAATTAGACTCTTACAAACTTCTCCATGCCTCAAGTCTTTTATATACCTGTGGTTATAAACCAAACGACCAGCCAGATAGTTAAACCACATTTCTGTAAATAGTCAGTATTATAGAGAAAAAATCTTAAGTTAATTTTCACCATTGTTTTAGAAAAAGTAAACACGTTTCTTTACCACAGAAATTCTCGAGTTGATATTTGAAGATGTCCTCAAAGTTCCAATTGGATGTACTTATGTGGCCTTGAAACTCTTGTATTTTTAAATATTGACTTACAGTATTATTATCCAAGATACATTAATTTGGTAAACTCTGCCCTAAACTCTTTATTTTCAGTATTCATATACATAAATAGATAAACCCCTGTATTTTTAAATATTGACTTACAGTATTATTATACAAGATATATTAATTTGGTAAACTCTGCCCTAAACTCTTTATTTTCAGTATTCATATACATAAACAGATATCATTTCCAGTATTCCATCGCTTTCAATCCTTTGTTTTATTGGAGGACAACAATTATTCCTTTTCTCTTTCAATTATGGCTCTGGATATTTTCAATACAAAAGATCTGGATGACTGTTTCTTAGCTTACTTAGGTGCAATAGGTAAAAATGATTCACAGTCTATTTGCTATGGGCGGTTTCTCTAGCCCCTATCTTTGCTTTGGAAGGGGCATATGGCCCTGTTCACGTAATTCCTTGTTACAACTTGGAAGGCCCTAGCAGAGCACTCTGACCTGCTTATGTCAATGCTGTTAGTCCCCCATCAGCTCGCACTTGCTCAGCTGATGGACTATAGTTCTAAGGTACCAGTCTTTTCTTCATCTATGGCTGGTATATGAGATTAGCTAGTACTACTGCACTGTCCACTTCACATTTAGCTTTCCAATAATTTGTATTATCAGAACTAACTATACTCGCCATCATCTAGATGAAAAAAAAAAGATGAAAACAGGTGAAAGAAAAGGTAATTCCTTCTTGTTATTTCATAAATATAAAATCATGTTCTCTGAAAACAAAAATACATCGTAGTCTATTAGAAAAGTGCATTGTACTTTGTATTCCCAGGATATAGGGATTGTAACAATCTTATTGTCAGGTTGTTTAAACTCAAACAGTATTGCATAAATTGTATACATATTTGTGTTAAGTTAATTGAGAGTATGTATTTGCATTATTTAATGTTTTATAATTACGTACTCTATAAAATATTCTGTATTTGTATACTTTATACCATATTTCAAACATTGTATATATCTGACCCCTAATTTTAACAATGTCTATATATGTATATAATGTTGCATGTATTTTCTAGAATTTATGTCTATATTTTTTCAATTCAGAGGAATATGAAGTTATCAAAAACAAATAGAAAATTATGTTTGCTTTAATTTCAATTACTATTAGTTCCCTATTCTGTGAAAACCCATGTAAAAGCTGAGTAGGAAAGTGTAAACCGGGAAGCAGGTAAATTTGTACTTATTTGGTCATTTCATTGAGGGTGTATTTCTAGTGTGAGAACACAGGTCATTACTTTAATGAAATTATTGATGCCTTGAGGCAAATATAATTTTTACCATAAAATACTTGGTTGATGCAAATTTGTAAGTCATAAGGAAAAACAAAAGCAAGAAATATCAATCTATCCACTAAGAACTTTGCAGCCTCCGTAAGCCCCTTCCCCAGGATATTTCCTGCTACCCTTTCACACAGGTACCTGCCAATATGAATGTTATGTATATTATTCCCCACATGTTCTTTATAGTTTTACCATGTATGTAGCTATCCCTAAATAACATGTCATTTGGTTTCACATGTTTTTGGCTTGATATAAATCAGATTGTGCCGTGTATACTTTCCTATGACTTGCTTTTTAAAATCATTTTGACTTACTGAATTCAGTCATGATAATATGTGGTTGTAATTCAGTAATAATCATTACTGTATAGTGTGATGCCATTTTTATTTTTCCATGTTACTATTAACGGACTTTTAGGTTACACTGTCTTTTTCTGCTATTTTAAACAATGCTACTTAAAGATTTCCGTATCTATTTCTTGGCACACACGATGCAAGTAGAATCGGTGGTTCTTAGAGTTTATAGATCTTCCACTTCATTCTTATAATGCTCAATTTTTTCAGAATAGGTTGTATGTATTAATACCTCTGCCAGCTTTGTATGGGAATTATCAGATGAAATTTCCTGTTGTTCTTCATTCATATTAAAATTGGATATGCATGAAAAAATTTTTTTGCCCATGTTGTGTCGTAATTATATCTCATGTGGTTTTAATTTGCACTTTTTTGTTTCCAAATAAGGTTGATAGTATTTTCAAATGTTTAAAGGCCATTTATTTTCTTCTGAGAACAAGATTTCTGCCCTTTTCTTCTTCCAAGTTATTTGTGCTTACTCTCCTTAGAGTAGTCCTCTTTCTAGTCTTGATACTAAGCCTTTGCATATAACTTGCCAAAACACCACAGTTCACGGAGTTTTCTCTTTAGTCTCCCTTTTTAGCATCTTCTAGTTAATAGAAATTCTCAAATTATTAGACTTCATCAATATTTTCTTTATGGTTTGGATTTTGTAGCTAGAAATCTTTTTATATTCTGAAGTGATATCAAGTTTCTTATTATCTTTGGAAATTAAATTTTATGAATGAATGAGATAGGCATTCAATTCTTCCCATGTTCATAGCCAAATGTCCCAGCCCCAGTTGGATATCCCATTCTTTGACAGTGATCTGTAATGCAGTATTTTGTCTGCCCCATTGTCAATTTGTTCTTCTTGTGTCCAGGTCCATTCTTATTTTATTACTTTAGTTTATGTAAATCGTGCTAGTTGTTAATGAAATTTTGTCCAATTTGTTTTCTTCAGGAGGTTCTTGGCTATTCTTGATTCTTTTTATTCCCATTAACATTTTGAATCAACATACCAAGTTGTCTCAAAGAAAGACACAAGAACACACATGAAAATCTTGAGATTTTAATTAAAACTTAATTGACTCAATAGACATATTTAAGGAGAAATGATATATTATCATTTAGGTATTCTTTAATGTTTTTCAGTAACATTTTTATATATGAGCCTGGTGATTTTTTGTGGAGTGATTTTTTAACAATTTAATTTATAATGGTTATAGAATTATTCAGATTTATATATCCTCTTGAATATATATTTTATAAGAATAAGTTTATTTTTCTTAAATTTCTCTAAATTTTTGCTATCAAATTATAATAGTTTCCTATTTACTGTTTGATTTCTGCTGTATCTATAGATACCCCTTTTTTTCATTTCTCTTTTTTCTCTTCCTCCATCCATCCTTTCCATCTCTCCCTTTTACACACACACACACGCACACACCCATACACGTGTGAGAGAACTTTTGCAATTCTATTTTTGTATTAATCTTGGCACAGGTTGATGATTTTATAAAAATGTTTACAATTTTAATGATTCACTACATCTTTCCCGCTATATTATTATATATAATATATAAATATGTTATATGCTATTATATAGCAATATTATATAGAAATTCACCAATTACTTCTTTTATCATGACTGTTTATTTTCTTTCTCTATGTTTTTATTGTGTAGTGTCTTGTATCTAATGTGTTGTATCTATTGTGTTGTATCTTGTATTATTGTGTTGTTGCTTGTATCTATTAGATGACTTAGCTCCCTAATTTTTGTCCTTTCTTCTTTTGTGCCAGAAGATTTTCAATGTATACATTTTCTTTAAATATCACTTTAGCTGAATCACAAAATTTTGATATGTGATATTTTATTATTTTTCAGTTCCTTTTAATTTTTCTAAAGAACGTTTTCCTTGACCAATGAATATTTCTAAAGTATTGGTGTATTACAAATTTATAACCTGGTGAAATCTTATTTTTTAACTCCCTTTGTGTTATTTACTTCAGGCTTAATTACTTTGCAATTAGAGTACATGATGCGAGTTATACAGATTTATTTAAATTTATTGGGATTGCCTTATACCCTGGTATGTGATCCGTCTTTGAAAGGAAAGTTCATTCCCTAAAATTGTGAAGTTCGTTCCCTAAAATGTTCATTCCCTAAAATTTCTGAAAAAAAGTATTCATTCTCTACAATAGTGTTTATTCCCTATATCTATCTCATTAAAAAAAAATCTTGTTAACTGTGTTACTCACATCTCTGATATTCTTACGGATTAATTTTTCTGTCTGATCTATAACTATACTGAGAGATATTAAACATTCCTATTATGATGTTGGGTTTGTCAAGTTTTCCATGCAGTTTCATTAGTTTTGTTTCACATATGTTGAAGCTATATTATTTTATGTATGCAGACTTAAATTACTATATCTTCCTAGTGAATTGACTATTTCATGACTACATTGTGACCTTATTTATCTATTTTCTCTGTGTGGAAGATTCTATCTTGGAAAGATGATTGCAATGACATCTCCTGTCTTATAGACTCTTTTTACAATATGATTTGACACTCCTTCCATTGAGAGATGGGTCTTTGTTCCCACCTCTCGAACCTGGGAAACTTGTGATTAAGGGAGAAGTAACACTATGTGCCATCTGAAACTAGATTGTAAAAGGCAATAACATTTCTACTGAGCTGCCATGTTGAAGAACCAGAGAACATGAGATACTACATAGAGAGGCCACATGCAGGTTTTCTGGACAACATCCAAGCTAAGGTCTAAGCTGAGAGTGACATCAACAGT
>NW_012104109.1:1351592-1377511 GCF_000951045.1 Mandrillus leucophaeus | reverse complement strand
AAGAACACACATGAAAATCTTGAGATTTTAATTAAAACTTAATTGACTCAATAGACATATTTAAGGAGAAATGATATATTATCATTTAGGTATTCTTTAATGTTTTTCAGTAACATTTTTATATATGAGCCTGGTGATTTTTTGTGGAGTGATTTTTTAACAATTTAATTTATAATGGTTATAGAATTATTCAGATTTATATATCCTCTTGAATATATATTTTATAAGAATAAGTTTATTTTTCTTAAATTTCTCTAAATTTTTGCTATCAAATTATAATAGTTTCCTATTTACTGTTTGATTTCTGCTGTATCTATAGATACCCCTTTTTTTCATTTCTCTTTTTTCTCTTCCTCCATCCATCCTTTCCATCTCTCCCTTTTACACACACACACACGCACACACCCATACACGTGTGAGAGAACTTTTGCAATTCTATTTTTGTATTAATCTTGGCACAGGTTGATGATTTTATAAAAATGTTTACAATTTTAATGATTCACTACATCTTTCCCGCTATATTATTATATATAATATATAAATATGTTATATGCTATTATATAGCAATATTATATAGAAATTCACCAATTACTTCTTTTATCATGACTGTTTATTTTCTTTCTCTATGTTTTTATTGTGTAGTGTCTTGTATCTAATGTGTTGTATCTATTGTGTTGTATCTTGTATTATTGTGTTGTTGCTTGTATCTATTAGATGACTTAGCTCCCTAATTTTTGTCCTTTCTTCTTTTGTGCCAGAAGATTTTCAATGTATACATTTTCTTTAAATATCACTTTAGCTGAATCACAAAATTTTGATATGTGATATTTTATTATTTTTCAGTTCCTTTTAATTTTTCTAAAGAACGTTTTCCTTGACCAATGAATATTTCTAAAGTATTGGTGTATTACAAATTTATAACCTGGTGAAATCTTATTTTTTAACTCCCTTTGTGTTATTTACTTCAGGCTTAATTACTTTGCAATTAGAGTACATGATGCGAGTTATACAGATTTATTTAAATTTATTGGGATTGCCTTATACCCTGGTATGTGATCCGTCTTTGAAAGGAAAGTTCATTCCCTAAAATTGTGAAGTTCGTTCCCTAAAATGTTCATTCCCTAAAATTTCTGAAAAAAAGTATTCATTCTCTACAATAGTGTTTATTCCCTATATCTATCTCATTAAAAAAAAATCTTGTTAACTGTGTTACTCACATCTCTGATATTCTTACGGATTAATTTTTCTGTCTGATCTATAACTATACTGAGAGATAGTAAACATTCCTATTATGATGTTGGGTTTGTCAAGTTTTCCATGCAGTTTCATTAGTTTTGTTTCACATATGTTGAAGCTATATTATTTTATGTATGCAGACTTAAATTACTATATCTTCCTAGTGAATTGACTATTTCATGACTACATTGTGACCTTATTTATCTATTTTCTCTGTGTGGAAGATTCTATCTTGGAAAGATGATTGCAATGACATCTCCTGTCTTATAGACTCTTTTTACAATATGATTTGACACTCCTTCCATTGAGAGATGGGTCTTTGTTCCCACCTCTCGAACCTGGGAAACTTGTGATTAAGGGAGAAGTAACACTATGTGCCATCTGAAACTAGATTGTAAAAGGCAATAACATTTCTACTGAGCTGCCATGTTGAAGAACCAGAGAACATGAGATACTACATAGAGAGGCCACATGCAGGTTTTCTGGACAACATCCAAGCTAAGGTCTAAGCTGAGAGTGACATCAACAGTAAATCATGTGAGTAAATGCTCTTCCATATGGTATCTATTCTTTGCCATTGAATCAACCCCAGACTTTGAATCTTTCCAGCTAGGGCCCCAGACACTGAGAATCAGAGACAGGTGGTCTAGATGCATTGTTTGAATTACTGACCCACAGAATCTAAAGCATAACATTTTAAAATGCTTTTTAGAGGATTATTTATTAATCTTCCATAGATTACTGAAATAATCTGGTCATAATTAGTCACACCAGCATTCTTTTGATTATTAATTCTGTGATATGCCACATAGGATTTAGTACCGCTACATGTAACCAAACAACCAAACTGAACTGCAAGGCTGCTTTTTTCTCTTATATAAAAGAAGTCTGGAGACAGCTCAGAAATGGCAGCCCATGGAACAAAGTTCCTTGTCTCTTTTTCTTATGTCATTTTTAGCACAACGCTTTAATTTTTAACTTTACCTCATGTTCACATTCCAGACATCATGGAGGGAAAATGGAAATAAGTGCAAAATAGGTCTTCCTTCCAATGAATGGATCCTCTATTAAAGAGGGTTCCTTGAAGCCACAATTTATGCTTCATTAGCTACACCTACCACAAGGCAGCCTGGAAAATGCAGTTTTAAGTTTGACAAATTGCCATTTGAAGAAAATCATTGTTCAAAGGAAAACTGAGAAGTTATATTTGAAATAGTTCCTGCTGACATTATTTGCTACAAGTGGTGCATCTTCTCCTTTCACTCTAGCTGTATCTCTGCTGTTCTAGTGAAAATAGTACAAAGCTGGAGTGTTTGCAGTTGGACCATTTTTGGATTTTATTAATACATTCATATTTATTGTGATGAGATTGATGTCTACCGACTTATCTTGTGTTTATTTTTCTATCTTCTTATTGAAAATCTTTAAAACATTAACAAGCATAGACTTAGGGCCTAAACGTAATCACTTAATTAATGTACTTAATCTTCACATTGATAATGTTCAGGAGGACTCACTACACAGCCTACAGATTTGTGATTTTTATCTTTGACACCAAGATACATGGTAATAAGGAAGTTGTTTTCTGACAGAATTATTTAAAAACAATTCAAGGGATAGAGGATAGTATAATTTTTGAACCACTGTAATGTTACAAGTGTAAACAGCATTTTAAAGACTTTGATCAAATATTGGAAATAATGTCATTTTGGTTCTGAGAGAAGCCAGAAACAGCTAGTGCAAGTGGAAAATAAGAAGCATGATAGCTATGGAGTAGGTTTAATAGGGGGTGCTAGTGGATTTTATAATCATATGGATATCTTTTGTATTTTTTTTTTTTTTTTTTTTTTTTACTGTAGGTAAAAGAGCTAACTTCCACTTGCTCTAGAAATGAAGGATTTATTCTAAGAAAATGAGTCCAGGACAGAAATAAAAATACAGCCAGACCTTACTGAGTCCAAAGGAGAAAACTGGAGAGCTATTAGCAGAGGATGCCGTTCTCTCAGGACAGATTCTGCTTATTGTTTCCTTTTCTCTCTTTCTTTCCCATTTCTCATCTCTGTGGATGCCCGGTTGGTTTCTTCAATTTATTTCATTTCCCTCTTTCTTGCATTTAGGTTCTCCAGATTTCTTTTCTCATTCATACCCCATAATGATTACCCCAGGTTCTTTCCCATCATGACAACACAGAGTGCATTATTTTTGCCACTACTGAAAACTGGCAAATATCGTCTGTTATTTCATAGTCAAATTTTTCTCTGAGAGAGGGGAGTTTTCTGGTTCTGCTTGTACTCTGTATCTGCTTGTATTTCTGGTTCTGCTTGAACCAGGTCGCAGCCCTAGTTCACTGACTAGAATATGGATCAGTTTTCCTTGATCAGGTTTATACACCTAATCTAATCAGTTGAAGCCCAGGTTTGGATAAATCATATGGTATATAACTCAGCAGGGGCAATCTAGGGCCCTGATAGAAACATATGTAACATATAATGTATGTGCATGCATGTTGGTAGCTTTTGAAGCTGAAAGTATTACATTCGTTTTCAAAATTCTAATAATATGTACCTGCTATCCATTGGCAAAGTGGTTCCAATGTTCTCTGCTTGTGAAAAATTCCTATTTTTGACCTGCAGACAGCATTAAAATGATTTTTAAATTCACATGTAGTTTTTTCTCTTATATGTGTTTAATGAAGTTCAAATTTTACAACAGTTTAGATTTACAAAATTGTTGCAAAGATAGTACTAAATTCATATGTGCACCTAATTTACTCTACATTAATATGGTACCTTTGGCACAATTAATGAACCAATAATTATACATTAAAATTAACTAAACTCCATAATATCTTTGGATTTCCTCAGTTTTTTCCTATTATTCTTTTTCAGTTCCAGGATTCCGTCCAGGATACCACATCACATTTAATACTTATAACTTCTTAGGGTCCTCCTGGATGTGACTGTTTTCTCCTTTTATTTCTTTTTCTTCTTCTAGCTTAAAAAAATTCTAGGCTGTTTTCTTGATTTGTTTTAAAATTCATATTGATAGAGCTTTGGAAACACTTTTGCAAGTCTACAGTAGGATTAAAAGCTTAATTAATTCTGTACCTTAATGGAAGTATGAAGTCTAGCAAAATGAAAAACAAGGGTAATACAAAATACTTGTTATTTACAAAAAATGACATTTAAAGCCCTATGATACTAATATTCTTGTTGAAATTTTTTTACTTTGCATATCTATTTACAAAATTTTACTGATGAAATAATTTATTGCTACATTTAACGTGTACTTAATTAAACATTATAAAATCTACAAGTCACACTTACTTAAAATTCTTTCATAATTTTAAATTTAATTATCTGAAAATTATCAATCATCTTATTAGTCAATATTGAAATTGCATGCATGTCAGTATAATTATTAATGCCAGCCCATTTACTGGCTCATTTACTCTGGCTATGCACAATTAAGTGTGACATTTAAAAAAGAACACTGTTTTCATCATGATACAATCGTTTTTTCTGAAGACCAACAAAAGATCTATTTCTTATAATTCTGTTACTTATTGTTTTTCTGACTAAATTCATAGACCAAGAGGAACCAGATGGTAATGGAAAATATACCAGTAGTAGTCTATTTAATTGGTATCTTAAATTGTTTTTCTTTCTATTCCAGAAGGATCTATATTTTATTTCTTTTACTACAGGAAGGCAAGAAAATTCAGTCTCTTACATTTTATACTTTACATTTATTTCTCATTTGAATGTTACACATTCTGTGATACAGATAAAGTAAATATAAACTCAGCATCAGCACGGCTCATCCACCTTTGGGTACAAGTAAAAGCAAATAAATATTAATACACATATTATATTGACTCATTTAACTACATTTGCAAAATGCAGGACCTCCCTCTTTTCCAATGGTCTATTCATTCTCTTGTACCATGTGCTTCTTGATGAAGTCCAATCTTAACAAGCCATTGGGTGAGAATGCAATGTTGATTCCTGACAGATTAAATGCACTTATTATTTGATTGACTGCTCTTAGAATGTATACATTGCATTTGTTTTTCCTTTTGTATCATTCACTATTTTGTTTAAATAATTTTTGTAATTCCTACTATGTGCCTAACTCTCCTTTGTATGTGATACTTTTACGGTGTATCAATAGACTTGTTTCTTGGCTTTAAGAATTTTATATCCTTAATTAGATAAATAAGACAAGCAATAGACAGGTACATAAGAAATAGACATGAAAATTTCAAAAAATGATGGTTGAGATGAAGAAAATGCAGTATGGTTATGTGAGAAAGAGTAATGTAGTTGCTACTGAGATGGCGTGTAAGTTGAGATCCAATGATGAGAAAGAGCCAAATGTGAACAGTCAGAAGAACAGGGTTCCAATCAAAAGAAACAGTCAGCTTAAAATCTCAAAAGCTTCAAGAACTTAAGTAGTATTTTCAAAGAAATGTGTGGTCATAACAAATTGAATGAAGGGAAGAGTTTTTCCTGAAGCGATTTGAAGAAGCCATAATAGGACCAGATAGCCTTACTTTTAGAAAACAGAAGCAATTCTAATTCCAATATAAAAGAGCCCAACGTAAAGGCAGTTATATCATTTAATATCAGGCAAGTGTTCTCTATACCAACCATACTCGAATTTTAACTTTTCCCTGATATAGCATATTCTTTTAAGGTTTCTCCTTTGCTATCAAACCCTTCCACTTTCTTCTTCTCTGTCTGTAGAAAAGCCCTATTCATCTTCTAAGACAAGCTAAAGTGTTCCCTTCCCTGGGGATACTCTTGACATCCTCAGGATATAAGGTCCCAGAGCACTCTGTGAATATTGCTTGCATGGAACTTATTATATTGTAATCTGCCTCCCCCACTCCTGCTTTATGAGCTTGTCAATGAAAAGGCTTTACCTCATTCATTTTGCATTTCTTCCCTCCCCACTGCGACCACCAGGCAAAATTGAACTTTTTACAAAATAATTACTGGTTGAATAAATAAAGAATAATTTAATTAATTGAATAATTTTTAAATAAAATATATTTTAAGAAATGTTTAATATTTATTTTTAACTGGGATTAATACAAACAGGCAAATGAAGCTACAACATAGTGCAGATGCAATTTTTGACTTCAAATATATTGGTGTTAATGAGGTAACAATAAATGCGTATTGGTTATAGTTTATTGGGTTTGGGGAAAAAGATATACATGGAAAGCTGTCAGAGACTTAGCTACTCTTTTAGTTGGATGCAAAGTAGCAATTTGGCTGATATATATCCAAATGTTTAAATCAATTACTGATCATATTCTTTCATAAAAAGAGAAAAGCAATAACACTTTGAACTTTTTTTTTGCATTATTGGTATTTTATTCGAGGCAAACTTGAAAGTACATATTGTGAAAAGTAGATTCTAAGCATTCTTGCGGCTAGAATTTCAATATTTTTCCAGCTTGACATCTCTGTTTTTGTTGTAGGGAAAACATCAGGGTGTTGGGTCAAGTGTTGACATTTTGGCAACATCATTACCATCAACTGCTAATGTCAACTTAATTTGAAGGGGTTAAAAAGAAGTTCTATAAGGAAGTGCACACAGCTCCCACATGTTAGGAGGCATGCCAGATATTGTTAATGCAAGTGACACAGGTCAGATGTTTCTTGAATTTTTCTTGACTATCCGGAAAATGAAGAGCTCAGTTGTTGATGTGCTCATGATAGGTTGATTGCTTACAGAGACAAAAGTTATTTAAATAGATAAGAAATTTCTTTATAGTCATTTTATGCTATTTAACAGAGATGAATTTTTGTGAATAAACAAAATTATAAGTGAAATTTTCAAATAACAATAACTGCTTCTTTTTGCTGTCAGCTAAATTATAGTTAGCTTTACAATATAAAATGTTAACATGAAAATATCTAATGTAGTGAAATAGTAATATTTCTTGCAAACTGATGCCAGAAACTGTTAATACATACCCAACAGCTTTAGGCCTTATCAGAGCAAGAGCTGAAAGTGCTGCAATATCTGAATAATTAGTGGGGAATATCCCGTTGCCCACACATTGCCACTTTCAAGCATAGAATCTCAGAAAATCTGCACAAGCTAGTCTCACATGTCATTAACTCACACATCTGAAAGTGACTGCAGGTAAATGTTTCTGATATTTCAGACAGACACTGGGAGTGATGCAATAATCTTTTGCATTGGTTCCATGATCTCTTTGTAAGACCTGGGGTCACTAACAAACACAGTAACAGAGACAGGTAACCCCTTTACACTGTAACCCCACATGTTAGAACCTAGTATGTTATCTATTATAATGGGACTTTAATTTAACCTGGATATTTCAGCCATACCCCTCCACATTTCAGTTCTTCATCCACAGACCTATTAATAATTCATTCAGTATCACTTAGCATACATTTTACATACCAAAGTTAGCAAAATTATTTACCTTTATTATAATGATGATGATTGTTATGTGAGGCAGGGTCTCATTTTGTTGCCAAGGCTGGAGTGTTGTGGCTTGATCACAGCTTACTGCAGCCTCCATCTCCTGGGCTCAAGTGATCCTCCCTCCTCAGCCTCCTGGGTAGCTGGGACGACAGGTGTGCACCACCACACCTGGCTAATGTTTTGTAGAGACGTGGTTTCGCCATGTTGCTCAGGCATATCTTGAATTCCTGAGTGCAAGTGATCTGCCCTTCTTGGCCTCTCAAAGTGTTGGAATTACAAGCATGAGCCATTGCATTCAACCTAACTTTATTATTTTCTCATTTTTGACTTTTCTACAAGGAGCACATACAATGAAGGCATTTTTGTAAGGTAAGTAATATAAGGAGGAGGAAAAATATCCATTCATAATCCCACTATTTAGAAGCAATAACTATACACATTTTGAAATGTCTAAACAAATATTTAATGGGTGCATAATATACAATTTTTATTGTATAGTTTGTTATAATATTTAATTAGTTTCTCTATTTATATTTCCAACCTTGTACTAATATAAGTAAAATCACAATCTTGTCTTTATACCTAAAGTTTTGAATGGTTTCTTCAAAACAGCTTCTAAGATTTGCGAAGATATAAGATAAAAATATTTTTTATTTTTTGGCAAAAAAAAGTTGCATTAGCCCCTTCAGAAATTCTTCATATTTATACTTTATCACTAAATGATTGCCAATGTCATAAACTCTTAAGAGGCTGAGTATCATATAATATAATTTAATTGTGACCATTATATGTAAATAAATGATGCTTAAATACTTCATTAATTCAATGAACATTAACATTTTTTGATCCATAACAAGAAATTAATATTTTTACTTCCCATGTTGTATAATTCTTTTCATTTATCTGATGGATTTTAGAGTTTTCATTATCAATTGTTGACTGGCATTATATTTTTGGTGAAATCTCTAGCATTTATATTCATTTCCTTGCATAGCCTTTGTCTTCTTCTTGGGGATTTTCATCTACTTTGTGTGAAAATAAAATTATTTCTGGAATCCTTGTATATAGCTAGTTGGCTCCACCCCACAGCCACCATTTGTGGTATTACAACTATAGGCAGTGTCAGTTTTCTTCTCCTGTGCTGTCTATTTTCTGCATCAATCAGTTTTTTTTCATCAGGGCAGTGAGGGGTTTGCTTAAGTGATATCTTAAGTATTACACCTTTAACATGTTTTGTGACTTGACTTTTTAAGGACAAGGACTAGGTTATTCTTTTATTATCATTCGGCATTAACAAAAAGTGGTGTGCACAACGAACACCTTTGTATTAAAACAATAGTTGCTAATTAATGGCACAGTGCTACTTGGTATTACGATTCTGTACATGTTGTGTTTGGCTCAGATGTACAGTTATGTTTTTTAATTTCCTCAAAAAGACTGCACATTTGGTCAAGCCTTGTGTTATTTCTTTTATATAATCTCTTGAATGCCGCTTACGCAGTGTGTGTTAAGTAAATGCTTTCCAATTATTGGGGTAGAATAAACAACTGAGTGTTTTATTTTGTTGGAGTGCTAGTAATAAATGGCAAAGAAGTAAAAATTAATCTGAAGTATGAGGCAGAAGGTAAAAAGAAATAAGCTTTGAAACAGTTTCAAAGAGTAAAAACACATTTAGAATAAATGGATTGTAAAATAATTGTAATCTAGCTGGATATTTTTGTGGATGAAATATAAACTTAAACAAAAGTGTCCCTTGATTATCTTAGTCTCTGAATGTGCTGTAATGACTAAATCAACAGAAGATATACTTGTTCAATGTGGAGTTCTTGGACAAAACACTTATTTAGAAATCTCAATACTGTTTCACATTGAGGATTTGTTCCATCTATTCCTTCATGGAATGGTTATAACTATTTTCCCAGATAGATTACATCGAGTAATTTGTTCACTTGAAATTGCCACCATATATTTTTTGGCTTTCAAAATTATTATTTACTAAATTGAGACATGTAAATCATAGGCAAGAGAGGGGGTGAAAATATTTTTCCAGTGTGCTCTGTTTTCCTCCACATATGAGCATTCTTTCAATCACATTCAGGAAGTATTTTCTTTGTCTTTAATATTAAATTTTTTGTAGGTGAATTTTAAGATAAACATTGAGATTTTAAGATTTATTTATAAATTATTAGAGTAGAAGAATATAGTATTTTGATACCACATTAGAAACTGATGTATTAGTAACAGTATCATTACAACAGTAACAGTACAGCATTAGTTTATTCTAAAAATGGGCTAATCTTTCTTTGAATATAAATATAGCTTGTGTCAGAAATACTTCTGAATATACCTACAATAGTCGTTTAATTACCTTTTTACTGTTGAATATAATATCTACATATAAATGTTGTAACATATTTTATAGACATTTTGCTTAAAATTTATGTTTGATTTCAAAAACTTATGTGAAATTCCATTGTTTTTACTCCATAGGCACATTTTAGATGGTTGTATACCATGCGTATATGAGTGTGGACAGACAGGCAAACACACAGGGGCATACAGTTCTGTTGAGAAACTTCTCTATCTTCGTGACAGGCTCATATAAGAGATACTATATGCTTGCTGATGAACCTATTATGGTCAGATAGACAAAAAAAAAAAAAAAAAAAAACCCTCCTATGCACAAAGAAAAGTTAGTTGAAGACTTGTAACTAAAGAGCAAATGTATTAAAACTGAAATCAACAGTTTTAAAACAATAACCATGATGGAATTTATTACTTTAATCTGATGGCTGGATGGACAAAGGCATGTGGATTTCTGTCTCACTTCAATGTCCATAGTGCCAAGTGCAGTGTGCCTGATGCAAGGGAAAGCAGTTAATACATATGCACGAAATGGAAAAATGAATGAATAAATATAACATATATAAACATATCTGCAAATATGCATATCAGTCGTTGAGGCTGAACTAGATGTTTAGTTACAAGAAAAAACATTGTATCTTAACATCTTAGTTAACAAATGACACTATTTCAAAACCAAGCATCTTTCTATGTACTGACAAGTATTTATGACCAAAGAGAGCTAAACGATTTACTTCAGATGATTCAGAAGTATAAATAAGACTAACACAATTGAATGAGCTATTTCCCTATTCTGGGGAATTCGCTTCAGTTCCATCTTGATTAGTGGCAAGTGCAGTGCATCCTAGCTATTCTTTGTCTTTTGTTCCTACCTTAGGTGTTTCTTCTGGAGGCATCTGTCACACTGTATTCGGTTCACTCTGCATTCTGTTAATGCTTTGAGCTAGCTGTAGGGTATCTGCTTAGGAGCAACTAGAGGTACTCCCAGTAGGGACAGTGACATGCGGAAAAAATAAGCAAAAACTACCCACGGAGGTACTGGCTTCCAACAATTTTGCAGAAGTGTGAAGATTTACAGTAGAAAATAAAGCACCTCATGCTGGGTCTGGCTCCAAGCCTCCCTCAAGAACTTTCCACTTAGGCAATCTCTTTTATCCTGTGAGCTTAGTGTTCTATATGAAGGAGTTTAAGTTTCATATTAACAAATTGGCTTAATTATTTTTAACCGAACTGTTAACTACCTGCAGCGACTTTAGAAAAAGCTCCCAACAAGTTTTAGTTTTTCTTTCAAGAGGAAATTACACAAAGCTGTTAAAACTGAATAGAGTTTTCTCTGGGAAGGGGTACGATGCCTCTCCCAGGGAGAGCCTGTGCGGCCAGGTGAGAAGCTTACAGGCAAGCACAGCTTCTAGGAAAAGAAATAAAAAGGATTTGAGCTTGCCCACAGCAACACAGTTTGTTTATCACTAAAGACTTCTTTCCATTACGTTGTTTAAATTTCTAATTTAGTAGCCATCAAAGAGAAGCATTGAGGTATGTTAATTCAGGTGTGTTCTGCCAAACTCCTCAGAGCATATAGGTATGAATATTTTATTATGAAGAATTCAGGGCAAAGAAAATCAATCTGATGGGTTTCACTTTGTCCACTGGTGTGGCAGTATTCATTTAAAACTAATTGTGACCAAGAATTGGTTTCTCTTCTTCAATATAGACAGGTAATTGTAGCACATCTATGCAGCACTATATTCACTCTTCTAAACCTCACAAAGTTGCAAAGGTCTAAAATTATAAAACATATTCATGACTATTGACTTCAGATGATTCATAACCTAAGTAAAAATGTGAAAATACTTCTATTAACATCTTTTAATTTCATATAATGTTGGTAGAAACATGTGAGGCTTATTCATTTTTGATCGTCATTACCATAGTGTTAAATATGATTTTGTTTCATTATGCTAAGCACATTCTTATGCACGACCATACTTTTCTATTATTCTGTGTTGTAATGGTAGCTGTTTAATTCCTCAGTAGAAATTGATAACTTTATTTTGTTAATCAAGATTTATTTTGAAAACTTTCAGCTGCCATCATTCTAAAAGAGAAGCTTCTGGAGCAGTTCAGCGGTGCTTTCTGAGATGCAGATTGTTGACCAAGACAGCCTGCACATTCTCCACAGCTTGACTAAACTTTAGCCAGACCTCTTCCTCACTCTAGGTTCCTGACCTCCCTTTTCTTAGAGCCTTCACTTTAGAAAACTTGCAGTTTTCTCTGCCTCTTTGAGACATATATCATCTCCTAGTTTCTTGCCAGTCTCACAACCCAGGAATGTCTGTGTCAAGGACCTGGGAGCCATCCCTTGAAATGTAATCATCAAAGAAGATAGCACCCCTATTTCCCAGTTTCTGTGGGAAGCTAGGAGTCTGATTTCCATGTAGGATACGGGATAAGTGGCAGTTAGCAAATGCAGATGGCCTAATCATAGACCAATCTTCTCCCTAACATACTCCAAGACAAACAGATTATGAATAAGATGTAAAAATGTGATGGCTGGTTTGGCATGTGGAAAGAAGATTTACCAAATGACTTTTACAGTATTGGATAATGATAATGATAGCTGCAATATCATTTTTCTTCCCTTAAGAATTCTAAATTCTTTACAGAGAATCATCAAAACATTGTGATCTAGATTACTAAACATATGACATACATATATATAGATTTCTTTTCCTAAAATGTAGCATGAAATAAATGTCTCAAGATTATGGAAAACACGTTTAATAGAATCTGAAACGCTAGATGGTTACGCTCTTCTGTTTTGTTTTAACTATATCACCAACAATTCAATTGTTTATTAATCATTAGAAAAAGAGGCATTATGCTTGACATTTTTTAGGATATTATTTTAGCACCTCGTTTTAAATATACACACTACTGGCCCTGAGACTTAGATTGGAACATAATATCCGTGAACATTTTGTTGGTTGAATGTGTATTTTCTTGTACACTTTTAAGGCTATTTGTCTGGTTGGAATACTGCTGACCGTGTCATTCTTTGACATAACTCTATGTTTTTGAATTTTCTGGAATTAACATGGGTTGCTTGGATAGTTTCTTTATCTCTCTGTTCTCCTTACAATTTGTTCCTTTAGGGAATGGTTTATGCTTTGCCAAGTTACTTTCAGATTCCCCTGGGGCTTGTTTCAAATCCTATTTAGCTTTATATTTAGATATTTTGGTGAATAACATTATTCAGTGCTGTGGCCTGCAGTGTCATATGTATGCAGACGATACTCAGATATTCTTTCCAGTCCCTGCAGACCTATGAAGCGGCTTGATGTTTTGCATAATTGTCTGTGTGATATTCAAGCATGGATGTCTTCAAATTTCCCTGAATTTAGTATAGATAAAATTGGGTTGCTACTGATTGGTTCTCCAGGATAGATGTTTAAAATGTAATCTATGCTGGTAACCTTAAAAGAGGGATTTCTTTGCTCTAAAATCATACTTTTGACCTTAGGATTACTGCATAGGTATGTGTGCATGTTTTGTGAACCATACAATCGTCTCCCTGTACCCACCCCGTGTACAGAAATCTTACATAAAGATTTCCTGATTCCAGGAGAGTTTCTGCCACAATTTACAATCAGTGACCTCCACCTGCCACCTTTCAGTCTGATTCGAATAAGATTCTAAGACCACAAAATCTTTCACACTCGATTTTTCAACTCAAGAATCTATTCTTTTATGCATGACAACTTTGAAATTACTGTTGATTTGTAAGATTTAACTAAAAAACTTATTTGTTTGATTTAGCCTTTTAAATATGTATTGTATCTTCTTTTACATTAAGTCCACATTTCACTGTGGGATGGACACATGAAGGACACTTCATAAATATAATTGGGTTGATTGATAGGCCATGTGAAGTGTTTGCACAATGTATTATTTTACAATGAGAAGGGCTATTAATGAATCCACAGTGACTTTGAGCTTTGAATACATGTGTATCTAACATATCCTCTTACTAGGCAGCCAAAGAGTGTACAATCTTTTAGATACTGCATTAAATAAATGGGGTAGAGAATAATATTCATATGAAATGGTCTCAATTCATTAGTTTGGTAAAGTTTAGGTATCACTTTAACTAAAGGTATTCTGGATGATAACTGGGGCTTACTTCAAGCCCTTTAAAGAAATGGGGCTTTACATTCTTGTTTGATGGCCTGAGAAATTTGAATTAGTTGAGTCTGCCTTAAATAGGAAAATGAATGGAGTTGGTAGACCATAACACACAGAAAAATCTGAACATTAAAGGGATGGTCCCCGAGGTGTCATGGTTTGACTTATGATATTTGACGTTATGATGGTGCAAAAGCAATAAATATTATCAGTAAAAATTACACTTTGAGTACCTATACAACCACTCTGTTTTTCACTTATGGTATAGAATTCAATGAGCTACATGAGACATTTAACACTTTATTATAAAATAGGCTTTGTGTTAGATGATTTTGCCCAACTGAAGGCTAATGCAAGTGTTCTGAGCACATTTAAGAGAGGTTAGGCTAAGCTATGATGTTTGGTAGGACAGGTACATTAAATGCATTTTCTCTTTATGATATTTTCAACTTACACTACGTTATAGGGACTAACCCTATCACAGATGTAGGAGCATCTGTGCTTACCTTACCAGATACAGTTATGTGATTTCTGAAATCTGGTCAAGCTTTTCTGTTAAAAATGTAAATACATATATTGGTTACAGATGGCTACCAGAATTGGTAAAATACAGAACCACAAATGGTTTACAGAGCTCTTGTATATATCCTTTCCAAGCTTATCTACTGGAATTACAAAACAGATATAATAAATGAAATGCTTAAAATAAGAAGTAGAGATGCAGAGATATGAAAAGGAACAATTAAGTTAAAAGCACTCACTATATTGCTTTCACATTCAGAAAGTATTTCTAAAATTTGATGGTAAAACAAAAGGGCATATCTGTCTCTCAAGAACCTAAAAAGAGTAGCTATGAAAAACAAACATCATGCAATTCCTTTCCTTAAAAACAAAAATTAAAAAATGCAGAATACCTTTCATATATCCCTACCAAGATGCCTTGTGTATGCTGAGAAGACAGTATATATGGGTGACTGTGATAATCTCTTATCAAGCTATCCTCAATAAGCAAAACCATGAAAGTCCTAGAAGAATATAAATGAATCCATTGGTAGATGGGAGGTATAGGAAATCAAGACAAAGAGGTTTTTTAAAGTTTCAAAGCTTTAGCATGGCACTACAAACTGAATAAAGCAGACTGAATACACCTTCCAAAGCATTATAAAACTTTTTACAATTTAAAGTCTTTAGGCTGGGCACACTGACTCCAAGTGTTCACAGACGTCTCTATATCCTACTGCTTTACCTCTACCCAACTTCACTTTAGGTTTTTTGACTGGTATTTGTGAAGATGGAAGATCAAATATGAGAAGGTTTGAGATTTTGGCAAAAGATAAAAAGAGAGAGGGTGGGAGGGAGGGAGTGAGGAAGAAAAGAAGGAAAGAATGGAAGGAAAGAGAAAAGACAAAAATAGACAGAATGAAAGAAGAAAGAAAGACAGTGAAGAAAGAAATGGAAAATAAAATTTTAAAATGGAAAAAAAGAGAAAGCATGGGAGGAAGGAAGGGAATGGAGAAAGGAAAAGAAAGAAGGGGAGGAGGAAAGAAAAATCACTTATGTGGCTCAAAATAGCATTTTATATAAAATACATAAAATATTTTATAGCAAATATCTCAGTCAGTGTTATATGAGGTAATAATTTACTTCACCCAAATTAAGCAGTACTTCAATGTTATTTAAAAGCACATAAATGAAAACCAATTTTAATATGCCCTCTATATGTATTTCGAACCAGCACATCCTCAAACTTGCTGTAGTAGTATAGAATACAGGGACAATGACATTTAAAGTTATTCATTCAGAAAATTCCAACTTGAAGCAGGGAATGAATGAATTCTTACATTATCATCATAAGGAAATTTTATACCTGGAAACTCAGAATGCTGGGAAAGTGTCAAAGCATCTGAGCCATTTATTATTATTTTTTTCCTTACTATGAATAAAAGTGAAGAGATTCTGATACATAAATTGCTTTCTCACAATAAAATGAGCCAAAAAGGTAAAAAGAACAAATCAAGAAAAAATGATCTATTAGAAAACTCTTTAAACTTTGTCTCTTTATTTTGGACTTGTGAAAAGGGGGAAAAGTGCAAACCCACCCATGCATCAGTGTGTATTCACTACACATAGCACTATTTGCATTTTTTCTTATCCAGTCAGGCAGTTTGTACATATTTAATATGCTTCTTTCATTTTCATGCCTATGAACAAGCAGGCACTACCAACACACATAGGAACAGGATGTCTTATGCATATACAATGTGTACCCAAAGACCAAAGTTTTGATGAAAACTTGGAAAACAAACATTCATCTCATTGGAATACAATTTGTGAATTTTTCAGCAGTTTCAAGAAAAACTGAAAACTATTTGAGAATAAATGAGCAATTTCACACAACTCTAGTTTGCTTTCTCTTGGTTCCTGTTTTGCTCTGTTATGCATGGTAGAGAATCTTATAAAAGATGCCTTACATTACTGACCCAGCTCTTTCTGAAAGTGGTTTTGTCATCATTCAAGTCCTTAAAGAATAATATGAAAGTAAAAATATGGAAGTGTTTGCATTGAGGAAAATGAAAGATGAAAGGCACAAAGGATGGGGAACACGGAGACTTGTGGATACAGACAGACATTCAACATCTAATGAACATTGCAAAATGGAACTTCAATAAAAAGAAATAGTCTGCTTTAGTGGAAAAAGAAGAATATTAGAAAATTATTCTTAGAAGAAATAGAGCAGATTTCGAGTTACTAAAACATACAAAGGAGGATTATAGACTGTAGAATTCATAACTGAATTGGTAAAGGCATTACTTAATATAATATTTGGCCTAACACTAAAATGAAAATACATTACGTTCTAATAAAACTTGAGAATATGTTCAAAATTCAATGGTAAAATAGGCTTTAGTACACCCAAAAGAATTTTTTTCTTTCAAAAGACTAGTGTTTGGATTAGGTTTTTTTTTTTTTTTTTTTCCTTTTCTTTTCTCCTTTTCCTGAGGAGTGAGAATAGTAGTTTTCAGAAGGCTTGGAAGTTAACTTTTGTTTCCTCTCTTAGACATCAAAGATGTTACCTTTTTGAAAAAGAATCACTGTAGATGAACCACCCCTTTTGCTTTGACTATAAAGAAAATGATAAAAGGAGAATTTTTAACCTTTGGCCCATCTTTCATTTCTTTAAATAAATAATGATTCAGGATATGAGAATTGACTGGTATTCAGATTCTATGTTAAAATCTATGTGTATCAAGTCTGTCCCAAAGCAGTCATACAAATCAGATTGTGTTGGTTCATAAATTGATGAAGATAAACCTCTAATCTGCCTAGTAAGGAGAGCAAATATACTTGTACACCATTGTCAGAGGTGTGTGAACCAGAACAACTCCATTTTGAATGGGAGCTAGGTAAAATGAGGCTGAGACCTACTGGGCTGTACTCCCAGATGGTTAAGGCATTCTAAGTCGCAGGATGAGATGGGAGGTCAGCACAATATACAGGTGTTAAAGACCTTGCTGGTAAAACAGTTTGCAGTAAAGAAGCCAGCTCTAATGCATCAAAACTAAGATGGCAATGAGAGTGACCTCTGGTTGTCCTAACTACTACACCCCCACCAGTGCCATGACAGTTTATATACGCCATGGCAATGTCAGGAAGTTACTCTATATGGTCTAAAAAGATGAGGTATGAATAATCCAACTCTTGTTTAACATATCATCAAGAAATAACCATAAAAATAGTCAACCATCAGCCCTCGGGGCTGCTCTGTCTATGGGAGTAGCCATTCTTTCGTTTCTCTACTTTCCTAATAAATTTGCTTTCACTTTATAGATTTGCCCTGGATTCTTTCTTGAGCGAGATCCAAAAACTCTCTCTTGGGGTCTGGATCAGTGCCCCTTTTCTGCAACAGCATCTCAAAGAAAGCCCCTCTTGCCCTCATTTGTCAACCTCCAAATCCAGAATAAAGAAAAGAATCAAATTCAAAAGATGGCATAATAATGTGGTAAGATATTAATATGTGAATGTATCTAATGTGTCATGTTTGCAAAACTTTGTTAATTTTAGATTATGACATAAATTGTGGTAGCTATAGTGGCTAGAATGTGACTTTACTCTGGTAAAAATGAATTTACTAGAATAAATATTGCATGTGATTTCCTCTGTTAATGTTAATGATATTTTCACATTTGGTATTACATGAACATGCCGTGGGAACTGCTGCTACGTAACTTGGATTTAGGACATAGGCCTATTTCATCTGTAGTTTTAAAAGTAAGAATTGCAATCTAGTGAGAACTCACTATGTATCATACTCTAAGTCTTTCGTAAGTTTTAAATTAGTAATTCCTGTGATAATGCTATAAGATCTGATTATCTCAATTTTCTATATTTTAACACAGAGGCACAAAAAGGTTCACTGATTTGCATAAGATACAGAGTTAACAATGTCAAGCCTAGACACTAAGCTCAGGCTGAATGGAGCAGAATCAGAGTTCTTAAATCCTTGCTTTGCTGCCTCTAACAACTTTAGTTATATTTAAAATTTGCTGAAGTCCTGTGAGTTAAAACAATTGTCTGAGCCACTTGTCTACTTTTTTTAATGATTTTAATCCAATTTGATAATCCATGTTATATCTAACAACAAAGAACATAAGAGATAATATTATAAAACACATCAGTGGCACTTTATCTGTTTCACCACCTACATTACACCATTTAAATCACTTTAAGTTATTATAAAACATTGGTTGTGGCAAGAATGCAAACATTTAGGCACTATTATAAAGTGTTTTGAATGCAGTACATATATTATATGCTCTTTGTGAAACCTTAATTATGTAATGACCCTTTCAATCCTATATCAAGCTCTTAGTTTTATAGACACACACACACACACAAATCTCTATTTCCTTAGGTTCCAAAATTTACAAGACACATGATGAAGGGGCCTATATTTTACAACTGTGCTAACTGTCAAGAACCTCTTTAGATCACTATTTTATTCTTCAGCAAAGATCAATAGAAGTCACTTATTATGTTTTTTGTGGGCGGAAATAGAAGGGAGATCATTGATAGGCATAATTCAAAATCACATACTGTGTGGGAAAGTATTTGGAAGTCACTGTAACAGTGAAAGTGGCAGCCTGTAAAAGTTATTTAGATTCATTTGAGGAAGAGAATGGCAGAATTAGCCACTCCACAAGACGGCTCTGTCTCTATAGACATTTTAATGGCTCTCTTTGATAAATGTAAATTTGCACAGTATTTCAAAATGTTTGAGTGATTTAAGTAATTTGTGTATGAAGCATTTGCCTATATGTACTTCTAGTGCTTCCTAAAATCTTGAGAATGTAATAAAATTTGCTGAGCTGCAGTATTTGGATGTTTCAGAGAGGCCAGAAGGAAAGAATCTTCTAAAACATTATCAACAGTGAAAGTTGGGAGGTGGAATTAATTTACTGTAGAAAACATGGTCCCTGCATATAAAGGGCATACAATGATCCTTTCAGTTTCTTCCTCTAAAACATGTTCTATGTGTGTAATCAAAGTTTGTGGTTCATCTCTTAGGCAATGAGTTAATTAAAATTAGTATGATACATGATCACAGTACAGTCACACAGTAGGCACAGATCTGATACTTAGTAGTCACAAAAAAGATTTGTGTTGAATTAAATGAATAACCATCCACCTCTGTATGATATGGTATAATATGACATAATTAATTTTTATTGATACCTGCCATTTTTAAGAAAAAATGCTGATACTTTGTAAATATTACATGAGATGAGTGTTACTATTTCAGTTGCATAAATAAGAAATCCCAAAATCATATTTTACATATTTATCAAAAGTCTTCCTTACCTATCATTTACCTTGTTTAATTATGACTCAGTTTCTTTCTGGCATTGAACTAGTTCATTCTCCCTCCATTATTTAAAGATACATTTGTTTATATATTTATATTTTATGTGACCATGAAAGAATATTTAGTCTTTATTGATATGTTATCTTAACGATAATATATGCTTTCTAAAAACTATTAAGATACATTTTAAAACAAATTGACATAAAGAAAAGTGTCAGATAATTTACTTTACTACCTATTGGAGATTATATAGCTCAAAGAAGCAAGAGTGGCAGGCAACTAATTAAAGTACAAAACAGCTAATAGAAGACTTTCAAGATGTTAATACACCAAAGAGAAAGCATGACACCATAAAATAGAGCATAAGCAGCTATTTGCAGTAGATGTCATACAAAGCAGAAATGAAACACAAGGAGACCCATCAGGGAGCCACAATGCAAAAGAAAATGTTTTCAGTGGAGACAGTTGAGTCCTAGAATAGACTGCTGTGTTGCAGCCAAATTCCAAGGAAGTTCATGAAGAAGCAGCTGCCTCCTGAAGACAGAAGTGTAATATTAATGAGTTGGACATTTGCTGACAACAGAAATCCAACAGATCTTTGTGAGAATGGTAACGAATTAGTCCAAAGTCTGTGATTCCTTTTTGCTGTGCCCTCTAAGTGGACTTCCTTGTGATTGTTTAAACAATCAAAATTTAGAACACAGTAAGGACTCAAATGTATCTCAAAGCTTTATAGAAGAGAAATTGTGATATGTTTTCATAATCATTTTACTGGAATCAGATAAAAAGTAAAGTTAATTACCTCCATTAGGTAACTGCAAAACCCAGACAACTTTTAGAAATAGTCCTGTTATTTCCAACTATCAAGTTAAGTGTAACCAAGGGCTGCTGATAGACAATGACTGTAATTTATTTTTCTGAATGTAATTTAATGTAAAGAAGGATGAACTTATGAGGAGAAGTGGATGGATGATCAAATAGGTGTTGACCTATGATAGGTTCATTAATTGTCCCCATAATCTGACAACTACTGACACCAGGCATCAATTTTATGTTTGTTGCTATTTTTAGAACACCTAGCATGCAGAGGTTCTGAGGAGAAAAGTAAACCTTGAAAAACCTTGAGACAAGGGGAGTTTTGTCATCCCTAAATATTTTGAGACAGGAATAATACAGGGTGGTCACAGGTGAATTAAAAAAAAAAAAAAATTCCAGGCAGCACTTTCACATGACTTGAGGCTATGGGTTGATAAGACCCTGGTAAACAGGGTGTGGATCAAGCTGGCTAAGACTGATTGGACCCAACATAGCACTGGATTTGACTTAGGTCCTCACCTAGGACCTCATTATACACTCACTAATATACAAAATCAGCAACCTACCAGGGCCATGACAGTTCTGGGGAAATCTTTATTTGGTGTAAACATGGGTGACATCACAGTTCCTAGAAATCTCCACCTTTTTCCCGGAATTTTCATGAATATTCTACCCCTTGGTTAAAGAAAGCCATAAAGATAGAAATCCCAGCACATTTCTCTCTTGAGTATGCCTACACTCTCCTTTCTTGAGTGTGTACTTTCCCCTGTACAATAAATCTCTGTAATTTCATTTTCAGACTCATCCTTGAATTCCTTCTCGTGATCTTGTCAAGAGCCTGGACACCAGCTAGGGTTGAGGTTCCACCGGCTTTTGGGGACCTCCCCCAGCCCACCAGTGCTATCGTCACTTGTTCTTGTAGTAAACTGGAAGTTTTAAAAAAGCTCCTCTGTCCCAGAGCAAAGTATGTTTATCAAGGCACTATAAATATCTGAAAATTCATATGGAAGATTATAATATATGTATTTTGAGTGACTCCAAAATCATCTATAGTCTCTTTTGCTCTGTGTGAGAGTGTGTGTGTGTGTGTGTGTGTGTGTGTGTGTGTGTGTGTGTGTATAAACATATCTGTAGTAGGCTGAATAATGGTACCCAAAGGTTTCCAGGTCCTAATTTCTCCTGGGCCTGAAATGCAGCTTCATTTGTCCTTATAAGAAAGAAGCAGAAGAACATTCTATTACAGCAGAGAGAGAAGGTGATGTGACGACCTCAGCAGAGAGAAAGATTTGAATTGCAACTCCGTTGACTTTGAAGATGGAGGAAAGTGAAAGTGACGTGAATTAAAAAACTCAGATCTAGGCTGGTCGCAGTGGCTCATGCCCGTAATCCTAACACTTTGGGAGGCCTAGACGGGTGGATCACCTGAGGTCAGTAGTTTGAGACTAGCCTGGCCAACATGGCAAAACTCCATCTACTAAAAATACAAAAATTAGCCAGGTGTGGTGGCACATGCCTGTAATCCCAGCTACTCAGGAGGCTGAGGCAGGAGAATCACTTGAACCTGGGAGGTAGAGGTTGCAGTGAGCTGAGTTTGCACCACTGCACTCCAGCCTAGGCAACAGAGTGAGATTCCATCTCAAAAACAAAACAAAAATGCAGATCTAGAAATTTTAAAAGGCAAAGAAATAAATTCTGGCACCAAAGTCTCAGTCCAGTGTAACCAATTACAGATTTCTGGAACTGTTGAGACAAAATCTGCATTGCTTTAAGCCACAAAGTTTATGGTAGCTAGTTACAACAGCCACAAGAAACTACAACACACATAAATATTTTCAAGATATTTATAAATTGTCCAAGAAGAAAATTAACCTAAACTAAGAGAATCAACAATAATTCCCAACTATTAGTATGTATAAGAATTATCTTGGGAGTTTGTAGAATACCAGATTTCTCACCTTCCCCTCAGTGAATCTGATATAATACAACAGAAGATAACCCAGGAGACTGCATTTCAGCAATCACTTGCAGGTAATATTGAGAACACTGAAATACATTGACACTGAGAGACGACAGGGACATGACTTCACATGACTCCTGGGTTGGATTCTTTGTTTTAATGATTAAACTGTACATTTTGCCAGTTAACAGGCTGGCTGGAGAAAGGGTCTCTTCCTCCTGTTTCTTTCCTTCATTTTCTTCCTCTTTCTTTACTTCCCAAAGTTTCTACTCCCTGATATCTCGTAAACTTTAATGCTATGTTTATGAAATTTTAGATGTATGACAACCAGCAACTTTCTCAATATTGCCAGAAGCCTATTAAAGGTTAAACAATATAAAAATGTTTTTGTTCTGTCATATATGTGAACTTTTCTTTAAGGTAAGAGTATAAATATTGTCACCCCACCTATTTGAAATAAGGGATTTTGAGAAAATGTACATTTAGCTATGTAGATTGGAACTGTATAAAAATGACTGTTTTTAAACTTAGATGTATTTCTGAACCACTGATTTACCATTTACATCTGTATTTAATTGCTATTAGATGCAGAATTGCTCACATTTTTATATTCACTTTTTATTGTGAAAAATCCTAGCATAAATTTATCATCTTCACCACTTTAAATGTGCAATGCAACAGTGATACGTATGCTCATGTTGTTGTGAAACATGTCTCTAGAACTTTTTCATCTTGAAAATCTGAATCTTGTTAAATAACTTTCCTTTTTCTCCTACCCTCAGCCTTTTCTAACCACCATTCTGATACCTGTTTCTACCCATGTTGTAGTATAGACACGATTTCCTTCCTTTTTTAAGGCTGAATAATATTTCACTTATATATATACTGTATTTTCCTTAACCATTCATTTATCCATGGACATTTGGGTTGCTTCCACTTCATGGCTAGTATGAATGGTGCTGACATTAACATGTGCCTGCAAATATATTTCCAAGGTTCTGATTTCAGTTCTTTTAGATATAAACCCATAAGTGAGATTTCTGGATTATATGGTCATTTTATTCTTAATTTTAAATGAAACTCCATACTACTTTCCATAGCAGTTGCACTATTTTACTATCACACCAACAGTGCACAAGGGCTCCAATTTATTCATAATCTCACGAAAAATTATCATTTTTTTAGTAGTCATTCTAATGGGTGTGAGGTGATATTGTGGGTATGATTTATAATATTCTGATGATCAGTGATGTTGAGCATTTTTTACACTTGGTGGTGATGTGTATACCTTCTTCAGAGAAATGTCCATTCAAGTCCATTGTAATTTTTTACTCCGGTTATGTGATTTGTTTTTATTATTGAGTTGTAAGTATTCTTCATGTATTCTAGATAGTAACTCATCAGATACATAATTTGCAAGTATTTTCTCCCAATCTATAGGCTGTGTTTTAATTCCTGGTTGTATTCTTTGATACATAAAAGTTTTTAAGTTTGAGTAGCCATTTGTCTGTCTGTCTTTGTTGCCTGTGCTTTTGGTGTCATATCTAAGAAAGTATTGCCAAGTCCAATGTCACAAAGTTGTTTCTCTGTGTCTTATTTCTTACAGTTTTATAGTTTTAGATCTTACATTTAGGTCCTTACGGTTTTGTTTAATTTAATTTAATTTAGGAGAGCTAAATAATTAAACATGAGGCCAAAGTACGTAAGAAAGTGGCAGTCTTTTATTGCAAATATGCGCACACTCTCGGGCAAGGTTCTCTGGTCCTCAGGTGTGGGGGCGCCAGGGAAGTCGCGCCCGCTCTCTCGGGTGAGGTTCCCCAGTCCACGAATGTGGGGGCGAAGAAGTCACACTGACTCCTGCCGGCGGCAGACTTTTAAGCATTGGTACTGGAAGGAGGAGGGCAGTGGGTAGGATAAGGGCGTGATAGGGGCGTCTCCATAGGCCTGGCCGGGTAAGTTTCCATCTCTTCCGATTGACATCACCTGGCGCATGCTGGGTTGATCTGCATCTTCCCAGGCACAGGCTGCATTTTCCCAAATGCGGGAAAGTTGGTGAGGAAGAACCTGGAAGCAACATGGATTGTGCCTTCTTGTTCACCTTCCTCCATCTTGTCCTTTCTCCCTCACCCAAACACTTACTCATCTTGCGTTAATTTTTTGTAAGCTGTTAGGAGGAGTTATTCCAAAGAACTGGCTCACATGATTGTGGAAGATGAGAAGCCCCATCATCTTGCCATCTGCAAACTGGAGACCCAGGGAAGCTTGTGGTGTAATTCCAGTCAAAGTCTGAAGGCTGAAAACCAGAGGAGCTGATGGTGTAAATTTTAGTTCCAGGGCAGGAGAAGAACAATATTCTAGCTCAAGTAAGCAGACAGGTAGGAGACGAATCTTTCTTTCCTCTGCTTTTCATTCCCTTCAGGACTTCAAGGATTGAATGATGCCACACCCAGACTGGGAAGAGCAACCTACTTCACTGTGTCTACCAATTTACATGTTAATCTTATCCAGAAGCACCCTCTTGGACACACCCAGAAATAATGTTTAATTTGGGTACCGTGTGACCCAGTCAGGTCAACATGAAAAATTAACCATCACAAAAATAACTTCATTATTTTAATATCAATGTCCAGTTTTCTTGGCACCATTTGTTAAAGAGGATGTACTTTTCCCATTGAGTGGCCTTGGCATCCTTGTCGAAGATCATATAACCATTTATATGAAGGTTTATTTCTGTGCTCTCTATTCTATTCTATTAATCTTCTTGACTCTCTTTATGCCAATACCTCACTGTTGTGATTAGAATAGTTTTGTAACATTTTTTTGAAATCACGGAATGTGAGTACTTTAGTTCTTTTTTTTTTTTTTTTTTTTTTTTTGAAGGTTAGATAAAATTATCAAAAGGCCATTGGTAAGTGGCAGTCATTTTATCTGATCACTGACTCACTGTAGCATCCCAGTCCCCTGAAGGTGTGGTCACAGGTGCAAGTGAGTGCCATTTGTCTCAAAACCTGTGCTGGGGAAGTCAGCTTG
>NW_012104109.1:1350278-1351542 GCF_000951045.1 Mandrillus leucophaeus | reverse complement strand
TTTTTTTGAGACGTAGTCTCACTCTGTCACCCAGACTGGAGTGCAGTGGCACGATCTCGGCTCACTACAAGCTCTGCCTCCCAGGTTAACGCCATTCTCCTGCCTCAGCCTCCCGAGTAGCTGGGACTACAGGTGCCCCCCACCACGCCTGGCTAATTTTTTGTGCTTTTAGTAGAGATGGGGTTTCACCATTCACAGGATGGTCTCAATCTCCTGGCCTCATGATCCGCCCACCTTGGTGTCCCAAAGTGCTGGTATTACAGGTGTGAGCCACCACGCCCGGCCTTTTTTTCCAAAATTATTTGGGTATTAGGGGTCCCTTGAGATTCCTTATTAATCTTAGAATGATTTTTTTTCTAATTCTGCAAAAGAAAAACAAACCAAAAAAAACCAAAAAAAGCTGTTGAGATTTTGATAGAAATTGGATTGAATACAGAGATCACTTTGGGTAGTGTGAACATCTTAACAATATCATGTTTTCCAATCAATAAACATGGAGTTTCATTTGTGCTTCTTTAATTTCTTTCAACAATGTTTTGACTATAAAACAAATGTACAAGTCTTTTGACTCCTTGGTTTCAGTTTATTCCCAAGTGTTTAACTTTTTTTGATGTTATTATAAAAGAAATTGAATTTCCTTTTTGTATTGCTCAGCATTAGTATATAGAAATAAAACTGATATTTGTGGTTTTATATACTGCAACTTTGTTGAAACTGTTTATTAGTTCTAACAGGTTTGGATGTGTGAAATCTTTAGAGTTTTATTACATATAAAATCATTTAATCTATGGACAGAAATATTTATACTTCTTTCTGATTTGGCTTCCTTTGATTTCCTTTTCTTGCTTAATAGCTCTATGACTTCTGGTACTAGGTTCAATAGAAAGGACAACTGTGACCATTCTTTCCTTGTTCCTGATTTTAGAGGTAAGCTCTTCAAGCTTTCACTGTTGAGTATGATGTTAGCTGTGGGCATGTCATAAATGGTCTTTACTATGTTGAGGTAATATCCTTCTATTCTTAGTTTGTTGAGTGTTTTTCTTTTTTCATTTTTTTTAATTATTATTATACTTTAAATTCTAGGGTACATGTGCATAATGTGCAGGTTTGTTACATATGTATACTTGTGCCATGTTGCTGTGCTGCACCCAACAACTCATCAGCACCCATCAACTCGTCATTTACATCAGGTATAACTTCCAGTGCAATCCCTCCCCCCTCCCCCCTCCCCATGATAGGCCCCGGTGTGTGATGTTCCCCTTCC
>NW_012104109.1:1301876-1342373 GCF_000951045.1 Mandrillus leucophaeus | reverse complement strand
CAGGGGTCAGCGACCCACTTGAGCAGACAGTCTGTCCCTTCTCAGATCTCAACCTCCATGTTGGGAGATCCACTGCTCTCTTCAAAGCTGTCAGACAGAGTCGTTTGCATCTGTAGAGGTTTCTGCTGCTTTTTGTTGTTGTTGTTGTTGTTGTTTTTGTTTAGCTGTGCCCTGTCCCCAGAGGTGGAGTCTATAGAGACAGGCAGGTTTCCTTGAGCTGCTGTGAGCTCCACCCAGTTCGAGCTTCCCAGCAGCTTTCTTTACCTACTTAAGCCTCAGCAGTGGTGAGCACCCCTCCCCCAGCCTCGCTGCTGCCTTGCGGTTAGATAGCAGACTGCTGTGCTAGCAATGAGGGAGGCTCCGTGGGCGTGGGACCCTCCCAGCCAGGTGTAGGATATAATCTCCTGATGTGCCCGTTTGCTTAAAGCGCAGTATTGGGGTGGGAGTTACCTGATTTTCCAGGTGTTGTGTGTCTCAGTTCCCCTGGCTAGGAAAAGGGATTCCCTTCCCACTTGCGCTTCCCAGGTGAGGCGATGCCTCACCCTGCTTCAGCTCTCGCTGGTCGGGTTGCAGCAGCTGACCAGCACCGATGTCCAGCACTCCCTAGTGAGATGAACCCAGTACCTCAGTTGAGAATGCAGAAATCACCGGTCTTCTGTGTCACTCGCACTGGGAGTTGGAGACTGGAGCTGTTCCTATTTGGCCATCTTGCTCCGCCCCTGTTGAGTGTTTTTCACATGCAAAAATGTTAAATTGTATCAAATAGTTTTTCTCCATCAAATTAGAAGATCATATGGTTTTTGTCCCTCCTTCTGAGACAGGCAGGCTGGCTGGTTTCTTGTTTTGATATAGTTTGTAGAAAAAGAACAAAAACCTCTTACTCAAGCTGTACCTTTCCTGACTTCCAGCCAATCAGCAATGAAAGACTCAATAAATTATTAACCACATGTTGCTGCTTTAGGCAGGTAAAGATTTTTCTAGGGACCCACATGTGCAGTTAGATTTGAATTTCAACTTCTAGTTACCCCCTTCCTAATTTTAATGTTAAAATTACAACCTGGGGTGGAGATTTAAAATCTTAATGTTACACACAATGTATACATGAAGAAACTGGTAAGGGCTAGAAAAACCCCTCCTATACTTGCTCTGACTAACCCCTTCCCTGTTGGAAGGCCCCATAAAACAAATCCACAGACTACCGTCAGGGAACAGCCTATCCTTTACCTTTCGAAATGTTGACTTCCTGGTGCACAAGCTAAATAAATGTTTGTCTTTCTCTTTGCTGCTATGTCTGGTGATCTCTCTTGAATTCTGTCCTGGGAGAGTACAAGAACCCAGGATGCCAATAACACTTCTGTTAATGAGATGTATTACACTGACTGATTTTCATATGTTGAATCATCCTTGTATGCCAGGAATAAATTCCACTTGGTCATAGCATATAATCCTTCTAATGTGCTGTTGAATTCAATTTGCTAGCATCTTATTGAGAATTTTTGTGTGTGTGTCAATATTTTTCAGGGATACTGGTCTGCAGTTTCCTTTTCTTGTATTGTCTTTGCTTGGTTTTGGTATTAGAGTAATCCTGGCCTCATAGGATGGCCTTGGATTCCTTCTGTTTAAATTTTTGAAATGATTTCAGGAATACTATAATTCCTCTTCAAATTATACATGGAATTCTCCAGTGATGTCATTTGATCCTGGTCTTTTCTTTCTTGGAAAGTTTTTCATTACGGATTCAACCTCCTTACTTGCTGTCCGTTCTTGCACTGCTATATATATATACCTGAGAGTGGGTAATTTATAAAGAAAAGAGGTTAAATTGGATGATGATTCCACAGGCTGTACAGGAAGCACGATGGCTTCTGGGGAGGCCTCAGAAAACTTTCAATCATGGTGGAAGGCAAAGGGGAATTAGGCGCGTCTTACATGTCTAGAGTAGGAGGAAGAGAGAAAGGAGGGATGTGTCACATGCTTTTACACAACCATATCTCAGGAGCGTTCACTATCACAAGAGCAGCACCAGGACGGGAATCCACTTCCTTGATCCAGTCACCTCCAACCAGGCCCTACCTCTAACATTTGGGGATTACAATTCAGCAAGAGATTTGGGTAGGAACACAGATCCAAACCATATCACTTGCTATTGGTCTGTTCAGATTTTTTATTTCTTCATGATTCTGTTTCTGTAGGTTTTGTGTATCTAGAAATTTATACATTCCTTCTAGGTTATCCAATTTGTTGGCATACAATTTTTCATAGTATTCTCTGATAATTTTTGTTTTTATTTCTGTGGCATTAGTTGTAATGTTCTCTCTTTTCTTTCTGATTTTATTTGGGTCTGCTCCATTTTTTTCTTAATAATAGCTAAGGGTTTGTTTACTTTTTCGATCTTTAAAAAAAGTGCTAAGAGTGTTTTTGGCCTTTTTTCTGCTGATTCCATTCACTTTATCTCTGTTTTAATCTTTATTATTTCATCCTGCTAGCTTTAGGTTTGGTTTGTTCTTGTATTTTTCTATTTTCTTGAAGTAAAATTTAGGTTCTTCATTGGTCATTTTTCATTTTTAATGTGCACATATACAGTTATAAATGTACCTCTTAGCAGTACTTTTGCTGCATCATAAAAGTTTTTGTATGTTGTGTTTTCATTTTCATTTGTCCCAAGGTGTTTGCTAATTGTCCTTATAACTTGTTCTTTGATCCAGTTTTTCTTGTACTGTTGAATTCTAGCATCATTGTATTAGGAACATAAAAGACACTTTGTATGATTTTATTCTTAAATTCGTAATGCTTTGTATTGTGTGTCTACATGTGGTCTAACCTGGAGAATGGTACATGTGTAGTAGAGAAAAATGTACACTATTTTGTTATTGAGTATAGTGTGCTATTTATGTTTGTTAGGTCACTTTATTCTATAGTGTTTATTTCTATATTTCCTTATTAATCTTCAGTCTGGTTGTTATATTTATTATTGAAAGAATGATATTAACGTTTTCTACTGTTATTTTCTTTCTGTCTATTTCTCCATTGAAATTTGCCGAAGTTGGTTTTATATATTTAGGAAAGCTGAGGTTTGGTAAATAAACATTTATAATTATTTTATCTTCTTGGGGAATTGGTCTTTTATCTTTATACACTATCTTTCTTTGTTTCTCATAAAACTTTTCAATTTAAAGTTTATTTTTCTGCTATTGGTATAGCCACATTTGCTCTCTTTGTGTTTTATGAGATATCTTTTTTCACCTTCTCATTTTCAGCTTATGCATGCCCTTGGATCTGAAATGCATCTCTTGTATAAAATACATAATTTGATCTGGATTTCTCTCTCTCTTTCTCTCTCTCTCTTTTTTTTTTTTTTTTTTTTTTAATGGAATCTCACTCTGTTGCCCAGACTGGAGTGCAGTGCTACTGTCTTGGCTCACTGTAACCTCTGCCACCAAGGTTCAAGCATTTCTTCTGCTTCAGCCTCCCAAGTAGCTGGGATTACAGGCACCTGCCACCGTGCTCAGCTAATTTTTGTAGTTTTAGTAGAGACGGGATTTCACCATGGTGGCCAGGCTGGTCTTGAACACTTGACTTTATGAGCCACGCCTGCTGGAAGTACAGGTGTGAGTCACTGCTCCTGGCCTGATCTGAGTTTTCATATCCATTTAACCAATCTATGTCTTTTGACTAGGAAGTTTAATCAATTTATATCTATAGTAAGTAATGATAGGGAAGGACTTACCATAGCCATTTAAAAAATTGTTTACTTTTTGTCTTACAGCTTTTTTGTCCTTTAATAGTGCCTTTTTGGTGTTTTATTGATTTTTTTTTCTTGGTGATCTGCTTTGATTCTCATTTCCTTTGTCTATATTCTATAGTTTCGTTGTTAACATTGCAATGGCATAATACATCTTAAAATTGTAGCACTATATTTTAAACCACTATTGACTTAATTTCAATTGTATATAAATACTCTAGTCTTTTTGTTTATACCCTCCCCTACTCATGCTATTAATGTCACAAATCACAAATCACATCTATAGATGGGATCTATAGACATATATCTATACACACACAGAGAAAGAGAGATGTGATTTGCATATATATACACACAAATATATATATATACACAAATCTATTAATATGAATTTATAGTTTTTTCTATATTTTTGCCATTTAAGTTCTGTGCACCAAAATTATACTAATGCTGGCTACTAAATTTTTACATGTATTTCCCCTTACTAAAGAGTCTTATATTTCCATACAGCTTTATGTTTTTGTGGACCATCATTTTATTTCAACTTGAAGAACTCCTTTTAGCATTTCTTGTAAGCAGGCCTAGTGACAATAAAGTCCCTCAGTTTTTGTCCATTTGGAGAAATCCTAACTTCTCCTTCCCCTGAAGCATAATTTTGCCAAATACAGTATCCTTGGCTGCATTTTTTTTTTTCTTTTTTCTTTCAGTACTTTGACTGTATCATCCTACGCCCTCCTGGCCTGCAAATTTTTTTCTGGGAAGTTCATTGATAATCTTATGAAAACTTATTTGTTTGTGATGAGCAACTCTATTTCTGCTTTCAATATTGTTTTTGTCTCTGACTGTAGACAGTTTGATTATAATGTATCTATGTATGGGTCTCTGAATTTATATGATTGAAGTCATTGGAATTTTTCAAATTTATATTTCCATTTCTTTCCTTAGATTTAAGAAGTTTTCAGGCATTATTTCTTCAAATAAGTTTTCTGCCTATTTCTCTCTTTCTTCTTCTGGGATCACCATAAATCACATATTGGTCTACTTGATGGCATCTTATAAGCCCTTCAAGTTCTACTCTCTATTCTTTATTTTTTAATTGCTTTTGCTCCTTTAACTCAATGATTCTAAATGACCTGTCTTCAAGTTTGTATTTCTTCTTTCTGATCAAGTCTGCTGTCGAACCTCTTAATGAATGTTTTTAGCTCAGTATTGTCAAACCTAGAATTTATATTTGGTTCTATTTTATTGTTTCCATCTCTTTGTTGATATTCTCATTTTGTTCCTGCATCATTTATCTGATTTTATCCAGTTGTCTACCTGTGTTCCTTTAGCTCATTGATTGTTTTTATAATAGTTATTTTAATGTTCAGGAAGTTCTTAGATCCACATTCCTTTAGGGTCAGTTCCTGGAGTTTTATTTTGTTCCTTTGATTGACTATGTTTTCTTTTTATTGTTGTTGTTTTTGTATGCCTTGTAATTTTTTTTACTGGGATTTTTTTACTGGGATGGGAATTTGAAAACAGCCATCTTTTCCAGTCTTTGTTTATTGGCTTTGTGCAGGTGAATACCATCCCATTTGTGAATAGTGTTACATTAAACATGAGAGTGCAATCTCTTTGACAACATGCTAATTTCCTTTCTTTCATGTATATACTTAGCAGTGGGATTGCTGAATCATGTGGTAGCTCTATTTATGTTTTTTTTTTTTTTTTGAGGAATCTCCAAACAATTCTCTATAGTGTTTGTACTAATTTACATTCCCACCAACAATGTACAAGGGTTCTCTTTTCTCCATATCTTCACCAGCATTTGTTATTGCCTGTCTTTTGGATACAAGCCATTTTAACTGGGGTGAGATGATATCTCATTGTAGTTTTGATTTGCATTTCTCTGATGATCATTGATGTCGAGCACCTTTTCACATACTTGTTAGCTATTTGTATGTCATTTTTTTTTGAGAAATGTCTATTCAGACCTTTAGCCCATTTTTAATAGTTTTAATAGATTTCTTTTTTTTTCCTACAGAGTTGTTTTAACTCCTTATATACTCTGGTTATTAATTCCTTGTCAGATAAGTAGTTTGCAAATATTTCCTCCCATTCTGTGGGTTGTCTCCTCACTTTGTTGATTGTTTCCTTTGCTGTGCAGGACTGTTTTAACTTGATGTGAACCCATTTGTCCATTTTTGCTTCAGTTGCCTGTGCTTTTAGGATATTACTCAAGAAATCTTTGCCCACAACAATGCCCTGGAGAGTTTCATAATGGTTTCTTTTAATAGTTTTATAGTTCGAGTTTTTAGACTTAAGTATTTAATCCTTTTTGATTTATGTAGAGTGAGAGATAGGGATCCAGTTTCATTCTTCTGCATAACAATATCCAGTTTTCCCAGTACCATTTATTGAAGAGACCATCCTTATCCAATGTACATTCTTGGCAACTTTGTCAAAAGTGAGTTCACTATTGATGTATGGATTTATTTCTGGGTTTTCTAATCTGTTTCATTGGTCTATGTGTCTCTTTTTATATCAGTACCATGCGGTTTTGGTTACATAGCTCTGTAGTATAATTTGAAGTCAGGTAAAGTGATTCCTCTAGTTTTGTTCTTTCTGCTCAGGAAAGCTTTGGCTATTTTAGGTCTTTTGTGGTTTCATATAAACTTTAGGATATATTCACTATTTGTGTAAGGAATGTTCTTGGTAGTTTGATAGGGATTACATTGCTTCTGTAGATTGCTTTAGGGTGGTATGGAAATTTTAACAATGTTTGTTCTTCCAACTCATGAACATGGAAAATCCTCCCATTTTTCTATACCCTCTTCAATTTCTTGCATCAATATTTTATAGTTTTTATTGTGGGGATCTTTTATTTCTTCAGTTAAGTTTTTTCTTAGGTATTTTACTTGTAGCTATTGTAATGAGATTACTTTCTTGACTTCTTTTTCAGATTGTTCACTACTTATTATTGTATATTGAGTTTGCATGCTGAAACTTCACTGAATTTATCACTTCTAATAGTTTTGTGTGTTTGTGTGTGTGTGTGGAGTCTTTAGGTTTTTCCAAATATAAGATCATATCATTTGCAAAAGAGCATAATTTGATTTCTTCCTTTCCAATTTGGATGCCCTTTGTTTCTTTTCTCTTGTCTGAATGCTTTGTCTAAGATTTCCTGCTTGCTTTTGTTTTCAGCAACTTCCAAACTCTGGCAACTATCTTGTCAGCTCTCTGAGTCAGGTGGGAAAGAAATTAGTCCCTCGGAGAACCCCTAGACCCATTAATCACGTGGTCTACTCTTTTGTTGTACTAGTTGGACACACAGTTCACTATTGTGCTCCCATTCCAACGGAAGATCCTCAGTTTAGTCGGTTTCTATCCAGTTGCTCTGGCTATGGTACATGGGGGGAGGTGGGGGAGATGTACCAATTACTACAACTTTTTCTGCTGTTTTCACGGAAATCTAGTCCTGGTTTTTAAGGGCCTGGGTTTTGTAGCTTCTAAACCAGTTCCTAGAGTCCTCACAGAGGTATTCTTGTTCATATATAATTGTTAACTTGGTGTTTCTGTATGGGAAGAAGGGCCTGTAGCTTTCTTTTAGTCTTTCTATGTTGCTGCTGTTACTCCCATACATGCTTAACACTTGCATATTTCTGCAATAGAAACACTTCTTTAAATGTTTTCTTAATAGTTTTGTTTCTCTGTTTAGTAATACATAGGAAAAAGAATGTCTTAAGACAATACTTATTTGGATTTAATAAGATACATAAGTTATATGACTTAACTTTAAAAACCTCTGTTCCTTTATTTATAAAATGAAGACAATAAAATTAGAACCAATTGCATAAAGTTAGTGCAGATTCAGTCAGCTCATTTATGCAACAAAGTAATTTTTAACTATTCTGAAAATGTTTGTGCTTCCTCCTCCCCTCCACCAGCCCTCTAGCCTGCAGTGGAAAGAGCACATAATCTGATAAATGGTCTCACTTACAGTCACCAACTTTATTAGATAACAGGTACTCTCTAGAAAACACTGGAAAACAACACATTCAGTAAGTCTTCAAATGAGACTGCAGGAATCTTCACTATACTTCACTTGAAATAAAGCTATTTTTGCACAAACCCTCAGAAAGGCAGGCTCAGTGCAAGAAGAGTCTGAGTCCTAAAAATGTGTTATTGATAATTCTTCTTAAGTTTTTCCTCCCTCCTTCTGCATATTCTATCAGGAAAGAGGGATAGGCTCCCTAACAGTTCCCACAAATCCTCTTCTTAATTCATAGAACAATAAGGACCTGGGCATTGAATCTCTCTATATAGGGTGAGAATTCACTTAACTGAATAACATTATGAGAAAACAATTTATTGAATGAGCTAGATTCTATGTGAATATTAGTTCAAATCAAGACAATCTGATAAACTTAGTTATTTAATTGATGAAGTCAGAGAAAATGTTAGATTAATTCCATAGCAAAAACTGTAGGTCAGAGCAGGTTAAATGTTATCTCTATAAATAAAGCAAAACCAAGGAATCATGAGCAATTCTAACTTTTGGAATGGAAAATAGCTTACAATGGTTTCAGCTAATTCTAATTGAGACCAAATCTGTGTGGCATATTTTATAATCTACTTATGATATGGAAAGGAAGTGCTGGAAATGGCATGGTCCCTTAAAATGATAGGGAAGAGGGAAGGGAAGTGCTGGGTAGGGGAAGGCATGGTCCCTGGCTAGGGCTCCACCCCTGGGCCTGTGGCCATGGACCTAGGTGAGGACAGGTGTTTTGTTTTCCTGCCCAAATGTTGCATTTCCCGACACCACCCTGGCCTGGCACACCCCCATCTTGTGCCTATAAAAACCCCTGAGAACGTAGAAGGCAGACACACAGGTAGCTGGACATCGAGAGAAACACATCAGTGGAAGAAGACACAAATGGCTGGATGTCAAGAGGATGTTGAGGGGGGCACACCAGTGTTAACTGCACTCCAGCAGACGCTGGAAGGCCAGCAGGCCACTGACTGGCAGAATGACAGGGAGTTTGGCTGGGACAGTGGGAGGAGACCCCGACCACCAAACAGCCCAACTCCAGGTGAAACCATCTCCCTTTTGGCTCCCCCATCTGCTGAGAACTGCTTCCACTCAAGAAAACCTTGCACTCATTCTCCAAGCCCAAGTGTGATCTGATTCTTCTGGTATACCAAGGTAAGAACCCTGGGATACAGGAAACCCTCTGTCCTTGTGATAACTCAGGGGTCTAATTGAGCTGACTACCACAAGCTGCCAACGGATAGCTAAACTAAAAGAGCACCCTGTGACACATGCCCACTGGGGCTTCAGGAGTAAGCCCCAGAAAACATTCACCCCTAGACACTGCCGTGGGCTGAGAGCCCCGCAGCCTGCGCATCTGTTTGCTCCCCTAGAGGTTTGAGCAGCAGCGCACTGAAGAAGTGAGTCACACCCCATCGCAAGCCCTGTGAGGGGGACAAGGGACCTTTTCTCGTTTCAACTGGGGATGTGTCTGGGATAATGGAAGGGGAGTATGAATGAATGTGAAACTGTTGGGTCTGCCTCCCTTCCAAAATCCTGCCACCTCTCTCTCTTTCCTGCAGGTAAGGAGCGCTGTTTTCCTTCATGGAGTTTAAAAACTCTGCCCTAACTAGGTGGGTTAAAAGGCATAGACCTTGTCTCTTTTCTCCCTCTTTCACGGTTTAAAATGGCTCATATCTCTTTCTTTATACTGTTAATTGATTTACTACAGGCTGCGGCCATGTTACTAAGTAAAATGTGTGTCTGGCTCAGCCGCCAAAGGTGCAAAACAGACGAATTGTTCCTAAAGGTGCGTGTATGTCTCCACCTTGACAGCCGCAGGCACGCACGGCTCAGGGCATCTTCTATTACCCTTTCTCCACCCACCTCAGGAGCCTGGGCATGCCCGCAGCAGGCAAAGGCTGAGCCCAACATCCATGAGAGGTGCAAGAGGAAGCCGGGGCAACAGCCAGGACCCTACAGGGTGCTTCTTACCACTGCGCCAGCGGAACCTTTCCTCCCCTGGCCAAGGAATTCTACCTGGTCTGAACCGGGGGAAGGATGGGAAAGTTATGACTATTAGGGGGCTCACTTGCACTAAGCAAGGGGTTCTTCTCCAAACATCTCCCTGTTTTGCCCCCTAACTGTTTTTCTCTTTTTTTCCTTTTTTAAGTGAGAGACCCTCCGCACCCTGTCCCACTCTGTTTCTGATAGGGAAGGAACAACTCCTGCTGGCTGAGAAACGCAAATTCGGCAGGGCACATTCGAGATGCTCTAAGCAAATACAGACTCGAAAATATCTTTTCAGTCCCAAACTCAATTCCAAGCTTTAGACTGCGGACCTAGAAAGCAAAACCAGGTCTGAGGGATCCAAAGCCAAACAACGGGCACAATGTCAAGGGGCAGGACCAATTCCCGCTGACTGAGCCCCACTCCACGGAAGGAGGACATGCTCCATGGCATACCCAGGCCGAAGGAATTCAAAGTTTGCGACATCAGGGAGAAACGGAAGCATTGGTGAGGGTGGTTAATTCCTATTCTCCAGGTTTTCCCTGCTTCATGGATACATACCGCATCAGTACCCATGGCCGGCACCTGCCAAGGTCATTGGGGCTCAGGGGCAAGAGGTGGAAAGTGAAAGGAGGATGCTCGCTTTCTAAACTCTCCATCACATGCTGAGCTTTCTCTGAAAGAAGGAGGCGAGTGAGGGACACCTGTATTCCCTGTCTTTCAGAATGGGCAACCAGTTCTCTTCACCACCCCCATCTTATACTCCTCGGGAGTGTATCCTGAACAATTGGGACTACTTCGACTTTCAGAATCTGGAGGAAAAATGGCTCGTAGCCCTCTGCACACACATGTGGCCAAATTATGATTTACAGGAAGGACTGGCTTGGTCTCAGGAACAGACCATTCATTTTGATATCACCTGGCAGTTGGAACTTTTCTGTAGATGTGAGGAAGGATGGTCTGAGGCCTCAGCTTTCTACACCTTGCAAGGAAATGCAGACCTTTGTCGACAACGTAAGATTGTTCCAGTCCTCCTGTTTTCCATCTCAGGGAAGGCAGCAAGGGGCAAGCCCAGGGAATTAAAAATATGAGTCCCAGAGGCACTTCCAGCAAAGGAGTCAGCTCCCTCCAGCCCTGCTCTTCCGGGTCCACCCCGACCTCCCTAACCAGCTTCAGATTCTCACTTGCCCCCTCCTAGAAATCCTTGCTGCAGACAAGACCCGGTCTCACTCTTGCCCCTCCAATAGATGCCCAGTGAATTTGGGCCCAGTGAGGTCCATGTCCCCTTCCCTCTACAGGACTTAAAGCAAATTGAGAGGGATCTTGGCAAGTTTTCAGATGACCCTGATACATATATAGAGCCTTTTCAGAATTTCACCCACATAACTGAACTCTCCTGGAGAGACGTTATATTACCTTTGAATCAGACCCTGACGGACACTGAGAAACAGGCTGCTCTGCAAGCTGTAGAGGGATTTGGGGATGAGTTTTGCATCACATACAGTGTCAGGGAAGGGTGCAAATATTATTCAACTGGAAGAGAAGCAGTACCAGTAAATGACCCTAAATGGGATCCCAGTGATTAGATGGGAGACTGGAAGAGGAGGCACTTTAGGTGTGCATAATGGAGGGCTTACGTAGGACTAAGATCAAGGCTGTCAATTGTACTACGTTGTCCATGATTGACCAGGAGTTTGATGAAAATCCCACTACCTTCCTGGAGAGGCTGACAGAAACCTTGATAAAGCACACTCTCTATCTCATTATTCAGTCAAGTGACAACTAATCCTACAAAATAAATTCATTTCTCAGGCAGCTCCTGACATCAGGAGGAAGTTGCAGAAACAGGCTCTGGCTCTGGGACCAGATAGTACATTAGAGGATCCCCTGAAAGTGACCACCTCGGTCTTTTATGATTGAGACAGGTAGGCCCAGGAAAGAGAGAGGAGATACAGGAAAGAGACAAAGGTTTTGACGACCATCACGCAAGCCCACAAATCCCAGAATTCCCAGGGTGCACCTGTTAACTGCTAAAGATATGGCAAGAGCAGTTATCTCTCTTTTAAAAGTGTAACTGCTCCCATACAAGGTTTAATATTTTTCACCAGGGTGAAACAGTTTGGGGTACAACATTGTTGTTAGTTTATTTCACTTCCTATCTATGTCATATTTGGCACTAAATTCTTTCCTTGTATAATACACACGTTTAACCCACGCACACTTACCCTTATGAAGCTTTTTTTCTTTCACTCCTAGAAGCCATCAAATTCCAAATGGTCAGGCAACCAGAACCTCAGACGATGGCTCCCCTTTGCTAGGAACCCTTAAATAGGCCTTTGGGAGAAATCTGACTGCTATTTTCCCCAAAATAACACCCGCTGTCAGCAGGAAGCAGCTAAGACTGGTCATCGTCCATATTCTAATGACAGTTAGATGTACCTCTTCAGAGGGAAAAAATGATACAGAAGGGAAGGGCTGGGAAGGGCGTGACTGCTTTAAACGATACCGAAGGGGGAAGGGAAGTGCTGGGTAGAGGAGAGTGTGGTCCCTGGCTAGGGATCCACTCCCTGTGCCCATGGACGTAGGTGAAGATAGGCGTTTTGTCTTTCTGCCCAAATGTTGCATTTCCCAAGACCACCTGGCCTGCGAGGACCCCATCCTGTGCCAATAAACCCCCCTGAAACCCTAACAGGCAGACACATGGGTGGTTGGATGTTGAGAGGAGCACATCCGTGGAGAAACACACGGGCGGCTGGATGTCAAGAGTAACACATTGGCGGAAGAAGACACAAGCCACTGGACTTGGACAGGATGTCGAGCGAATCACGCCAGCAGAAAAGCACACCGACAGGTCCTGGCAGGTCCTCAGGTCACTGACTGGCAGAACGACATGGAGATTGGCTGGGGCAGTGGGAGGAGAGCCTGGCCACCGAGCAGCCCGACTCCAGGGGAAAACCCATCTCCCTACTGGCTCCCCCATGTGCTGAGAGCTACTTCCACTCAATAAAACCTTGCACTCATTCTCCAAGTGCGTGTGTGATCTGATTCTTCTGGTACACCAAGGTAAGAACTTTGGGCTACAGAAAGCCCTCTGTCCCTATAGTAATGCAAGGCTCTAATTGAGCTGACTAACACAAGCTGACTACAGATGGCTAAACTAAAAGAGCACCCCGTAACACACGCCCGCTGGAGCTTCAGAGGTAAACCCCAGTAAACATTCACCCCCAGACACTGCCGTGGAGTGAGAGCCCCACAGCCTGCCTGTCTGCTCCCCTAGAGATTTGAGCAGCAGGGCACTGAAGAAGTGAGTCACACCCCCGTCGCATGCCCTGCGAGGGAGACAAGGAAACTTTTCCCGTTTCACTTTTAGTCACCAAAAATATTCCTCTTCTAATTTAATTACAGGTTATTTAGAAATGGAAATGATTATTTCTTCCTTGAAAAAGGCTGTTTTGTGAGCATTGTATTAATAGTGTTTTGCAACTTAGAATCTAAATTAATATAAAACACGCTATTCCAATCTCCCGAAATAATGTTTAATATTCTTTAAACGAAGTTGTTTAGAATAAAACAAATTTAACTCAAAAGTGCTAATGTGTATACCTTCTTTCACACGTCTTTAGAGGAATTACTGGTGAGTGGTAACACAGTTGCCTCTGAGATCAACATGTAGGTGCTTATGATCCCTACAGATCAGTTTGTTTCAGTGGCCCTTTCTCCAACAGCAGCGTGACTCCTTTTGCCTAGCTTCTAAATTCAGTACTTTCAAGTAATCTTTGATTTTTGCCTCCCTTTCCCTGTATATTCAATAATTTGCCATTTAATAATTCACCAAGTTTTATTTAAAGTATCTCTTGTATTTGTTCCTTATTTCTCTTTCAATTGCCACTATTCAAGCCCAGGCTTACATATGGAATTACTGCAATAGCTTCTTGATTGGTTTTCCTCACCAGCCTTCCCCTCTCATTATTTCTGTATCCAATGACATAGTAACATTTCTAAATTACTATTTTCATCATGCTACTTCTCTGCAAAAAAACTTTCTATGGTTGTCCTTGTGGGATAAATTCAAATTCCTCAGCCAGGCATGAAATCTCCTCCACCAACTGACCCTGTTTACTCATTCAGCAAATATTTATTGAGAGTTGACTGTGTTTAGCATTCTCAGTCTCTTATAACTCCAAATACCTTAAAGGATTTTACTGTCTTGTTGGAGATTTGTGAAAAGATTCAAGATAAGTTGAATAAAAGAGCCAGACAGCAATTTAAGAGTTTCTATAAGACAATGTATGTTTTTGTGTGTGTGTGAGTATATCCTTGTACCTACATATATTTGATAAATATTATATATTGATTGTCACCAATTGTATGGTTTTCTACTGCATTACAGTTATCACACTTTATAATGCATATTTAGATATGCTTTCTTAATTCTTCTGCATAATAATTAGAAATAGAGACAAATTGGTGTTAAAACAAAAAGGAGATGTGTGCCAATAAATAAAATATATTTGTCTAAAATAGTAAGAAATATAACAATTCAAATATATCAGATTTATGACTTGTTATTTTGTCTGTTAATGCCAATGTTATAAATGTATTTTTTACATTACTCTATATATATATATATCTCACACTGCATATTTTCTCTTTCTGGGCATATGGGATATCTGTAAGCCTGTATCACCCATTTCCCTTGAAGTTAGTTTGGGTTGCATGACTGAGTTCTGGCCAAGGTATGTGAACAGAAGTGAGATGGGTCCCTTTTTTTTTTTTATCTATTCTTTATACTTTCAACTGTTTCCTAGACATCTTTTCACCTGTTGGTATATCTTTGAAGTTGGTGTATCTTTTCACCTGTCGGTGTATCTTTGTAGTTCTCTGTTTCTGATGGCTTAGCCACCAATATGGGAGAAGACTGTCTGACTGGCTTCAGACTTTGCATGTGTAAGAAATCAACTGTATTTCATTAAGTCACTGCAAGTTTTGAGTTCTTTTTGTTACTGCAGCATCCTAACAGGCATGTTGTGTATTGAATGTAAATTCTAATGTTAGTTTTAATGCTACGACTTTTAAAATGCTCAATAAAATTCACTAGAAAACAAACAAGAATGATATTAACATAAAGACAACCTTGCACCTGTTCTAAGTATATGTACCTGTATATACATATACATAGATACATGCAAATTTGCACAATGTGGTATGCATATATGTATAAAAAGAAATCACATATATACTTCAAAGCCATTGTTATTAGTAAATAACTTGAATTCATTACATATCATATAGTTTACCAACTTTAGCTTATTTAATGCTCAAAAAAATTTTAAGTCGGGTAGTAATATTAGACTAATTTAAAAATAAGAAACCTAAGGCAGAGAGAAAATAGCTTGATTATGATTAGCATTGTTAGAAGCACATTGCTTGGGATATATAATGCAACTGAGATAGCTGAGATGTGAGTGACGGAGCATAAATGATCTTTCTGGAAAGTTTTCCCAAACATGGTGGGCTCTTGCTCATTCTTCCTATCTCAGGGATTACCCTGGCCACACTATTGCTAGCTACTCTCTTGCTCACCATCACCACAAGCCTCCTGAGTTTCTCATTCTTTATTTTCAGGGTAGCTTTAAAAATTTTTAATTTGCTTATTCCTTTTTTGTAACTAAGGTCTATAGTTTTTGAGGGAAGAGACCTTTTTAGCTTTGCTTGTTGTGCTTCTCTTAACACAGTATCTGATACATACGGTATTCTTTATTAATATAGTTTAATTGATGGATAAATAAATGGCCAAATTAATGCTGTATTTTGGAAGAGTTATATGTTGTGTTTTTAAACTTTTAGCTCCATTAATTGGGAAGAACTGGATCGTATCCTTAACATGCATGAAGGTTTTCTCTTTACAGATGCCAGGCTAACTATGGGGGTTAAACATAACTTTATCACACAAAAGTATTTAAGTTAGCAGATATACCACGTTGTAAGGGTGGAGTTATTTCTATTTCTATTTATTTATTTTGAGACAGGGTCTTACTCTGTCACCTAGGTTAGAGTGCAGTCGTGTCATCTTGACTCACTACAACCTCTGCCTCCTGGACCTATGCAATCCTTCCATCTCAGCCTCCTGAGTATCTGGCACTACAGGCACATACCATCACACTTGGCTAACTTTTAATTTTTTTGTAGACATGAGGTCTCACTATATTGCTCAGGCTGCTCTCGAATCCCTGGGCTCAAGTGATCCTCTCAGCGTGACCCCCAGAAGTGTTGGGAATACAGGTGTGAGCCATCATGCCTGGCCTAAAGGTGGATAATTCTAAGAGTTTATAGAAGCTCATAGAATTTCAGTGACTTGTATGAAATCCTGTATCTGATCATGGATTTGAAACCTAGCCTGTCCATTTTTTAGCTTAGCAAACTTCCATTACTCTTACCTGCCTTTCCAAAAAATGAAACCCCTATTAATGTTAGTGCTTAAAATGGTTTTATGAATATATAGGATATGAACTTACCCATGTAACATTAATAAAACTTCTCCTCTTCATAGACTTTTTTTTTTTTTTTTTTTTTGAGATGAAGTCTCACTCTGTCACCTAGGCTGGAGTGCAGTGGCACGATCTCGGCTCACTGCAACATCTGCCTCCTGGGTTCAAGCGATTCTCCTGCCTCAGCTTCCCGAGTAGCTGAGACTACAGGCGTGTACCACCACACCTGGTAATTTTTTATTTTTAGTAGAGATGGAGTTTCACCATGTTGGCCATGCTGATCTCGAACTCCTGACCTCAGGTGATCTGCCCGCCTCGGCCTCCCAAAGTGCTGGGATTACAGGCGTGAGCCCCTGATCCTGGCCATAGACTTTTTTTTTTTTTTTTTTTTACTTCTCCTAAGAGTTTTCTTAAGATTATTGCCTTGGGACATGTATTTTCCTCCTTGATATTTTATATATTCTCATAACTGCACATTTTTCTGACATTAGCTCTATGTATCACACCCATTTTCTATTTCCTGGACAAAACCTAAAACAGGTCTTTACAAACTCCTGCCTTGAGTTCACATATTTTCCAATGACCCTTGTGCCTGTTGCAATCAATACTGAACATTTAGGCCAATATAAACTTTTAAAAATGAAATTATAATTATCCTTTCAAAATCCTCAGGATTTTTCCGAAGTATAAAGGTAAAGCCCATAATTCTTACTTATCCTCATATCTGTAGCCTTCTACCTTTTTGCCCACATTTTCCATCCACACATGATCCTTCTTTTCCACACTGAGTCATTCACTGAGTCATCCTCATTCCATTTTTCAAAATGAAAACATTGTAAAAATCTTCCCAAGTCATGTTACTTTTGTGTATCAAAGTCTTCTTTGTTAAAGTTCAACTCAGAAACCATTTTCTAGATTTCCTCTTTATGGTCCATCCCTTTCCCACGCTACTGCGAACCATACCTGCTCAGTGTCCTTCTTTGAGGGTTTGTGTAATCTATGATGATCCTTTTTACACTGTGTTCCAGTTATAGGTACATTGATCTCTTTTCCTTTTCTTTCCTTTTTTTTTTTTTTTTTTTTTTTTTTTTTTTTTTTTTTTGAGACGGAGTCTTGCTCTGTCACCCAGGCTGGAGTGCAGTGGCCGGATCTCAGCTCACTGCAAGCTCCGCCTCCCGGGTTCACGCCATTCTCCTGCCTCAGCCTCCCGAGTAGCTGGGACTACAGGCGCCCGCCACCTCGCCCGGCTAGTTTTTTTGTATTTTTTAGTAGAGACGGGGTTTCACCGTGTTAGCCAGGATGGTCTCGATCTCCTGACCTCGTGATCCGCCCGTCTCGGCCTCCCAAAGTGCTGGGATTACAGGCTTGAGCCACCGCGCCCGGCCTCTCTTTTCCTTTTCTAAAGGATGTATTTTTAGATTCACTGTTGTATCCCTTAGAGTATCTAGTACATGCCTGTTTTTGAGCATTTCTGGAGAAAATAAATAGTTTATATTCCATGTCTAGATTAATCATCGATTTTTAAGTGAGGGGACCATTTTTCCTTAAACACAGACAATCTAAATAAAATTAAAAATTGGTTTGAAATGCAGTATTTAAAGATAAGTATATTTTAAGTGGAGAATACCAAGGAATCTAAGTACATCTCATGACTTAAAGATGATCAAAAGAAATACAAGAAAGGCTATAATCAATTATATTTTAAATGACCCCCAAACACACATTAATGTTCACCAAAACCAAATCCTACCTTTAACATGTTCTATCTGAAAATAATTCCTGAAGAAATAGTTGGACACATTTTTCTAACTAATGGACCTGAAATTAGGCTATTACACTATTTTCTGATATTATGCCAGTTACAAACTCATTTGCATAGCAAAGGCATTGAGTTTAGTGTTATCCTTCAAGTAAATATGTTATTTCTTATAAAATGAGTTACTTGATAATTTTGTGTTGCTTGACAATTTTCACATACCTAACTTGTAAAAGGTCTTATAATTAACGTACATAACAAAACTTTTAAGTATCTCTTTAATTTTAAATATTTTAGACTTTGATTCTCTCTTTCATAAGGATTTAACCTCTAACTCAGTGATTTTCAACACTCAGCATCAGTTTAAATTTATACAGTTGTAACAATCCAAAATATTAAATATATACACAGATATTCTGCATAGCAAAAAATGAGTGTTCTTACACATAATAAAGTGATCCATGGAGTAAAAATATATTCATAATATATGTTCTTGAATCACGTATTTAAATGATTGACAGTGTGTGCCAAAGCAGCAATGATATCATGCAACATTACAACATATCACAGATTTACAGGAGATCTTGTTTCAAAGAAATATCAGAAGACATCTCACTCACAATGCATTTGATACTCCAGCCTCTGCTACAACTTGTTTATACTCCTAATTGTGTTCTGTTCTCTGAAATATAGAGAAATTAAAATGTTCTCACCTTCCCATAATTGTCCTGTGTTCACTTAGATTTCTGGCCTTCTTTTAGAGAGTTGACATTTGGTTCCTGTGTTGACTAGAGCTCATACAAATTACAAATGTAAATGAGAATATCTCATGACCAAATTCAACACAGATTGCCTGTTTCATTCTTCAAATGAAAAAGCAATTAGCCATTCAAACCTGTGCTTTTGGCAGTGTCAATACAATTAATGAAGGTGCAACAATTTTAAACACCAATGGCTAGCGAAGTTTTATATTTTACATTGTTAAATATAGTTCAATATTATACATATAAGTTTGTATTTTAAGTCTAATAAAGCTTAATTTTTGAGTCAATTTTACTAAACTTACTTAAATGAATATAGGATATGGTACATATTTTGAGGAGAATGAAGTATAAATATACCAGATAAACTTCTTGTGCTTTTTGAGTGAGTGAGGGAGTATAGCAGGCTGCAGTTGCTCTAATTTTGTCTGTTTTTTGGCAAATAAACAAAACCTAAATGTATACAGATATCTTTCTTTGCTGAGCAATTTCACAGCAGCCTGTAATTGCACCACTATTAGTGATAAATTCTGATTTACAGCTTAATTGGCCAGAAGTGAATACAGCCTCAAGGTCACTGTAATAAAGATAGCAGGAATATTCTGGAGGAACATAAGTTAAGCAAGAGATTGTCTGGTGCAGCAAGTAGAGATCTGTTTAAAATATTAGAATACTACATGGGGCTGTATTGTACAGTGCTGACTCCATACATACCACACAAAAGGTCAATTTGAAGTGTTCACAGAAGTCCTACAATAAAATACTTTATATTTAACAACAAGAGTCTGGTATGTTTTTTTCCTACAAGGGAAACCAATAATTACATGATGTCAAATGGGATTAAAAATGGACCAATTAAAGCCTCCAAGAAAGTTAAGCTTTAAAAGAAATGCAGCAGAAAATTGGAGCAAATAGAAGCAAAAATTTAAGCAACCTAGAATTGAACGTGGAGCTAATGCATTTGAGAGATCTTGTTATTTCTCCATAAAAAATAAACAAAAGCTCAGTATATAAGGAGCAATTCTGATTATAGCAGAAGAAATGATAACAAAGATATTACAGAAAAGTTTGAAGCTCACTGTGTTCTTAACTGCAATGAAATATGTGAAAGACACTTTTGCTTTTCCATGAAAATAGAAAAAAGAAGGAGATCTTATTGATCCATGAGCAATTGATTTTCAACTGATGTCTAAATCATGTGAATCTGAAGCATGATTTAGAAAAGAGAGAACAACATGTGAAATTGCACCAGACTAAAAGTAGCATGAGCCTAGTCCCTAGAGACATGAATAAAGTGAGAGGGTGTAAGCATTTTCAACTGCCTGTAGTCAAAGAAATATCCAGAAATCTAACAAAACCTCTCCTATTAATAGCCTTGCTGGTCACCAGGGACTGTAGCACATTTGCTTTGTCAAAAGGGGTTTTAAAACTTCTTTCTAATGTTCTCATCACAAAAATGGTTAAATATTTGAAGTGGTAAATATGTTAATTAGCTTACTTTAATCATTTCACATTGCATTCAAAAAATCACAATACTGCTTTGTATCCCATAAATACATACAACTATAATTTGTCAATATACAATGTACAATAAATTTTTTGAATAATATCTAAAACTAGTTATTGTTACTATATTAAATATGCATTATGTAGTAATAATATGGTCTCTATTTTTGAGCTTATAGCACAGACTCAGAAATAGTCTCTTTTCATTTGTTACGAATATTTGAATTCCCATCAGCAGTTATACAAAAAAGAAGGAAATATTCTTAAGGGAGAGAAAACTTGGGGACACTGAGTGAAAGCTAAGACTACAGGAAGCTCTGATAAGAAGCCTTCAGAGAATGAAGCATTGGCTCCATGGGAATACATCGATTCCTGAAAGAGTGTGTCGCAGGAGAGGTAAAGGAACAGTATTTCACATAAACTTTCTGGAAAGTGGATCTTTGGATACCTTCATGACTTGAATTGCCCTGCTTCATGCACAGACTTTTTCTCCCTTGAGATAAACTGCTGTCACAAAGTCTCCAATAAGACCGTGATATTAGAAACTTATAAGGGATTATTCTTAGATTTGTGTTTTTCCCTTCTGGTGCTTTTTTTTCACCATAAGCACCAGCTGTTAAGGGCTCAAGAGAGTCACAAAATCCCATTATAAGTAAATCTATAGGCAGGCAACTGCCTGTTGAGGACAAATACATGTGAGCAAATATTATAGGCAACTGAGTGCAGTTTTCTCTGCTTAGGCATCATTGGAACCAGGAGACTTGGCACTAGTAGACTTGTGCTAGGCCACCCAGGAAGACTCCACAGGTTCCCATTACCGTCTATAATAACATCTGGCTTTTAAGAAAAATACAACTTACCAAGAAAATTATTTATAAATAAAGGTAAACATATCAAATAAAAGAAGGAAGAATAAAATGTTAACATGAAATCTTGAGAAAACAAAATGAAGAAAGTAGGAAAAGTATTTAATCACGAGTAAGTGATTGGATGAGTCACTGAGAAGACAAAGTGTATAAAATAGACTAAGTGCACACGTGAGATAATCAGCCTATTTCTCCTGGACATGTAGAATTTTTGTAGTGCTAGACTGACTTGTAAAGGCAGCATGGGCAAGCTAGGTGTGGTGGTGCATGCCCATAGTCCCAGGTACTTGGGAGGCTGAGGTGAGAGGGTCACCTGTGCCTAGGAGTTCAAAGCTGCATGGAGCTATGATTGCACCACTGCCCTCCAGCCTGAGTGACAAAGGGAGATTTCTATCTTAAAAGAAAGAAGGAGAAGAAGAAGTAATATAGATGGTGATAAAGGCATGAATAGTTTCAGAGTGAATCATATTTCATGATATCCATACAGATTTCTATACCATTTTCACTTCCCAAAAATTAAATGGAGATTCATATGGTGAGAGAAATCCTAGTGATATGAATTTAGATGAGTTTTCCAAAATGCACCAGCTTTGTGACATTGAGGCAGGCACTTAATCTCTTTGAATCCTATTTCCTTCCCTGTACTATGGAGTTCATCATATCTGTGAAATTAGATTATGTCAAAGTTTCTTCTTGTTCTAAATATCTGTGATTTCAAACATTTTCTCCTCTTATATACTATTTTTTTAAAAAAAATAAGCTCATCTACCTTCCTGCTCCTCATCTTCTGAGCTATCTGTTTCCAAGTGGCCTATAGTTATGGCAGCAACAGAAATGCAAAGCACAGGAGGGAAGAAAGTGTTTATCTCCTAAGTTCCTTCACCTACATAGCTAAGCTCAATACCTGGATCCCATGAGCCTCACATTTCCTCCCCATGGAAGAATGCTCACAGAGAAGTGCAATGTGCTAATATTTTTTTTTGTTGTTGTTGTTAAAAAAAAAAAAAAAATCTCAGTAGGTTTTGACAAACAGGTGGTAGTTGGTTACATGAATAAATTCTTTAGTGGTGATTTCTGAGATTTTGGTGCACCCATCACCCAAGCAGTGTAGCACCCATCACCCAAACAGTGTATACCGTACCCAATATATAGTCTTTTATTCCCCATCCACCCCCACTCTTTCCCCTGAGTCTCCAAAGCCCATTGTATCATTCGAATATCTTTGTGTCCTCATAGCTTAGCTCCCACTTATGAGTGAGAAACGATGTTTGGTTTTCCATTCCTGAGTTACTTTATTTAGAATAACAGTCTCCAATTCCATCTAGGTTGCTGCAAATGTCATTATTTCATTTCTTTTTATGGCTGAGTAGTATTCCATAGTACGCATGCACCACGTTTTCTTTATCTACTTGTTGATTGATGGGCATTTGGGCTGATTCCACATTTTTTTTGCGATTGTGAATTGTGCTGCCATAAACATGCATGTGTAAGTATCTTTTTCATATGACTTCTTTTCCTCTGGGTAGATATCCAGTAGTGGGATTGCTGGATCAAATGGTAGCTCTACTTTTAGTTTTTAAAGGAATCTCCACAACTGTTTTCCACAGTGTTTGCACTAGTTTACATTCCCACCAACAGTGTAAAAGTGTTCCCTTTTCATCACAGCTACGCTAACCTCTATTATGTTTAGATGTGTTTTTTATTATGACCATTCTTGTAGGAGTATGGTGGTACTGCATTGTGGTTTTGATTTGCATTTCCCTGATAATTAGTGATGTTAAGCATTTGTATATGTTTGTTGACCATTTGTATATCTTCTTTTGAGAATTGTCTATTCATATCCTTAGCCCACTTTTTGATGGGATCGTTTGTTGACCATTTGTATATCTTCTTTTGAGAATTGTCTATTCATGTCCTTAGCCCACTTTTTGACAGGATTATTTTTCTTCTTGCTGATTTGTTTAAGTTATTTGTAGATTCTGGATACTATTCCTTGTCAGATGTGTAGATTGCAAAGATTTTTCCCCACTCTGTGTGTTTTCTGTTTACTCTGCTGATTATTTCTTTTGCTGTACAGAAGCTTCTTCGTTTCATTAAGTCAAATCTATTTATCTTTATTTTTGTTTCATTTGCTTTTGGGTTCTTGCTCAGGAAGTCTTTGCATAAGCCAGTGTCTAGAAGGGTTTTCCTGTTGTTATCTTCTAGAATTTTTATGGTTTCCGGTCTTAGATTTAAGTCTTTGATCCATCTTGAGTTGATTTTTATATAAGATGAGAGATGAGGATCCAGTTTCATTCTTCTACATGTGGCTTGCTAATTATATCAGCACCGTTTGTTGAATAGTGTGCCCTTTCCCCACTTTATGTTCTTGTTTGCTTTGTCAAAGATCAGTTAACTGTAAGTATTTGGCTTTATTTCTGGGTTCTCTATTCTGTTCCATTGGCCTGTATGCCTGTTTTTTACCAGTACCATGATATTTTGATAACTATGACCTTATAGTATAGTTTGAAGTTGGGTAATGTAATGTCTGCAGATTTGTTCATTTGCTTAGCCTTGCCTTGGCCATGCAGGCTCTTTTTTGGTTCTGTACTAATTTTAGGATTGTTTTTTCCAGTTCTGTGAAGAATGATGGTGGTATTTTGATGGGAATTGCCTTGAATTTTGGCAGTATCATCATTTTCACAATATTGATTATACCCACCCATGAGTGGGGATGTGTTTCCATTTGTTTGTGTCATGTACAATTTCTTTCAGTAGTGTTTTGTAGCCTTCCTTGTAGAGGTCTTTCACTTCCTTGGTTAGGTATATTCCTAAGTATTTTATTTTCCTTGCAGCTATTGTAAAAGGAGTTGAGTCTTTGATTTGATTCTTAGCTTGGTCCCTGTTGGTGTACAGCAGAGCTACTGATTTGGGTACATTAATTCTGTATCCTGAAACATTGCTGAATTCATTTATCAGTTCTAGGAGCTTTTTGGAGGAGTTGTTAGGGTTGGTTTTCTACCTATGCAATCATATTTTCAGGAAACACTGGTAGTTTTACTTCCTCTTTGCCTGTTTGAATGCCCTTTATTTATTTCTCTTGTTAGAATGTTCTGGCTAGGACTTCTAGTACTATATTTAATAGAAGTGGTGAGAGTGGGCATTCTTATCTTGTTCCAGTTTTCTAGGGGAATTCTTTCAACTTTTCCCCATTCAGTATAATGTAGGTTGTGGGTTTGTCATAGTGTTTATTACTTTAAGGTATGTCCCTTCTTTGCTGATTTTGCTGAGGATTTTAATGACAAAGGGATGCTAGATTTTGTCAAATACTTTTTCTCTGTCTATTGAGATGATCATGTGATTTTTCTTTTTAATTCTATTTGTAAGGTATGTCACATTTATTGACTTGTGGGTGTTAAACCATCCCTGCACCCTTGACATGAAAGTCACTTGATCATGGCAGGCTATCTTTTTGTTATGCTGCTGGATTTGGTTAGCTAGTATTTTGTTAAGGATTTTTGCATCTGTGTTTACCAGGGATATTGCTCTGTAGTTTTCTTTTTTTGTTATGTCCTTTCCTGGTTTTGGTATTATGGTAATACAAGCTTCAAAGAATGATTTAGGGAAGATTTCCTCTTTCTTTGTCTTTTGGATTAGTGTCAATAGGGTTGGTAAAAATTTTTCTTTGAATGTCTGATAGAATTCAGCAGTAAATGCTTCTGGTCCTGGACGTTTTTTGTTGGTAACTTTATTTACCATTTCTGTCTTGCTGCTTGTTATTCATCTGTTCAGAGTTTCCATTTCTTTCTGGTTCAATCTAGGAGGGTTGTATATTTCCAGGAATTTATCCATCTTCTCTAGGTTTTCTAGTTTATGCAAGTAAAGTTGTTCATAGTAGCCTTGAATTATCTTTTGTATTGCTGTGGTATTGGTTATAATATCTCCTGTTTCATTTCTAATTGAGCTTATTTGGATCTTCTCTCTTCTCTTCTTGGTTTATCTCGTTTCAAAGAACCAGATTTTTGTTTCATTTATGTTTTGTATTATTTTGTTTGGTTGTTTCAGTTTCATTTAATTCTGTTCTGATATTGGTTACTTCTTTTGTTCTGCGGCATTTGGATTTGGTTTGTTCTTGTTTCTCTAACTCCTTAAGGTATGACCTTAGATTGTCTATGGGTGCTCTTTCAGACTTTTTGATGCAGGCATTTAAGGCTGTAACCTTTCCTCTTAGCACCACCTGTGCTGTATTTCAGAGGGTTTGACAGATGTGTCACTGTTATCATTCAGTTAAAATTATTTTTAAATTACCATGCTGATTTCATTGTTGACCCAATCATCATTTAGGAGCAGATTATATAATTTTCATTGTATTTTCATGGATTTGAGGGTTCCTTTTGGAATTGATTTCCAATGCTATTCCACTGTGGTCTGAGAGAGTACTTGATAGAATTTCAATTATCTTAAATTTATTAAGACTTGTTTTGTGGCCTATTATATGGTCTATCTTGGAGAAATTTCCATGTGCTGATGAATAGAATGTATAGTCTGTGGTTGTTGGGTAGAATGTTCTGTAAATATCTATTAAGTCCATTTGTTCAAGGGTATAGTTTAAGTCCATTGTTTCTTTCTTGACTTTCTGTCTTGATAACCTGTCTAGTGCTGTCAGTGGAGTAGTGAAGTCCCCTACTATTATTTGGCTGGTGTCTATCTCATTTCTTAGGACTAGTAGCAATTGTTTTATAAATTTGGGAGCTCCAGTGTTCAATGCATATATATTTAGGATTGTGATATTTTTCTGTGGGACTAATTCTTTTATCATCATATAATGTCCTTCTTTGTCTTTGTTAACTGCTGTTGCTTTAGTTTGCTTTGTCTGACATAAAGATAGAGACTCCTGTCCCTGTTTGGTGTCCATTTGCATGGAATATCTTTTTCCATAGCTTTACCTTAAGTTTATGTGAGTCCTTACGTGTCAGATGAGTCTCTTGAAGACAGCAGATACTTAGTTGGTGAATTCTTAGTCATTTTGACATTCTGTATCTTTTAAGTGGAGCATTTAGGCCATTTACATTCAACGTTAGTATTGAGATGTGAGGTACTATTCTACTCATCTGGCTATTTGTTGTCTGAATATATTGTTGTTGTTGTTTTCATTGTGTTAATTTTTTATAGGTCCTGTGAGAATTATACTTTAAGGAGATTCTATTTTGATGTGTTTCTAGGATTTGTGTCAAGACTTAGGGCTCCTTTTAGCAGTTCTCGTTATGCTGGCTTGGTAGTTGTGAATTCTCTCAGCATTCGTTTGTCTGAAAAAGATTGTACTTTTCCTTCATTCATGAAGCTTAGTTTCACTGGGTACAAAATTCTTGGTTAGTTATTGTTTTGTTTAAGGAGGCTAAAGATAGGACTCTGGTATAGTTTGGCTCTGTGTCCCCACCCATATCTCATCTTGAATTGTACTCCCATATTTCCCACATGTTATGGGAGGGACCCAGTCAGAGATAATTTGAATCATGGGGGCAGTTTCCCCCATACTTTTCTTGTCGCAATGAGTAAGTCTCACAAGATCTGGTGGTTTTATCAGGGGTTTCCACTTTTGCATCTTCTTCATTTTTCTCTTGCCGCCACCATGTAGGTAGTGCCTTTCACCTCCCACCATGATTCTGAGGCCTCCCCAGCCATGTGGAACTGCAAGTCCAACTAGACCTCTTTTTCTACCCAGTCTCTGGTATGTCTTTGTCAGCAGTGTGAAAATGGACTAATATAGTAAATTGGTACTGGTAGAGTGGAGCGTTGCTGAAAACATACCTGAAAACGTGGAAGCAACTTTCGAACTGGGTAACAGGCAGAGGTTGGAACAGTTACAAGGACTCAGAAAAAGACAGGAAAATGTGGGAAAGTTTAGAACTTCCTAGAGACTTGTGAAATGGCTTTGAGCAAAGCCTGACAGTGATATGGACAACAAGGTCCAGGCTGAGGTGGTCTCAGATAGAAATGAGGAATTTGTTTTGTTAGGATCTGAAGCAAAGGTAACTCTTGGGATGTTTTAACAAAGAGACTGGTGGCATTTTGCCTCTGCCCTAGAGATTTATGGAACTTTGAACTTGAGAGAGATGATTTAGTGCATCTGGTGAAAGAAATTTCTAAGCAGCAAAGCATCCAAGAAATGACTTGGGTGCTGTTAAAGGCATTCAGTTTTATAAGAGAAGGAGATCATAAAAGTTCAGAAAATTTGTAGCCTGACAATGTGATAAAAAAGAAAAACCCATTTTCTGAGGAGAAATTCAAGCCTGCTGCAGAAATTTGCTTAAGTAACAATGAGCCGAAAGTTAATTCCCAAGACAATGGGGAAAATGTCTCCAGGTCATGTCAAAGGTCTTCACAGCAGCCCCTCCCATCACAGGCCCAGAGGCCTAAGGGAAAATGGTTTTGTGAGCCAGATCCAGGGTCCCCATGCTGTGTGCAGTCTAGGGACTTAGTACCCTGCATCCCAGCTGCTCCAGCCATGGCTGAAAGGGGTCATCATAGAGTTCAGGCCATAGCTTCAGAAGGTGCAAGCCCCAAGCCTTGGCAGCTTCCATGTGATGTTGAGCCTGTGTGTACACAGAAGTCAGGAATTAAAGTTTGGGAAACTCTGCCTAGATTTCAAAAGATGTTTGGAAACACCTGGATGCCCAGGCAAAATTTCGCTGCAGGGGTGGGTTACTCATTAAGAAACTGTGCTAGGGCAGTGTGGAAGGGAAATGTGGAGTCAGACCCCCCCACACAGAGTTCCTACTGGGGCACTGCCCAGTGGAGCTGTGAGAAGAGGGCCACTGTCCTCTAGACCCCAGAATGGTAGGTCCACCAACAGCTTGCACCATTTGCCTGGAAAAGCTGCAGACACTCAGTTCCAGCCCATGAAAGCAGCTGGGAGGGAGGCTGTACCCTGAAAAGCCACAGGGGTGGAGCTGCCCAAGACTATGGGAACCCACTTCTTGCATCAAAGTGACCTGAGTGTGAGACCCAGAGTCAAAGGAGCTTTAAAATTTGACTGTGCCACTGGATTTTGGACTTGCATGGGCCCTGTAACCCCTTTGTTTTGGCCAATTTCTCTCATTTGGAATGGTTGTATTTATCCAATACCTGTACTCCCTTGTATCTAGGAAGTAACTAACTTACTTTTGATTTTACAGGCTCATAGGTGGAAGGGACTTGCCTTGTCTCAGGTAAGATTTTGGACTGTAGACTTTTGGGTTAATGCTAAAATGAGTTAAGACTTTGGGGGACTATTGGGAAGACATGATTGGTATTGAAATGTGAGGAAATGAGATTTGGAGGGGCCAGGGGTGGAATGATATGGTTTGGCTCTGTGTCACCACCTAAATCTCATCTTGAATTGTACTCCCATAATTCCCACATGTTGTGGGAAGGACCCAATGGGAGATAATATGAGTCATGGGGGCATTTTCCCCCATAATGTTCTTGTGACAGTGAATAAATCTCATGAGGTCAGATGGTTTTATCAGGGATTTCTGATTTTGCATCTTCCTCATTTTTCTCTCACCATCACCATGTAAGAAGTGCCTTTTGCCTCCCACCATGATTCTGAGGCCTCCCCAGTCATGTGAAACTCTAAATTCAATTAAACCTCTTTTTCTACCCCATCTCAGGTATGACATTATCAGCAGCATGAATATTGACTAATACAGACTCCAATTGTTTCTATCTTGTAGGTCTTCTCCTGAGAAATCTGCTGTTAGTCTGATAGGTTTTCTTTTATAGGTTACCTGATGCTTTTGCCTCATAGCTCTTAAGATTCTTTCCCTCATCTTGACTTTAGATAATGTGACGACTATGTGCCTAGGTGATCATATTTTTACAAAGAATTTCCCAGGTATTCTTTGAGCTCTTTGTATTTGGATTTCTAGATCTCTAGCAAGGCTAGGGAAGTTTTCCTTGACTATTTCCTCAGATATGTTTTCCAAACTTTTAGATTTCTCTTCTTCAGGAACACCAATTATTCTTAGGTTTGGTTGTTTAACATAATCTCAAACTTCTTGGAAGATTTGTTTATTTTTAAAAATTCTTTTTCTTTGTCTTTGTCAGATAGGGCTAATTTGAAAGTCTTGTCTTTGAGTGCTGAAGTTTCTTCCTCTACTTGTTCTATTCTATTGTTGAGACATTCCAGTGTATTTTGCAGTTCTCTAAGTGTGTTCTTCATTTTCAGAAGTTGTCTTTGTTTTTTATTTATACTGTCTATTTCACTGAAGAATTTTCCCTTCACATTCTGTATCTGTTTTATTTATTTAAGTTGGGCTTCACCTTTCTCTGGTGCCTCCTTGATTGGTTTAATAATCAACCTTCTAAATTCTTTTTCTGGCAATTTGGAGATTTCATCTTGGTTTGGATCTATTGCTGGTTAGCTAGTGTGATCTTCTGGAGGTGTTAAAGAATCTTGTTTTGTCATATTACCAGAATTGTTTTTTTGTTTCCTTCTCATTCGGGTGGACTATATCAGAGGGATGTTCTGTGATTCAAGGGCTGTTGTTCAGATTTTTTTTTTTTTTTTGTCCCACGGGGTGATCCTTTGATGCGGTACTCTCTCCTTTCCTCTAGGGTTGGGGCTTCCTGAGAGCTAAGCTGCAGTGATTGTTACCAGGTTCTGGGCTGGTACTGGGGAGGGTGTCAGCAAAGAGTCCTGTGATGTGATTCATCTTTAGGTCGCTCAGCTGTGGATGCCAGCACCTGCTCCAGTGGAAGTAACAGGGGAGTGAAGTGGGCACCATGAAGATCCTTGGTTGTATTTTTGTTAAGCGTGCTAATTTTGTGTTAGTTGCCCTCCAGTCAAGAGGTGGCACTTTCAAGAGCTCTTCAGCTATGGTAGTATAGGGAAAATCAGGCAGTGGGTGGGGCCATAGAGCTCCCAAGAGATTATATCATTTGTCTTTAGCTACCAGGGTGGGTAGAGAAACGCCATCAGCTGCGGCAGGGTTAGGCATATCTGAGTTCAGATTCTCCTTGGGCAGGGCCTGCTGTGGCTGCTGTGGGAGATGTCAGTGTGGTTCTCAGACCAATGGAGTTATGTAACCAGGGGAATTATGGCTGCTTCTACTGTATCACACATGTCACCAGGGAAGTGAGGTAAAGCCAGCACCCAAAGGCCTCACTCAGCTCCCATGCAGCCTACAGTCCAAAAAGCTGGTCTCACTCCGACCATTCCCCTCTCAACAGTACATAGTTTATTTCTGGCAGCTCATGAGCAGGGCTGAGAACTTGCCCCAGGCTACAAGTCTCACAACAGAAAAAGTAAGCTCACTCACAGTTCCTAGGCTGTCCCACTGAGCCTATAGTGACAGTCCACTTCCTTCAAAGGGTCTGTGGATTCTCTCGGCTTTCCTGGTATGTTCCTGTGGTACTTCTTAGAGTAAAAGTTCATGCTGTGGGTCTCCACATGCTGCTCTGTCTGTGTGGAAGCTGCAAGTTAGTCCCCCCTCGTATTTGTCATTTTTCCCTAGTAACTGTTAATTTTGTTTATCAAACGTTTGTTAAATGTCTGTGTTGTTTGATGGGAAAATCACACAAATAAGTCACAGCTCATACATGTCATAGGATCTTAAACAATGGTTTTGTGATAGAGTGAGAAGTAATATAATGAAAACTATGAGAGCACACATGAAAGGAATCTAACAAAGCAAAGAGAAAGTAACCTTATTCACCTTCAGGTGAATGTACACTAGATATTGAATTGTTCAGTGAGTTGAATCCGACCAAGTAAAGAGGTCAAGAAAGGATGTTCCAAATGGAGGAAACTGGTTGTTTTTACGTAGAGGAGAAAATTTAGATTGAAGTTTCAGATCAATTCCTATGGTAGTATGAAGAAAAAATAATACTACTGAAGAAGGGAGGTTAGGTAAGGGTTACTTTGTGGATTACAGTGGTTATGTGTAAAACGCCTGAAATGTCGTAAGAGATTGTCAGATCATTAGTCTCCAAATTCCAGAAAGTTAAGGACTTTATTTCATTTGTCACTGTGTATTTCAGATATACAGAACCACAGCACAGAACCTGACATATAGCAGTCACTTAACCAAATGACTATCAAATAATACATGTAATATCTGCAGCATAACATCAAGCAAGTATCAGGCTTGCATTATTTCTTGACCTGAATCTCATTATCATAAGGTGATAAAATAAAGCAGGGAGAAGGATATGAGGTATTCATGGAAGATTGTTGTTTTAGACAGGGACCTAGAGAAAGCTCAATGAGAAGATGCCATTTGAAGGATGTAAAGGGCTTAGCCACGTAGATATTGGGGGTAGAGGGCAATGGAGCATTCCAGGTAAAAAGAAGAGCAGGTACAAAAACCCTGAATGAGAGCATATCTATTGACTCTGAGAAATAGCAAACATATAGTAACTCTGGATTCCAGACTATGAGGCATGTGAGAAGAAAGCGGAATCTTCAAGGAAGTGGTGTTAATAATAGACAGCCAGGTTCCAATTACAGCAAGAAGGTGGAGGGAAATTTCATGGAAGTCATTGAATTGAAAGTGATTCTGCTAATATATGACTTTGAGTTTCAGAGAGCACAAAGAAATGATTTGAGTAAATGGGGAGTGGATAAGATAAGCGGCAGAAAAAAAAAAAAAAGCACTATGAAGAATCCAGAGAATTGAAAGATTATCTGGAAGTCCAAGATGTTTTCTGGTGACCTGTTTTAACAGGGGCCAAGGCCATGATGAGTTTACTCTTCCCTGTCAGACTCAGGTGCACATGGAGAGTCTCTGATAGTTGAAAGATACCATCACCTGCCTCTTTATCAGCATCTTCAACACAGCAGCATTATGTAGCCATATTTCTTTTTACAAAGTGATGAAAGAAAGGAAGAAAGGAAGGAGTAATATAGATAATATAGATAATAATAAATGAAGTAGTAAAGAATATAGATTACATATTAATATTAAAATATTAAGATACATAAAATTATATATTACTTATAGTAATTATATTATATATAATATGTCATTTATAATAATATAATTATATATGATATAATATATATCATATAAAACATAATAAGTAGTAGAGTTGTCAGGTTCTTTATTTTCTAATCCCAGAAAATTCCCATGCTACGAAGCTCAATGATGGTCATTTTCTTTCTTTGTTCTTTAAAAGAATGGGGTGATCTCAATCCACAGTGTGTGACAGTTATTTTAGGATCAGCCTTTTTTTGGTCTTTGTTTTTTATTGTTTAAATTTTTATCTGATTTTGTTAATTGGTTCAAAATTGATGAAGATAATATAAAACTGGCACCTCCCCCCAAAAAAAGCAGGTTCAATGAAATATACCAAAACAAAACAAAAACAAGTTCTTGTTGTTAATTCATGTTCACGAATAAGTTGTTGCTCTTACATATATGTTCATGTTCTTTAGTTGACTTTCAGTGGAATAATCATTGCAACTCCCTGAATGGGAAACTATTTTCTTGCTTTTAAAAATGTAGTCAGAACACTATGCTGATATTTGCTTTGTAGATGGAAGGTACACCTAGTGCATAGGGGTGACCTTTTGCAAAAGTTATTTTTATGTTACTTGCCCATGTCTCTGGCATTAAAACCAGTGGCTTGGGGAAAAAGATGAACAGAATAAATGATTACTGAATTTTCATGTAGCACTACCACCCATTAGATTTTTCTTTGAGTCAGGTGCTATACTAGCTACTTTCCACACATTACCTCAGGAAATCAACCTAGGGAGGCTGGCGCTACAATGTCCATTTTTAGCCAGTATGTGTTGTTTCCCAATTTTCAGTCATTCACAGTATACCAATTCAGAATTTCCATCCTCGCTATAACCACAAAACACTTCTATATATTTAAAAAATAATTTTTATATTAATTCAGATTTTCAAAACTTGCCCTTAATATAAGCAAGGATATCAATAAAATCAAGAATTTAATGTGTTAAACATTGTTAATAAGTATTAAAATAAATGAAATGGAGGTTATTTAAAATATATTAAGTAAATTTGCAATTGTTATTATTTTAAAATATTCCTAAAATAGCACCCAAAATTACCTCCTGTATCACCAGTGTCACCTAGCCAGAGTTTAGGAAATACCTTTCTGCTATCCCGTTTCCCATCCTAAGAGTATAGGTTTGAGCCATGGAGCAGAGGATATAGAATATGCATAAGTTGCACTTTGGAAAGCTGAGAGGGGCGGATCATGAGGTCAGGAGATCGAGACCATCCTGGCTAACACGGTGAAACCCCGTTTTTACCAAAAAATACAAACAAAAAACTAGCTGGACGAGGTGGCGGGCGCCTGTAGTCCCAGCTACTCGGGAGGCTGAAGCGGGAGAATGGTGTAAACCCGGGAGGCGGAGCTTGCAGTGAGCGGAGGTCGCGCCACTGCACTCCAGCCTGGGTGACAGAGTGAGACTCCGTCAAAAAAAAAAAAAAAAAAAAAAAAAAAGCGTAAGTTTTATAGCAGCTTACAAAGGAATTTAAATCACAGGGAGCACACCAAATGATTCATTGGAGTGTTGAAATACTAAGCATTTATATGGATTTACATTTTCTTCATTCTTTTTTCTATTTTGTTTGCTTTAGGATGTAGGTAATATATAATTTATAAATGTACAACATTGAGGGGTATAATCAAAAATAATTTTTCTGATGGAGTAAAAAATGTCTTTTACCTAGGGTATAAAAATTTATACTGTCCTTGTTCCTCCACCTTATGTCTAGCTTCATGATCTTTGCTTCAATGAGGAGATTCTGCTTGAATGTAAATAGTCACTGGTCCACCGGTCTTTGAAAGAAATTCATAATCCTCGGTACCATAGATATTTAGTAGTAAGGTATCGTTATATGCCCACCAAAACTTAATAGTGTATTCAACATTTTTATTGCACAATATGTAATACAAAGAGGAAAACGCAAAATTAATAATCCAGAATTTTGTAATTTTGAAATCCATAAAGCTCAGAAAATAGAAACATTTTTATAATTCACGTGATTATAAAACTTGACCTGGCCTGCATTTCTTTGGCAGAAAAACTTGATTTGAACCAGCATGAGGATCTTATGTTCTTTATGCCTTTTTCTCTGGATATATATGTGTGATAGAGAAACATTTGACTGAGTCATACTGCTCCAGATCTTGCATGTTTTGTTTTAAAATCTAACAAATCAGAATTTCAAGATACAAGTGGCTTTAAGAATGTCAAATACAGGATTATAGACCTATACACCAATGTCCTATGCAGTTCATTAAGATTGTGACTTAAAATTGTGCCTCAAAACAACTGCGTTGAATGAGTTCCCCAGTACCCAAACTCAGTATAGCTTTAGTCATTATTTGCCAAGGGATTGTAGACATGCAAACATTAGATGGGTGGTCGAATCATTTTACATACTAGTTCTTCTCTAAATCTGATATTTTGTGATTCTATAAAATGTCAACAAAGATGTGTATAACCAAATATAAATTATACTTTGATTATCAACACATTCGAATTAGCCTTATACCCTTCTTTTCCTTTGTGATTATATCTAATGTTTTGATTCATTAAATAACTAATACAGATTACATGTCCTACTTAAAATTTATTTATTTATTCACTTATTTTTTGAGACAAATTCTGGGTTTGTTGCCCATTCTGGACTGCAGTGGCTGGCACAATCGTGGTTCACTGCAGACTTCACCTCCTAGGCTCGAGTGGTTCTACCACCACAGCCTCCGGAGGAGTTGAGACCACAGGTACACACCACCACACTTGGATAATTTATTATTATTATTATTATTATTATTATTTTCTTTTTGTAGAGAATGGAATCTCCATGTGTTGTCTAGGCTGGTCTGAAAGCTCAAGCAATTCTTCCTCCACTTCCCAATGTTCTGGGATTACAGGTGTGAGCCATCACATCCAGCAAAATCTATTTATTTCTCAGTGGAAACCTGTTGAATAGATAAGGAGCTAGAATTAACTAATACACATAGTTTAATTTTGATATTTAAGCTATGCTCTTGACTGGTAGTTTTGACAAATGTGAGTTCATTTATACAAATATGAAGGCTTTACTGCAAATGCTGGCAGATTTTACTGAGACTGGGGACCTAAAATAACAAGCTCATAGATTTGTCTCAGAAGACAAAGACAGACCATCAGGGAAACATGCTAGTGAAGTCTCTTTTGAGGAATAGCTTTAAAAGAGATGACATGACATATAATAGTAGTTATCACTAAGATGGAAAAATCTGGAAAGCCAGACAGATTTTTGTCCTTGGAATGGTAATATAATTAGAAAAAAAAATGATGGCAGTGCTATACGTGCACTTTGACATCACCATTGAGACTGCAGTTAAGAAGAGAAATACAGTTCAAGTGAATGTTTTAGTGTCTGGAATGACATAAAAACGGAAAGAATTATTAACACACTACAATTCTCAAATATTTTAATATAAATAAAAATGTACCAGAGGGTGTAAATTCTTTGGGATTAGGGATTCTGTGGCTTGGAATAGTATACCAAGGCAGATGCATAGAAAGAGTGAACAGCCCCCTGTAAAACTCATCTCAAAGGTAAATTATTCATGTTCAGAACTGGCTAGAGGCATCTAAACCCATATCTCTAAGGAAAATTGTGACCACTGAAACTATTCCTAACTTGAGGCTGTCTTCACACATTTTCTGTAAGTTAGATAAGGAGAGTTGATCTCACTATTTTTAGACTGGAAGTGTCAATAAGGTCATTGTGAAGACGAATCTAACTTCCTATAATTTATTCATAAATTCACAATGGGGTTATTTATATACATATTCATACACTTCACTTTCTTATTTGTGTCTAAGTGTGACCCTCAAAGACTCCTCAGTTCTCCTCTGGTTCACTATCATAGCCAAAGGAGTGACCTTAGCTCAGTCGCAAAGTGACTTTCCTCAATCATTGAAGTAGTTTGAAGAAAAGTTAGATTTTCAGTTGCACTTATACTATGTGTTTCAGAAAACACACCCAGATGCATGTGGGAGTAGAGGCCTATATTATACTGTGGAACCTAAAACATTAGTGACTATAGAACAGAAGGCACCAGTAGAAATTCAGAAATCAGGGAAGTAAATTGGAAAGAGACTTTGACATTAGAAGTGAATATTTTCATATGCATTTTGTCAATGTTACTTCCTGCTTTGTGGATGTGTGACTCCATTGGTATTCACAACTATGTTACATCTGAGCATCTATGGTCCTTAATTGCTTTCTAGTTTGCCACAAGCAGTGAAGGCTTTAGTAAACAGGGCAATGGGAAATTTGCTATGGTAGGGTTTGCATTTTTATTACATTTTTATTTTGATTAGTTAAATCCATTTTACAGTTGACACAGCTAATGGCCCTAATTCTCTTGATAATTAGTATAAATTGCTCAGTTTTGGGGCTACATATCTTTTACAAAATCATAATAAATAAATAAAGGAATTACTCTGAATAACCATGATCCATTTAGTAAATTTCACCCGAGATCTTGCTAAATGACTTTATAGTCACCTGAGATAGTCTTAGAGAAAGTTACCTTTCTTAATTTCTCATGTTAAAAAACTAAAATTAATACTTACATACTTACCAATGTTATAAAAATGAATGCACAATTACTACAGTTTTCATGAACAGCAGTCTCATATAAATTCAATGCGCCAATATTAAGATTTATGCCATATTGATGAGTAATTTTTAAACTGGAAGATTTTTATCATCTCATATATAGCTAAGAAAAATGAAAATGTCAGGAAGTAAAATGTTAGGTTTCCCTGAGTTTACTTTACAAAATAGAAAAAGTTACTTTACAATAATTTTAGATGTATAGAAAAATTACAGATATAGTACAGAAAGTTCAATATAGCTAACACTCAGTTTCCTCTCTTATTATCTTAAATTAATATGGCACATTTATCACAATTAATAAACCAATGTGATACATTATGTTTAACTAAAGTCCACACTTTATTCGTATTTCCTGAGGTTTCATCTAATATTTATTTTCAGTTTCCAGCATCCCATCCAGGATACCACATCTAATTTAGATATCATGATCCCTTAGACTGCTGTGGGCTGTGACTTTTCTTGAGTTTACTTTTTTATTTTTTGGATATTGCTATGGTTTGGCTGTGTCCCCAAATCTCATCTTGAATTGTAGCTCCCACAATTCCCACGTGTTGCAGGAGGGACCAGGTGAGAGGTAATTACTCATGGGGGTGGGTCTTTCCCATGCTGTTCTTGTGATAATAAATAAGTCTCAAGATCTGATGGTTTTATAATGGGAAGTTTCCCTGCACAAGTAATCTCTTGCTTGCCACCATGTAAGACATGCCTTTTGCCTTCTGCGATGATTGTGAAGCCTCCTTTGCCACGTGGAACTGGGAGTCCTTTAAATCTCTTTATCAGTTACCCAGTTTGGGGTATGTCTTCGTCAACAGCATGAAAACAGACTAATATGAATATTAAATAAAGTATTTATATTCACAAAAGATTGTTGTGAAGTAAGCATCTTATTGTTTTCTAAATTTCTATGATGACATAAGCCAAATTCATATTTAAAAGTACACATACCAAAATTAATATCAATATATACACACACAACCACATATCCCTTTTTAATTGGCTTGAGATATCCCTTGAAGATGATATAAAATTAATAATTTGCACTCCATTTAGACACACTTTTGGCATATATAGTCTTCTTAGTGGAACATTTGGGAAACACATATGGAGAATGCCCTTTGATAATTACTCTAACACTGCTACTATAGATTCTATGAATAAACCTGTCTTAAGAATAATTATCAGAAATTTTCACTACAAAGTATATTTTAAAAGTTGGTATTTTCACATGTTCTCACATAAGTTGGAACTATATAATGAGTACTCATGAACATAAAGATGGCAACAATAGACTGTGGACTACTAAAGGAGTGGGGAGCAGAGGGAGGGAGGGAGGAAAGAATTGAAAAACTAAGTCTTGGGTACTACGTTCAGTTTGCTTAATCTTAGCATCACACAATATAACCAGGTAAAAAACCTGCACATCTACTTTCTAAATCTAAAAGTTAAAATTATTTTAAAAAAATTGTTATATAATATAAATAAAACATGACTTTTGCATTAATAACTTCAGGAACATTGATGCGAAGGTCTTTCTTACAGTGCAATGTCTTTAAATTGGACCACATTTCAGATTTTTAAGTAGATGGTGGAGCATTTGGGACAAGAGTTTCTGGTAATGAATCCAGTAAGCATCATTAATACATTTGAATAAGTAAGAAAGACCTCAGAATAAAGACGTATAGGCTGTTCTTGCTTAGTTATAAAAGAAATACCTGAGGTTGGGTCAGTTACAAGAAAAGAAGTTTAATTGGCTCATGGTTCTGCAGTGGCATCTGCTTCTGGGCGTGCCTCAGGAATCTTCCAATCACGGCGGAAAGTGAAGGGAGACCAAGCATGTCACATGGCAGGAGTAGGAACAAGGCAGGGGAGAGGTGCCACGCACTTTTAAATAATCAGATCTCTGGAGAACTCACTCAATATCATCAGGACAGCACCAAGGAGATTGTACTAAATTATTTATGAGAAATTCACCCACATGATCCAATCACTTCCTATCAGACCCCAACCCCAACACTGGGGATTATAATTCAATATGAGAGTTAGAGAGTACACGAATCCAAAGTGTATCAAAAGAGATCTAATAAAGGTTCAAAGAGGAGAGATAAGAAAAAATTCACACACTAAACACATCACATATTATTAGAGAAAAAGGAAAAGTATGACAGCTGTGGGTAGAAAAAGCAAATTATTTACAAAGAAGCAAAAATTAGATATTCATCAGATTTTTCAAACTCAATACTGGATTTAAGAAAGCCATGAGACAACATTTTCAAAATGTTGAAAAAAAAATAGTGCATAGGAATCAATATCTGGATGAACATTTCTTTAAATAACAAAGCATGACACAGAAAATCTTTCAGAAATATTTTCACACATACATTTATGTCTCAGGACAGCTACCACACAAACATCTTCAATGAGAATTTTTGGACAAAGTACTTAAAAATAGAGAGATACACATTCAAGATAATGTTCCAGCTTTGCTTTAGGATAACTAAATACATTTGCCATGATCTTTAACTTAATACATATTATTATATTTATATTATGCTTTTATATATGCATATGTGCACATACTTAAACACAAAGAGAAGTACCTAAATATGTTTATAAGAGAATCTAAATTAAAAATTTAGACAATATTAACAAAATGTCTGGTATTGTGGAAGAGAAGAACACTAAGAAAGGAGAGAGTTTGCGAAAGTTCTTGTTTTAGTTGTATCCAAGGTTGGAAAAGGTATAGATATCCATTTAAAAGAAGAGTAAAAAGGAGATTTTTAAAAAGTAGAAAAGGTGGGACAAATTAGATAATAAACTCTTATGGTAGAAACAGTAACATATTGGTTAAACTTTGAAATAAACATAAATGAACTAAACTCAGAAGTTAAAACACAAAGAGACAGCCTTATTATGAAAATTAAATTTAGCCATAACAAGAGATACACCTAAAAATAAAAGAAAATAAACGCTCAGAAAAGAGAGATATAAAGATATCAGGCCTATTAGCTACCATTGGTACTTATAATAATATTAGCTAAAATAGGTCTTAAGGTGAAGATGCTCTTTCAGGAACAAAGAGGTAGGTTTACCTTCCCTGTGACCTAGCATAAACAAGTAGGATTTATTTCAGGAATGTAAAGTTTGTTCAACATTTCAAAATCAATCCATGTAATTTGTCCTATCAGGAGATCAGAAAAAGTACTTGATGATACTAAACACCATTCTCAAACTAGGAAGAAGAATGGATCATCCTCATCCTATAAAAACCCTCTAGCTAACATACTATTCAAAGGCAAAATAATGAACAGTTTTTCCCTAAGAACAGGAATAAGGTAAGAATATTTGCTCCCAGAATGTTCATTCATTGTCATATGGGAGGCCCTAGACTATGCAATAAAGTAAGATAAAGAAATAACAGTTCTCAAGATTGGAAAGCATGATTGTGCACATTAAAAATCCAAGGAGCTATAAATACTTGAAAGGAAGCAATGCAATATTCTTTATTTGCAAACAACCTTATCTTGTATATAGAATATACTAAGTATTTTATAATAAGATACTAGAAGCAAGAAGTTAATTTAATACCATCACAGAACACAAAGTCAATGTTCAGAAGTCAATTTTGTTTCTCTAAACGTGAGAAACTAAATTGGATAATAAATCAAAATACAATTTACACTAACAGGAAAAAGACAAATCTTCAAAATACAATTTACACTAACAGGAAAAA
>NW_012104109.1:1255987-1301826 GCF_000951045.1 Mandrillus leucophaeus | reverse complement strand
TCAAAATACAATTTACACTAACAGGAAAAAGACAAATCTTCAAAATACAATTTACACTAACAGGAAAAATACAAAGGAAATTTAGAATAAATATGAAGTAAAATATACAAAATCTCTTCTCTAGTAACTCAAAAACACTGCTGAGAAAAATTAAATAAGCTCTAAAGAAATATCGTGCTTGTAGATTGGTAGACTCAATGTTCCAATGTTGTTAAGATGGTAACTTTTCCCTTAACTGATCAGTAAGTTCCACACAACCTTAATAAGTATTCCAACAGGGTCGCCCTCCATTGCCAGGCTGGACTGCAGTGGCATGATGTTGGCCCACTGCAACCTCTGCCTCCTGGACTCAGGCGATCCTTCCACCTCAGCCTCCTGTGTAGCTGGGGCCACAGGTGCACACTACTGCATGTTCTTTTGAAGAAATAAGTGATTCTAAAATTTATATGGACTGAGCACTGTGGCTCATGCCTGTAAATCCCAGCACGTTGGGAGGCCAAGGTGGGAGAACTACTTAAGGCCATAAGTTTGAGGTTATAGAGAGCTATGATTGTGCCACTATACTTCAGACTAGGTGACAGAGACCCTGTCTCTAAAAATATATGTAACAATAAAATTTATACAGAAGCATCAAGAATCTAGAATAGCCATCTTTAATATAGTTAATACCTAAAATAAAGCTATAGTTTTAAAGAATGGGGTTGATTTGGAATAGATAAATATATCAGTGAAACAGAATACAAGTTGTTGATCTGTTCTGTCCAGTAGGAATGCCACTACACACATATAGTTATCTAAATTTAAATTAATAAAAATTAAATTAATTTAAAAATTGTTTTCCTCAATCACACTAGCTACCTTTCAATTAATGAACATCAGTCATAAGTGGTTGACTATCCCAACAGAGAGAGTAGATAATAGCACATTTGATTATTGTACGAAGTTTGAATAGTACTAGTCTTGTTAGACTCATTCATATATGCTCAGTTTGATTTTTGACAAAGATACAAGGTCAATTCAAGGGAGAAATGAATATTTTTAACAGATACTATTGCTATTATTAATGTATATCTGTTTTTAGCAGATACTACTGTAGATACAACTGGAAAACGCCATCAGACAAAAAAAAAAAAAAAAAAAAAAGAAAAGAAAATACAAAAAGTCAATACCCCGTTTAGTCTGTGCACAAAAGCCTGGATCACATTCCTACATGTAAAATTCAGAGCTATAAAACTATTAGAAGAAAACATAAGGCAATAACGTTCTGTTTGGGGATAAAAATAACACACCTAATTGGGCAGAAAAATCACTTGCTCGTAAAGGAAAAATAAGTAGGAAACGAAGCTTCATCAAAAAAAGCAATTTTTAAAAATTAAAGAATACCACTAAGAAAATGCAGGTAACAATATGGGAAAAATTATTTGGAATAATTTTATCTGTCAATAGTGCTGAATCCAGATATATATAAAACTAATAAAAATCAACCATAATAAGATGAAAAACCTAATAAAAATTGGAAAAAGACTGGCACAGACATTTCAAACGGCTATGAAACACTTAGGAAAAGTTTTCCTCATTGCTCATTTGGGACATGCAAATTAAAACTGTACAAATTCGAAGCATGATGCACCACACACACACTAGAATGGCTAAAATAAAGAAGTCTGATAAAACCAAATGAGAGCAAGAGTGCAAAGCAACTGGAAATTTCATATATTACCAGTAGGGGCATAAAATGGTAAAACCATTTCGAGAATTGTTTTGCAGCTTCTCATGAATTTAACATACTTTAACCCCATTACTCAGCCATTTTGTTCCAAGAGAAATGAAAATATACATTCACAAAAAGACATGTAAAAGAATGTTTAAAAGAGTCTTATTTGTAATAGCCCAATGTGAAAACAACCCATGTGGCTATGGGCAGAAGAATGGGTAATCAAAGAGTAATATACCCAAAATATGTAACATATTACATATTCATTCTTTCCATCTAGTCAGAGGGAATAATATCTTCTTCCACACAGTTTTTAAATTATGCTGGATGTTACTTTGCAATGCTTACTAAAATCTATTCTTTACCTGACCAGGCACTAAATCAGGCTTGCTTTCTCATTTTTACTTAGTTTTGAATTAAATTACATCAAAATGCAAGATTGTGAAAAAGTAAAATAATGCTTTTAAATCAGTGTTCCACATTAACTGTTTCTGTTAGTTTTTCTGCTATAGTTAGAGTGAACCATTTAGTGGTCAATTATGGTATCCAGCTGTTCCCTACTTGCAATTTATGTGAGGATGCAACTTTGGGAGACTTTCCATGAGAACTAATTGTTGTTCCTCCTGTATCCCCTATCACTTCTCAGTATCCCATAATACTGAGCCGTTTGCCACAGCCTGTAAAATAATCACCTTACTGTCCCAACAGCTATATGTGTTCTCTGACCTCCTTTCTACTGACACTACCCGTTGTGTTACTGGGGACCCTGATTCTATCAGTGAGACAGTCAATATACACATACAATAATTTAGGGAAGAAGTTAAGAATATGACCAAACTGCAAATGCTGGTAACTTTTGGGAATGAGATGTGCAGGAGTAAGGCATCAAAGGGAAGAAAGCAAAAAGTAAGACGACTGTGATGGTTAATACTGAGTGTCAACTTGAATGGATTGAAGGATGCAAAGTGTTGATACTGGGTGTGTCTATGAAGGTGTTGCCAAAGGAGATTAACATTTGCATCAGTGGGCTGGGAAAGGCAGACCCACCCTCAATCTGGGTAGGCAAAATCTAATCAGCTGCCAGCATGGTTAGAATATAAAGCAGGCAGAAAAACTTGAAAAGACTAGACTGGCCTAGCCTCCTAGCCTGCATCTTTCTCCCACGCTGGATGCTTCCTGCCCTCAAACATTGAACTCCAATGTTTGGAGTTCAGTTTGGAACTCAGACTGGCTCTCCTTGCTCCTCAGCTTGCAGACAGTCTATTGTGGGACCTTGTCATTGTGTGAGTTAATACTTAATAAACTCCCCTTTATGTATGTATCTCTCTCTTCTATTAGTTCTGTCCCTCTAGAGAACCCTGACTAATACAACGGCAGACTTTTTTTTTTTTTTTTTTTTTTTTTTTTTTTTTTTTTTTGAGACGAAGTCTCAACTCTGTCACACAGGCTGGGGTGCAGCGGCCGGATCTCGGCTCACTGCAAGCTCCGCCTCCCGGGTTCACGCCATTCTCTTGCCTCAGCCTCCCGAGTAGCTGGGACTACAGGCGCCCGCCACCTCGCCTGGCTAGTTTTTTGTATTTTTTAGTAGAGACGGGGTTTCACCGTGTTAGCCAGGATGGTCTCGATCTCCTGACCTCGTGATCCGCCCGCCTCGGCCTCCCAAAGTGCTGGGATTACAGGCTTGAGCCACCGCGCCCGGCCTGACATGTTTTTAGTATTATATAATTTACTGGAAAATGTGGAGCAGATTTTTTTTAAAAAGTTATCTTTTCTGAGAAGCCTTCCTCAACATTTTCTCTTAAGTGGGATGTGTATTTTCCCTATGATAATTTGAATTATTTTTTGGCAAATATCTTTTCCCTCTCACTACTACTATGAATGGAATATATACTGCCTTAATCCTTGATGTTAGGCTTGTTCATATGATTGCTCTTCCCAAAGGAATGAGACTATGACACATGCAGCAGCATTACATGTGCTTGTTCTGTTTGCCTCAGCTGTCATGAGAAGAGCATGCTATAGATAACCTTTCCATTTTAGCATGAGGCTCAGCAAAAAAATACGTGGAGAAATCTTGAACTCAATTTGCAGCCTGGAAATAAAGCCCAGGAAAATCAAAGCCTGAAGACAGACCCTTCTGCACTGAGTCCAGCTTAGATCAGGCAAATTACAGTGAACCTGTAGAATGTGCACATGAAAATAAATGCTTTTTGTTGTAAACCATTGGATTTTAGCATAGTTACCAATGCACCTTTGCTATGAAAACAGCTGACTACTACATCCCCAAAGACACCACCCACTCAAAATACTCCTTATCTGTCCTGTTCCTTTGGTTTGTGCAAATGATGTAATATAATAGTGCATGTGGGCTGGGTGCAGTGGCTCATACTTGTAATCCCAGCACTTTGGGAGGCAGAGGCAGGTGGATCATGAGATCAGGAGATCAAGACCAGCCTGTCCTACATGATGAAACCCCGTCTCTACTAAAAATACCAAAAATAAGCTGGGCGTGGTGGCATGCACCTGCAGTCCCAGCTACTTGGGAGGCTGAGGCAGGAGAATCATTTAAATCTAGGAGGCGGAGGTTGCAGTGAGCCGAAATTATGCCACTGCACTCCAGCCTGATGACAGAGTGAGACTCCATCTCAAAAAAAAAAAAAAAAAAAGCGCATGAGAAAATATATATGACAAAGAAAACACATAAATATGAACTAATGTTTTTATCTTAATTTCCAATACACATTCTTTTTGCTTTTCAGGGTTTCTACTAATCTCGAATCTGCCCCTCTTATTGTTTCCTATTGTCTTAGTCATTGTCCGTTTGTCTTTAAGTTATTCTTTTATATTTCAGAACTCTAGAAAATTGCCACTTCTTTCACACTTTTTTAGCTCTCCCTTACTTTTGTGCAAATTAAGTGTTTGTGTTGATGGTCCAACTAGTATCTGAAACTCAACTCTATTCATCTTTATCTCTGGTCTAGAAATATCTGGCTAGCATAGATGTTATCATAAAAGGAATTCTGCTTTTTAAGTCACGACCTCAAAATTTTACATCTCAGGAAACTACTTCACCCTTTCTAAGACTGTACTCCATGTTAATTTGTTCATTCAAATAAAATTCATGTACTATTTTATGCACAATGTTAAAGGAGATAATACTTCTTAATAGTATGTACTCAGTACCTTATTGTTTCATTCTGACTCTGCTAACTGATACCTGAGAACTAAATCATTTTTATAGTCTTTGCCTTGTGCTAATGTCACACCAATATTCTCTGGGGTGGTACACCTTGAAGACATCCCAAACGCAGGAAGTTTGCATAATAACTGCTTAAAAATAATTATCCCCTAAAACTACACTACAGTACTTCCCACACAGTAGATGGTCAATAAATATTTATTAAAAGAATGCTGACACATCCAAAGAGTAACTCTCTAATGAGGCGTGGGGAGGATTCTGACACTGTGACTTAATATTACATATTTTAAATTATTTAAAAGAAAAAAAAGAATACCTACTTTCATAACTTCTACTTACAGTGCTGATTTCTACTCATAGCCTTGGAAGTAAAAACATGTCTTCTTTTGTTTTCTAGTTGTAGAAACAACTTTTGTAGTTGCAATATTTCATTTTGAATTCAAATTGATACTATGAGAGAGAATTGTAGCTTCAGAAGAATTGAATATGACCATACAGATGTATTAACAGAGGCAAAATGATCAGCTCACCATCTGTAATGTTTCTATTTGTGACCTTTGAGGAAAGGCAACGTAGTAGATTATTTTTCCTGTGTTTCTGAATTGTGCTTTTTATCTCTAAGTAGCAGCAATACAGAAAAAAAGCACAGTGCATATTAAGATGATCCTTGCATGACAAGGAAAGTAATTTATTTCCAATGAACAAGTCAGACACAAAATCAAAATAAATTTTTTCTCTTTGGAGTCATTGTCAGTTTTGTTGACAGCACGACACTCTCACAGAGAAGGGCAGTTAGGTCTTTCACTATATCCACTAAATTCAGCTGAATGAGAGAAACAGAAAGAAAGAAAAATTACAATCAAAGGCGCTACCAAAAAAAATTTAATATAACTGTAACAGATTCAGTTAAGTAAAACAAATAAGAACATTTCTTATTACTTTTAATACTTTTTCCCTCAATTACTCCCTAGAGGAAAGACACATAGAATAAATGCTTCTGAACTGAATTAGCAATGATATCACATGGCAATAGAAATATACATTTCAGCAATCATGATATATCAGAAGACCTCAGATTTTTTATCGTGAATTTCTTGTGGTAACTAAACAAGTGGAAGATTTGTGTAACTTGCTATCTTTTTAATTTTGCAATTTTATTTTAGTCAGCAATGTAGGCTTATGTGTTAAGCTCTATATTTTATCTTTGTTCATTTAAGTCATAGCAAATCCAGGCCTGAAATCTGCATTCTTCTCATATATACATATCTATGAATGATACCACATTATGCTGTAGACACATAATTATCTCTTTAGAATTTTGATGGAAATTCTGAAGGAACTTGTCTGTGTCAAAATGCAAAATTCTGTAGTATATGACCTTCCCTGACTTACTTGCATTTTGCCTCCCACAGCATTTATGTGGCATCTCTCACAAATGCCTACACTTCCATATTATAGATTTCCTTGTGTTACATATTATTCAAATGTTAACAATGCATCTAAAAGGCTCTGTACACACAATTTACCTATATGACAAGCCAGCACATGTACTCCTGTACCTAAAGTAGAAGGCAAAAAAATAATAATAATAATAATAATAATTAAAAGGCTACTTAAATCCCTTTTTCTGAGTTTCTGCTGTGCTGGGAGTATCCTCTATTCAGAGGAAGGACTTACTGACGACATATTCTTGGTACATAGAGAACTCAAAAAGGTTCAGAATTTTTAGTGCCTGGAAACATATATTCACTAAATAATGTCAGAGTCAATTCAAGCTGCCAGTGTTAAAACAATATCAGTATGACCTCATTTAGTCAATTCAGTTAAAACATCAGGGAAGTAACTCAGTGACAAAACTCAAGCAGAACAAAGACTGCTGATTGGTTGCTTTTCAATTTTCTTCTTGAAACTGTGGCTTCATGTAGCCATAAATTATGTGTGTTTCTTTTGTGAATTCTTATTACATCTTTGGCTTAGGAAGTACATGAATATATGCATTCTTGTGTTCAAATCAGATTTATAACTGGCAAAGACATTTTCAGAAAATTATACCTTCACCTCTTTGGGCATTGAAAAAAAAGTGAAAGAAAGACTTACAAATTATCTTCTGAGGTAGTGAATAAAAGGTTACTCTTTCCAACTATGTAACAATCTATGACAATAACAGTATTACTGTCTGTAAGAGAGGTTCCTATTGACAAGGTATAACCTCACATTCTAAATTCTATTGCTGAGGAAAGCTATAAACTTTCTACTGACCTGGAAAACTTTTTCATTTAAACTAAGTTGGAAAAGTAATAAGCATATTACTGTTTACATTATGTCCCTAAGTCCAAATTACCATTGCTGATTTTCCTCAAATTTGAAAATTTAGTGAACATTATAAAACCTCAATAGAAAAATCTATAGTCACAGTTTCATTGTATTTTTTTAACTTTTAAGAACCTATTAACAAAATAAATTTGCTGAATATATCTTTTGAAAATACAAAAATTTTAGAGAAAAAAACAAAAAGACTCATCATTCTACTTTCCGAAGGTCATCATATATTTTAATGTATTTTCAGTTATTTACCAGTCTCTTAATTGTCACATTTTTCATTTCACTTGTTATATTTTTAATTTCCAAGAGATCTATTTCTGTTCTTCCTTTGAAGCCAGGCTGAATTTTGAAAATAAATCACTGCATCTTGGTTTTTCACTTGATATTAATTTATATGCATTTTTATATTGCTAAATCTCTTCAAAATGTTTGATTACATAATGTCCTGTGATATGGATGAGGCATAATTTCATAACATTTCTTCTTTATTTTTATACCTTTTGGTGATTTTCTTGCTGTGATACCTGCATAATAAACACTGATTTGGTATACAGAATTAGATTATTATAGGTTAATTCTGACTTCTATTAGTAAATCAATAATCTGAACATATTTTATTGCTTATTCTTTTTCAAAAACAAAGGTACACATTCACACAGAGAATCACATAGTTTTAGAAATTGTAGTTTCCTGTTCCTCTCCTCTCTTTCTCCCTCAAGACAAATATTGTCAATTATCTCAGCTAATTCACTGTTGCCAAGTTTTAACCACCATATTCTAAATTAATGTGTTTGCCTTTCTACTTCTTAATTTTTTCTATTTGAGGCATTAACTGTAAGTTCTCATTCTGGAAAAATGACATTTTAGCATTTATTTCTCCCTGAATCTCTAACACATCATGCTCTTGTCACTCCTGGCTCTTTCCTAATGCATGTAAAGCATAATATCACCAAGTTCCTGATTAGGTGTATATCACTATGTTTGTATGCCACCTATTTTTACCTCTGAAAGCCTGTAAAATTTCAGTGTCCCTCCAGCTTCCTGAAATTTCAAAATAGTGTGCCTTGGTGGGGGCATGCTTTTCTCTAGTGTGCTAAGTACTATGAGACCTTTCTAGTCTCACACACATTAGTTCTGGAAAATGTTCTTGTTTTATTCAATTGGTGTTCTCACTTTTTACTTTGTTCTCTCTTCCTAGAATTCTCAGTGAATGTTAAACTGTTTGGCTAGTACTCTACATTTTCTTACCTTTACTCTCCAATAGTCTATTTATTTGTGCTTTACTGGGATATTTCCTCAACTCTATTTTCCAACTCTTTTATTAAATTTTTCATTTCAGTTATTATATTTTTAATTTTCAAGAGATCTATTACTGTTCTTCTTGTAAAAAATAGTATTTCATTCTTGTTCCAAGATGTTAGTAACTGCTACTATCTCTAGAATTATATATACATATGCATATATATATACCCCCCACAAACACATATATAATTCTATTAATATAATTCTATGTAATTATATATATTCACATGTATATACATATATATACACACATATATACACACACACACACACATTGTATCTTACACACACACACACACACACACACACACACACACACGATTTTATCCTTGGCCATGAAAATGTCTGTTCCCTCTAATTGTCTGTTGTTTTTTATTTTGGCCCCTGTCTTTCAAGTGTAGTTTTCTGCAGTATGTGGTTGGTAGTTGCTGCTTGAAGACTGCTCTGAGTGTGATTTGATGTCTTTTTATCTTTTATGATAGAAATAAAAATGTAATTTTTATTTAATCCTGTGGGAGGTGGGTCAGTTAGGAGAAACATACTGGAGGTTTCCTTATTCAGTAAGTATACATTTTCTTCTCCATTAACCCTGCCTGGTGTATGCAGTCCAGAATTCTCCATTTTGTCCTTTTCAGAGAACAAAGTCTGGTCTTTTCTAGAGTGAGTGGTTGGGTGATGAGAAACAATTGTTACACTATTTAGAGTTAAGATGGGGTCTCAAAGAGAGACAATTTTTCAAACAGCTTCTTAAGACAATTTTTCAATCAGGGCTCTTTATTTGAAATATCCTTCTTTTCTAGGAATTTGGAATTATCAATTATTAAGGACTTTGTGATTGAGCTTTCTCTGGTTTCCTAAATCTTTCATCTGATTTGCATTTTCCAAAATATTGTTCTTTTTTTTCTTCTTTACCACTCTTCTTATCCTTGAGGCATTTTCACTTTTAAAAAATTCCCTTTCTTTTTGTTTTCTCCAAAACAAAATTAGCGGTCATATCTTCTGTTCCTACCAAGGAACAAAGTCTGAACTATAGATTCTTTTTGTATATTTGCTTTTCTGAAATACTGTACCAATTATGTTCTTACTAGCAATGTCTAAGGGCTCTTATTGCTTATTTTATAGTACACTTGCCAACAGTATTTTAAATTTGTCTTAGTATTGCAAATTTGATAGGCAAAGAAATGTCATAATTTAAAATGAGAACTGGGGAAAACGTCTAACCTACACTATTATGGAGATGGAAATAACAAGTGCTCCAATAAATGAGTGAAAGAATGAGGGTGACTGAGGATCAGAGATATTTAGCAGTTCTGGGTAAACCTCAAATGATTCACGAAGTTTTTCATTGATAAGAGCTAGTTAGCCTTCCATTTTTATTCCATGTTGGTCCAGGGATAGAATAAATAGAATCTCAAAAGTCTGAATAGGAAAAATTATATCCCAATTTTATTAACTTTATAATAGTATTACCAACAACTATTATCTTGTCACCAATAGAAATCAAAAAAGTATTTATATAATTTTAAGTTGTAGACTTAATTTGAAAATTACGGTAGTTTGTTTACACTCTAAGTCTTGTTATTTAATGCTAATAAACCTTATATATCTGGTTATAAATCTATTTTTAAAACATCTTATTAAATATATTTCAATATTGTTAGTTTTCATCATAATTTTGTGTATTTTTCTATAGGGATTTAAACATAAAGAAGTTTATAAATCTCTAGTTTTCATCCCTAGATGAAAAAAGTTATCCTGAGAAGAATGAGAATTGGATTAAATTTTAAAGGGTGCACAAACTTTAAGTATGTTGTGCATTAGATTATTTGCTCAGATAGTTTTAAAGTATTGCTAAGTTTTAAAACATTTTAATTTTATATCCCTTCATTTTGTATTTTTTATTTTACATTGTTAAAAAATTTAGCATTTCACTTTGTGTTCAACTAGTCCCTTCTTCTAAAATGAGGTATAGAGTAAAGTAAGATTTTTGAATGCCTCATTTGTCTTGTACATTTCTCGCTGATGGGTTGGGAATATTCTAAGGAAAGAATGGAACAATTTGCCATTCTAATTAGAGCATTGTAGAACTTAATTTGCTGTACTGTAATCACCATGTTTTTTGTTCTCTTTTAATGCAAATTTAAAGTTAAAAGGAGACAACTGTACTGAAGAAAATAACCAACAGTCAATTAGTAACATCTGGTGATAAAATGTTTGAAGTGAAGAACCAAAGTTGGTCTGGAAATAAATATACATTTTCAAATACAGAACTTGACATTGTAATATGCTCCTCTGAATTTTGATAATAAAATAGAGCAAGCCTTTAAAAGACAAGAGATATATATAGATTTATCAATTAGACAATATCCAGAAAAAACACATTAGAAACTTAACTTTAATCCTTCAGGCTTTTGTGACATACACAATGAAAACAAGATACATACTGTGATATTAAAATACCCAGAGTTCTGATACTGAGAAGACAAGAATACTAATAAAATCTATTTCATGTAGTAATTAAAATAAATAAATATATATATATATATATATATATATAGTATATTATGGCCCCAATAAAGATAAATAAATGTTCTTGTTTGTGACAGAAAAGGAAATTAACAGAACATTTGCGTCCAAAATGAACATCTGTATCCAAAATTATTTGAGACGGTTTACAAATCGAACATATTAGAAAACAGGAAATTTGGTTATAGAAACTAAACAAAACATCTAACTAAACCAAAGGAGTAGATATCAGTGGAGTTTAGCTCATTAATACAATCGGCTTTACTTTTCCTGTTGCATAGGGTAAAAAAGAAAATCTGTTTACTTAGATTAGCTATTACTATACATTTTATTATTTACTTACATTAGCTTTATTCTATAGGATATTATCTAAAAGATACTTCAAGAAAAAATAATCTGTGATGAAAACATTGAGGAAATTTGGCAAAGACTGGGACTAGCTTTGAGACTATGTATATTCAACTTAAATAATTCTGACTGTAATGAAAATTGTACTAATTCTATTACTAATGACATCCATTAATATCCTGAAGAACTAGTATTTCATGGAACATATTCTGGATATACTTGTTTGATAGTCTTTACTTAATGATACATACAATAAGCCCATGTTTGCATGCTCACATTTTCCTAGTTAATAAACTGTTTTGAATAAAGTAGCCAGAGTAAAGTCTAGCAAACTGGAAATAGATAAAATAAAAAGAAAGTCACTATGGAAAAAATTTAACAATTTTCTTTTGTGATACATTTTTTGTAATATTTCATAAAGTAATTGATGTTTATTGCTAATTTCAAACTTCAAAGGAAAATAGAGTACATACAAATTATCAAAAATACTGAAGAGAGGCTGGGTGTGGTAACTCACACCTGTAATCCCAGCACTTTGGGAGGCCGAGGCGAGTGGATCACCCTAGGTCAGGAGTTTGAGACCAGCCTGACCAACGTGGTGAAACCCTGTCTCTACCAAAAACACAAAAATTAACTGGGTATGGTGGCAGGCACCTGTAATCCCAGCTACTTGGGAGGCTGAGGCAGGAGAATTGCTTGAACCTGGGAGGCAGAGGTTGCAGTGAGCTGAGATTGCGCCACTGCACTCCAGCCTGAGCAACAGGGTGAAGCTCCATCCCCCCAAAAAACCAAAAATACATATATAGAAGAGAGTTGGCATTTTGAGTGCTAAATATAATCTCTGTGAATTAATAAAATATAATTTAACATTATTAATTCTGATATCTTATAATAAAATACGTGAGACTCCTGATATAACAATTATAATTGTTACAATTACAATGATTTTACTATATATGCAATCCATTTATTTACTTGAAAAATCTCAGGAATTGATTTTCTAACTCTAGATATTTTTCTGAAACAAAGTACCAGAGAGACAACTAATCAAGAAATTTTATGATTAAACACCTCTGAATAATAGACAGAAATTTTGATAGAGATAGAAGAAAACTACTTGTCAATGTTAATGGCATTTTTTAATTATGAAAGATAATACTAACTCAGGGCAAAAAATATTCAGCCTTAAAAGTAATAATACATTCTAAATAATTGCAGGTATTTTCTATTTAGCAAAGTTCAGAACCGACAAGTTTTGAGAAAAAGAGCAATAAATTTGTTTAAAACAGTTGCAAAGTTTAAGAAAATATTTAACAGAGGATGAAAAGTCATCTACATTTTATAGTTAAATATCAATTTTCTTATGAACAAGACATTATTTCTCATTGGACAATGAGCAATATTAACTGAAATTCAAGGAAAACATGGGTAGAAGAAAAATAATTTCAATCAAATAAAGGCCATTATAAGAGATAGAAAATTATTTCAAATTAGAAAAATAGTTGTATATTTTGTGCCCAAATAGGAGGTCAAAGAAAATTTTAGAAATTATGTTAGAGACTAATAGGCTGAACCAAATGCTTATTTATTGTATTATCTGCTTAAGAATTCGGTGCCTGAGAGAGAATAATAGAACAGTGATTGCTCTTTCAAAGTGAATAAAAGGTGCAATAACTTTCTTCTTTCTTTTTTTTTTGGTCACAACTAACATTATTTGCAATAAAAGTAGTTAATAATAAATTAAGGCAAATAAGGATGGAACAAATATTTGAATGCATGTGAATTACAGGCATTCCTACACTAACATCGGAGTTTTCATTTTAGCCAGGCTTTCCAATTTTGGCATCACATTAATTTTATTATTTTCTTAGGAGGAAATTTAAATTTAAAGCATATATTTTTATTGAAGGTATTTTTAAGTTATGGGCAAATGATATAATGTGCATCAGTGCTCACAAGGTATTAAATCAATGTTTTGATCTATTTTCAGATCATTCCAAACCATGGCCAATTTCTTTGTCTTTTAAATTCGATTGTGTTGCAGGTATTTAATTTTATCTCAAAGTGGTGCTTTGTTGGCTATTTTCCCAACCTGCTGCAACATTAAGCAAGGCAAGTCATACAAATGACTGCTAACAACTGAAATTGGCATGTATTCTAAGTAGTTGTGAAGGGGATTGGCTGGCTTGAAACCCACCTGAGGGGTCTAACAATTTTCAAGCCATTAGCCCAAGTCTTCTTCCCATGGAGAAAATAACAAGATGATCTATAAGTCTGTGGCAAAAAACCAAAAATATTGTCCAATTATTTCTCAATATTAGATCATTTTGCCTCCCTATTTTGTTCCTACTCCTTGATTGTGTTCCACTGAAAAGTGCACAGAATATCAAAAAAAATTCTATTTTTGGAACTCTCTAAAAATACCTCTCCAGAAATTCTAAAAAGGTACGTCAATCTGAGATTATGTAATGTCCACAGACTTACTTGACTTTTATATTCTCACTTACTGATTTGATCTTCAAATACCTGTAACCAAGGTTTTTATTATGCACATAGTTCTCTGATAGACTGAACTGAATTTACTAAATCAACCAATACTTTCATAGAAACAGTTTGGATCTACAACTGATGTTTATTTTCTCTCTGATTCTCAAAATTACTCTTTGAAAACACTCACCATAATGATTATTACCTCTTATGTCTTTTTTAAAACAAGTAAACCAGGGACACAAGTCTTCAAATTGCAATAGTGATAGCAATAACAAAAAAATGATACTATTGCTATTATACTCTACATTTTTTCAACCTTTGGAACTATAAATAATTTATATCAAGTTTATGGATAGCATTGTCAATATAACTTCCAATGGGGAAAAACCCCCTCATAAATCATTGGTATCACCAGTTCTGCAGTCACACATTTAAATGTATCAGCAATCAAACACTTGTGTATATATATTACATTTTAATTACTCATATTTATTAGGTGTTTAATATGTGTCCTAGGCTGTGCAAGCATAGTGGACGCAAAAGCAAACAAAACAGGTGTTGTTTATACAACTTACATTTTGAACAAGGAAATGGACAATAAGCAAATACCTAATTGTATTGCCATAAAGTAAATGAATAATTCATCTAGGAATTTATTCCTTCAAGTTACCAAACATTAGTCTATGGGATAAAAATGGCTGTGTTGATACTTTCAAAAGGCCCCTGGTAGGTACCCAGATTTTAAATGTCTGAAAGTATGGCCAAGAAAGTTTTCTTGATACAAAGATAACTCTGCTCCTCTTAGAGCCACAGGCACCACAAAACTTTTGTAACTGATGGTTGAGAAAAAATAACAGAAGCATCATTATGTATGGTATTTACTGAAAGCCCACCACGTGCTAGGAATTACTCCAATTGTTGGAACCGTCTAAAGCATGCATGCTCCTTTGAATTCTCATAGTAGTCTTCACTTGATCTTAGCCAAAATGCTGAGAAGTGACTCTCATAGCAGTCTTATGAACTCTTTTCAAGGTAAGCGTTCTGAGAGATAGGAAGATTGTGTAATTTACCTGCAATTGCACAGCTATTAAGTGAAGATAGGTCTATATGATTCCAAATCTTGTAAGCAGTACATTTAATACTTTTTCTATTACGACAACTAAGAATCTGTTGAATAAATGTAAGCAAAAGAAGAAAACTGGAGAGTGCCAGAGTCCAAAAATGTGAATTAAAATAAGTGGTTCTAGAAACATGTGACTTCAAGTTTAAGTTTCTTTCTGGTATAACTAGAAAAGATGAAAGTAAATCTATGTATTTACATATATTGGGAAAGCAGAGTTATTTGTGGAGGCACTATGCTCAGAAGTTATCAACTTCAGAATTCATAAAATGGTAAAGAAAATAAATTTAACTTATTACAAATTTATGCAAATTCATGACTATGAAACCTCTTCCTTCTGGAACAACAAAAGACTTGAAATGAAAGCAAAATAAAAACTACGAAGATATAGCCCAGGCAAGAGCAGGTGTTACCATTTTTAATATTATAATTTGAACATGTATCATAGATGATATTTGTTAAAAATTGTATGACTGCTGTCATGGCATTTATTTTCTGTTCAACGAGCGAGTCTAATAATATATTCCAGACTGGGTTCTAACAAGATGTGGTTACCCTCAAAGTGAACTGGATGCATCAGTCCTCTTACTACAACAGTGGTAAATAAGCAAAATGCTGGTCAAGCAGAACAGAGAGGCAACTAGCTAGAGAACAAAGAATACATATTATAAAAGGACAAAAAAGTATCAGCAACAATTAAGTAATGAGAAATATTCTCTATTAATATTGCCAGATGTTTTGAATATATAATTAGAAACAATAATTTCTTAATAATTAGATTATGTCTTAAAACACACCAAAATTATCTTAAAACACCTGTATATGAAACACATATAAATCTATACCTTTCACCCAGTCTGTTTTCAGAAATAAACATTAATACTTTTACTTGTAGAGTCTCAGGCAATATGACAACTACTCTGATGGGTACTAAAAATAAAGAAGTGAAATAATTAAAAGCCAAATTCTAGCCCTCAAACACTTGGAAAGAGAGGTAATTGAAATATGTTGACTAGCCTGGGTGCGGTGGCTCACGCCTGTAATCCCAGCACTTTGGGAGGCCGAGGCTGGTGGATCACCTGAGGTCAAGAGTTCGAGACCAGCCTGGTCAACATGGCAAAACCCTGTCTCTACTAAAAATACAAAAGTTGTGGGGGCAGGCACTTGTAATCCCAGCTACTTGGGAGGCTGAAGCAGGGGAATCTCTTGAACCCAGGAGGTAGAGGCTGCAGTGAGCCGAGATTATGCCATGGCACTCCAGCCTGGGTGACAGAGCAAGACTCCATCTGAAAAAAAAAACAAAAAAAACCTGATCAAATAGAGTGCCTGCCAAACCAAAACTCAACCCTCTTTTTAAAAGAAAATAAAATCCAGATACTCAATAATGTATACAATACTCAGTGCACAAATTTTTAGATATGTGATAAAGCAAGAGCTTGTATCCTATAACCAGAAGGAAAATCACTGAATAGAATAAAAACTCATGAATGACAGAAATGATGAAATAAGAAATCATGGACTTCAGTACATCTATATATATACACACACACACACACACGCGTGTATGTGTGTATGCATGCGTGTATGTATATATATGACTTGGAAAAAATATGAATATAATCAAAGTAGAAACAAAAACTATAAGAAAGAGCCAAATGAAAATTCTAGACCTGAAAAATACAAAATATGAACTAAAAACCTTATGGCTGAATGGCAGATTAGAAACTACAGAAAAAAATTGATTGAGCCAATGAACCTGAATAAAGGGCAATGAAAACAATTTAAATTAAAATATAGTTAGCAAGAAATGCCAAAAATCCAACAGGACAAAATCTTGTTTGCCCATAGTACAGTAACAAATAACCCATCATTGATTTAGTGAGAATTCGAGAAGGAAAGGATGTGAAGGAAATGGGAGAAAAATTACTTGAAGTGACACGAACAAAAAATGTTCCAATTTCATGAAAATCTGAATCCAACATATTTAAGAAGCTTAGGCAAGATCAACATAAAAAATAATATCTAGCTGCATTATAGTAAAGCTATTAAAAACTAAAGATAAAGAAAAAATCATAAAAAGGAAACAAAGGTACAGAGAAAAGAAAACCCACACACATTATGTAAAAAAGAACAACTATAAAAATTGCATGTGCTTTTTATTTTTAAAAACTGCAGAACAAGTAACAATGGTACAACATCCTTAAAGGGCGTAAAAAGTAAGCTGTTAAATCAAGATTCTATAGAGTATTTGACTAAATATCCATCAAAAATCAAGGAATAAAAAACACTTTTTTCAGATACAATTACTGAGAGAATCTGTTGAGAATATTTGTATCCTGCAAAAATGTGTTCCCACCATAATTTGTTTTTACCGTAAAGACACATGCATGTGAGTGTTCATTGCAGCACTATTCACAACAACAAAGACATGAAATCAACCTAAATGACCAGCAATGACAGATTGGACAAAGAAAACATGGTACATATACACTATGGAAAACTATGGAACCATAAAAAAAGATCGAGATCATGTCTTTTGCAAGAACATGGATGGAGCTGGAGACCATTATCCCTAGCAAATTAAGACAGAAACAGTGAATCAAACACCACATGTTCCTACTTATAAGTGGGAGCTAAATGATAAGAACTTATGAACACAAAGAAGGAAACAATAGACACTGGAGTTGACTTGAAGAGGGAGTGTGGGAGGAGGGAGAGAAGCAGAAAAAATAACTATTAGATACTGGGGCTTAATACTTGGGTGATGAAATAATATGTGCAACAAACCCTATGACATATGTTTACCTGCATAACAAACCTTCACATGTGAAGGGCAGAAGGAAAACAACTGGAAATGAAACTAAGATCTAGACAACTAAGACATGGCCCAGAAATATAAAGGCATAGGTAAACATAAAATAATTTTTTCTCATTTATAAAATTTACTGTAAAATGTTTGGCCTTAAACAACATAGAAACAATGCATTGTGGGGTTCATAACGTATATTGGAAAAAGAACATATGAAGGTAGTATCACAAAAGACAGGAGGAGAGAAGAAAATAAAACAAAAACAAAGATAAATAAATAAAAACCAACAACAACAAAAAAAGAAAAGACAGGAGGAGAGAAAATGGAAGCATCTTGTTACATGTACTTAAATTATACATGAAGTAGAATATATTATATATAACATAGAACAATATTATAACTTACATAGGTTGTAAATTCTAGAGAATTTGCTAAAATAAAATTAAATGCTGAATTGAGTCAATAGAAGAGATAAAATTAAATATCCAGGAATCTTCTTTAAAATCAAGAAGAAAAAAATTAACTCAAATAAAAAGTGGGCAAAGGACATGAATAGACACTTCAAAAAAGAAGATAGGCAAGCAGCCAACAAACATGAAAAAAAAAAAGCCCAGCATCACTAATGATCAGAGAGATGCAAATCAAAACCACAACAAGATGCCATCTCTCACATCAGTAGAATGGCTACTATTACGAAGTCAAAAAAATAACAGATGTTGGCAAGGTTGCAGAGGAAAGGGAACACTTGTTCACTGCTGGTGAGAATACAAATTAGTCTAGATCCTGAGGAAAGAAGTTTGGAGAATTTTGCAAAGAACTAAAAATAAAACTGTCATTCACCCCAGCAACTCTATAACTGGGTATATACCTAAATAAAAATAAATCGTTCTACTGAAAAGACACCTGCAGTCATATGTGCAATGTAGCACTATTCACAATAGCAAAGACATGGAATCAACCCAAGTGCCCATCACCAGTGAACTGGATAAAGAAAAATGTGCACATATGCACCAAAGAATACTACACAGCCATAAAAAAAAATCATGTCCTTTGCAGCAACATGTATGAAGCTGGAGGTCATTATCCTAAATGAATTAATGCAGGAACAGTAAACCAAAAACGTTGGGTACTCACAAACACAAAGATGGGAACAATGCTAGATGGTAAGAGGTGCTATGACTGTGGAGACAAAAGCCAGTTCTTTGACAAAAAACCTTTTGTCAAAAGTTCTTTGACTGTATTCTCACAAATATAGTTCAGAAAGTAAGCAGAAATCCCCTTTTGGGGATTCCAAAAGGGTAGAGGGAGAGGGGGAGAAGAGTTGAAAAACTAACCTATAGGGTACTTTGTTCATTGATTGGATGATGAGATCGTTAGAAGCTCAAACCTTATCATCACACAATATACCCATGTAACAAACCTGCAAATGTATCCCCTCAATCTAAAATAAAATTTTAACAAATAAGTCTTGTTTCATAAAATATGACAGAGAAAAAGAAATAAGGAACAAAGGGCAATTGGAACTAATATAAAACATAGAGCAAGATGGTACATTTAAACCCAATCATATCACTAAATATAAGTGGTCTGAATAGTCCAGTTAAAAGGGAGAGATTGCATTAAAAAAATAACGATGGACTTCCTGTCTACTAGAAATCAACAATAAAAATAAAGACATATTGGTGAAAGTAAAATAATAGGAAAAGATATACTATCTAAAGAATAATCCTAAGAAACAAAGAGTGGCTGTATCAATGTCATATAAAATCAGGATCTTCCCAAACCTGGCAAAAAAAGAAACAGATATTCTAAGAACGGAATGCTTAATATGCAAGCTTATCTTCCAAATAATACCTTAGCAGTACCCCCCTGTGTATTCAAGTTTGACACTCCTAAAATATTTCCACATAGAAATTTTGAATCATCATGGCCTCTGTTGTACTTTCGCAGTTCTTGAATTAATAAGACCTGTACCGCTCACTGTTGCCTAACTTTCGAGCCCCGTTGATTACTTTCCTCACAGGCACCTTAATGACACATGCTGGGCAACTTGCAGCTGTTCAGATGCAAACACAAGATACTTTAATCAAATGTCTCAGTATTTTTACACATCACTTTATCTGAAATGTACATTTCCTCTCCTACATCTGGGTATTTCTTACAAATACTTAAGTCTTCAGCTCCAACATTACCTCTTGCAGAAGAGTTTTCATTATACCTTAAACGTGGCTTAGGTTATCTTTACATGAGCTTCTACAGTGACCCCTCTCAGTGCATTTCACCTATTTCTGCTTGCTTTCTGAACTCCATTTGTGGGAACACAAAGAACTTTTGAGGAAAGGAATGCTGGCTTTTGTCTTCACTGTCATAGCATCAAACTCCATGGTTAGTACAGTGAGATGACAGTTTTGCAAATTGTACTGACAGTAAGATATTTGATTCTAACGTTTTGATTTGAGCACAGGTACATTATTTTGCAGGCTGGAGAATAAACTCTTAAAATTGGAGCTTTCTTACGATTACTAATAATGTTTACAACAGACAGCTTGGCCTCATTTCTACACTTCTTCATCCTATTTAAAGGCAATCTTGACTTTCATGAAGCTTCTGCAATTTCCAGGTCATCTCAGCTAGAAATATAACAAGATGGGGAGAAATGAAGCATTTTCATATTTCAAGAATAGAGAAACTTACATTTTAAATTACGTTTGAAACACGTCATCCATTTTTTTTCCATGTGAGATTTAGTATCATTGGAAGCAAAATGAGAAATTAAAAATCTAATCTATTTTAAGTTAAGTAGCTTGATCAAGGAATTCATTTTCTCCATTTTATTGATAATACTATATTTTCTAAGTAGCAAATTCAGTTAATATTTATTTATTGAAAGCACACCATGTACCAGGTGCTATGTGGGATGTTATTTAGCAGTAATCACAGAGAAGGAGAAAAGACAGGCATTAAATGAAGTATTAGACAAAAGCAATAAATTGTATGCATGATATGTGTTTAAAACAAAATACACTGGATATTACTTACGATTTCCTTCAGATTACATTGTTGATCAACAAAACAACAAAGAGAAAGACAAAATGCTGGACCCTAGCCAGCAAAAACCTTTGAAATCTGATGTTGGACTTTATAATGTCTTATCTTCTCCAGGCCATGTCCTTAATGTTTATTGGACAGAAAACCTGTTTTGTTTTTAATTCAGTGATTGCTCAGCTATAGTAAACTGCTAACACTTTTTAATTTGATACTTTGCCTACTCATTACACATATAACACAGCAGTAGGTTTTACTTTTCCCCAGGAGCAATTTTCTCCAGAATATGAATATTTCAACACTGTTCCTTAATTTTTAGGATCCCTTTGCCTTGGTGAAATGGATTTATCTGTTCAAGAAGAAAATCCAAAGAAAACTTCACAAAATTTACTACTTTGAAATTAATATATGGCAACAACTCACAGTAGGGATCTTAGAGAACTTTAGAAGCTTTGGTCTTACCTTCATAGGGAGGGCACTGAATGAATGAACTAAAGAGACTATCATAAAAACATGTTTGACCCTGATTCTAATTTTCTCACTGTTGAATAGGTAGATCTTTTCAGAGTTATCACATTATTCATGGGAGTCCTTTCTGTGTCTAACCCTGACCATGAAAATGACTCAAGACAAGTTCTATAATTTTATATGGAATAGGATATTGGGTAAAAGAGAAAGTTTCTTTGGGCAAAAGGTAGAAAGAGAAGAGAAGATCAGTTTGAAGCCTTATCAACTCAGGAGAGTAGCTAGTTTAGGGATCTCTTGGGATCTAAGTGTGTGTGTTTGTTTCTACATGGAAATTCTACTTCTTGAGGATTTACTTTTTCTAGGGAATCTATGGGAATGTGACCTTTTCAATAGAGAATGAACAGAGTGCTGGCTGTCTGTTCTCCAATAAGAACAACACACGTTGATTTAAAAAAAAATCTTTGGATAACCAGGTCCTTGAAGGAGTATTGACCCCACCGTTTCTAAATCAAACCTGCCTTCCTGGTTAGTCATGTCTAATTACGTTCCCTAATAATCTACTTTGTAAAAAAAAAATCTCACTTTTTATACTTTATAACTCTGCACACACTTTTTACATTAAGGATTGTCTGAAATGAAGCTCCTTACCAGCTCTCTCCATAGGACTTAAATGCCTTGTGGGCCATGGGATTTTGCCCTGTTTGCATTTAACTCTTCCTGCTGGGAAAAGCAATATCCCCCACTTCCAGTTTCCTCTAGTGAATCAAAAGTGATCTTCCACTGTTATTTTTGGAGAGTCTTCCTTATTTCACTATCTTAGATATGTAATGAAAAAATAATTCATCTTGGACATATTTCACTGCCATTATTTTGAATAAAAAAGTGGGAAATGTTTGAAAGGAATTATCCAATGAGAGAAAATAAACATTCACTGAATAGATACAGAGAGCCCTTGATGAAGCAGAATAAATCTTTAAAACTACATTGACATAAAGAAAATAAAGACTTCCTTTCAGAAATGTACACTATTAGTCAATTAAATTAACAGAACATATTGCATAAATTTATGGCTTGAATGTGAGACCATGAGATGTGTGCTCAGCCATCTGAAATATGCCTAAAGTGGATAAATAAATATGCTATGTAGCTTCTGAATACTAATGCTAAGTTCTTTTTTCTAACAAATGTCTTTATACTAACTTTTATTTTATAATTTATAATTTTATAATTTTAAAAGATATTTTACTGAAGGGAAAATGAAGTTACATTCTCTTAAGCTTTTCTACCTTATACCATATAGCAACTAACACAATCAACTGTCATTTCTCTTTATCTTATAAATAATTTGTTAAGATTTAATCCAGGTAAGGAGCAGTGATTCCAGGTCACCAAGGAGTATACACATATCCAGTATCTTCAGTGGAATATGTCTGTCCCTTTCTCTCCATCAAAATTTGAGTGCCTCTGAGTGCACAGAAGTAGCGAATGAGGCCAGGTGCAGTGGCTCACTTCTGTAATCCCAGCACTTTGGGAGGCCATGATGGGCGGATCACCTGAAGTCAGGAGTTCGAGACCTTCCTGGCCAATATGGTGAAACCTTGTCTCTACTCTGTGGCGGTGTGTGTCTATAATCCCTGCTACTTGGGAGGCTGAGGCAGGAGAATAGCTTGAACCTGGGAGACTGAGGTTGCAGTGAGCTGAAATCGCACCACTGTGCTCCAGCCTGAGCAACAGAGCAAGACTCTATCTCAAAAAAAAAAAAAAAACAAGAAGAAGAAATAGGGAGACTAAGCTTTTTCATCATTCCATGGTATCTGTTGCTCAGATGGTGACATAACCATTCAAACTTAAAACCATTATTATCAGCACCTTCTTAAACTCCAATCTTTTTTCTTTTTTTTTTTTTTTTTTTTTTTTTTTTTTTTTTAGTAATAGGCAGTTTGTCATGTAATATTCTTGAGAATTTACTTATTTTTTGTCACAAAACTAAATTACATGGGCAATTTGAGTTGTGCTTATTTCAGTGATTATGTGTCATTTATGAAGCCTGATGACAATATGATTATTCAGAAAATATTTGAGAACTTGGAATATTTTTTCTTTGCTTATTTAACAAACTCCAAATACCATCATTTTCAGTGCACACCGATGCTAACATAGGGTGTAGGTTTAAACAGCAAGGAAAGTGCCTCAATAATCAATTGAAGTACATATCACTAATGCTGATTGCCACTGGTTAAATTGAAACACAGTTGAACTAATTGTCTGTGCTGATATATATATATATATTTTCACTGACTGAGGTAGGGTTGAATTCAGATGTCTGATTCCTGGTGAGTGATCACTATTTCATTCAAGTAGCTCCCAGACGTTACAGGTACGTGCGACATATGTGACTTGTACCTATGACATTAAGTTGCCAATATTCTCCATTCACAAAGAAGACACCTGATTCAACGATGCTAGGCAAAATGCCATGGCAACAGCTGGCTTCTCATTCTAGCAATGATTTTATAATCCTGCTGGAAGGCCATCAGCTGTAGGCTTTTCCTCTTTCTTTGTTCAAACTCTTTTCTAACACAGCAAGTGAATGTTAGACACTCTTCAGAAAGTGATAAGGAGGAAAAACGTAGCATAGAAATACATGTGGTACTATTCTCCTATTAGCAGTAGAAAGAGAGAGGAAAGAGAAATGGCAGAGCCAACCTATAGCAAATGATAAAAGGATTCTGATGAAAAGGATAAATGTCAAGAGGCTCTGGCCTCTGAAGTGAAAAAAACGCTTTAGAAGAGGTGAAAATTAAATTTAGTAAAAATAGTAGCACTAAAACAATGGTGTCTAGACAATCAGAAAATGAAGAATCTAAATGAATGGAAGGGAGAATAAGTAGGAGATAATCAGTAGGAAAAAGAAACAAAAGTAATAATTCATATTCACTTCTCTCTTAGTAAAGCTATAAAAATAAATTAAAGCAGCAAATGCCTTTGAAAACCAAATAAAATCAAAAGAAATTTACAGAAATGTTGGTTTGGAAGGCAACTGGAAAACTGTAAATTGTTTTAAACATACAGTAGCAGAAACATGAGGTAGTAATATTTTGTTACCTGATATAAATAGTGCAGTAATTAAAATATGAAATTCTCATTGACAAAATATATAAATCAATGACATAATGCATTGTTCCAAAATGTATACATTAACATTAATGTGTGACTTGTTATGGTACACATCATAACACCTTAAAAGCTTTTAAACCTATTGTATAAATGATCCACTTTTCAAAATTATGAGATCATCCGTCAATAGTACTAAAAATTTCAGTATTTAAATGGCTGGCAAACTATTATAAGAATAGCATTAATAGACCTTCCAAGTTACTTTGCAAGTTTATTTAGTATTTACACTAATATTTACTCATATGTGGCTTTAGACACTTTCTAATTTTAGTGTTTCAGTTTAAAGAATAAACAAAGACTTTCACAATCCTAACTGTACTATTATTATTTTAGTTTGTGTATTGTTTTTAGTGTGCATGTATGTGTGCCTACAGGTATTCTCACCTCAATGAATTTAATCTCCTTTAAGCTAGGATCCATGATTTTCATTTCTTTTTGTTACATATTATCTTGCACAGGTTCTTGTGCCTAGTAAACAAGAATAAATGCTATTGAATTGTTCCAAGTTAAAATAAAATTTGCCTATAGTGACATGATGTTATTTTCTAAGAAAACATTAATTATATAGACCAATGATTATGGAGTTTCATAAATGCATATAAATGTTGCTGTCATTGGACCATGAAAGACTATTGTTTGTGTCAATGACTTCTGAAGCAGAATTTTCTCTGAATCATGTCTTAATCCACAGCAAAAGACATGATGCTAATATTTCCATAAGAGATGTATTTGGTCCTAAATTACAAACTAAGATAATCTAATACATTGATGAACATATTACGGGACAGTGTAGTCCAGATTGTCCCCTGAGGCCTTGACAGTGACATCAGTTCCTCTGCCCTTGGTGAGGGAGCTGATATCTTCTAGGACCATTTTGTCAAGCTATTTCCTCATTTCTAGAATAACAACTGGTTCAGCCACAGCAAATATGTGATCACCACAGCATTTCACATAGCTTCCAACCAGAAAACAGAGGTCCCTGTTCCCCACTCTATGTATGGAAGGAATAGTGAGTGTTCTCATTATGTGAAGATTTATGTCACAATTTTATTGCCATTTACTGAAACTGTCACATATCATATGGATTTCCACATCAGATAACAGCTATTAAAATTGACACCATTACTGTATAAAAAAGAAACAGAGTAAACAGACAAGAATGGAAAATAGATACATACATGAAAAATGAGTCAAAAATGGAAAATATTTACATTGCTATTCTTTTTATAAGGTGAAGATCTCTTTTCTGACATATTCTTCCAGGAAAATAAATCAGAGATTACTTTTGAAAAGGATCCCTAAAGTTTGACAATTTAAATAATGGCTGTGTTTCCCTGCCCAGTCAAATCCATATAGTTTTGTTGGTTCCTTTTCCATAACCAGAGACATTGCATTTTCAGTGTATCATCCTAGAAGCAACGGATTGTGTGCAAGAAGCCCCTTCACATTATTCTTCTCTAGTTCCCTTCTGTCGACTTGTGAAAGATGATTTAAACATTTTTATCTTGCTAAATTTTCCATCCACTTTCTGACTGGCCTTTTAAAAAAATTTTACCTTTCTGATGCGTTTGCCAAGACAGATTTCTAAACTACCTTTTAGTTTTAAGTTACTTCTTGATCTAATCTCACTAATTCCCGCTTAAATAAGCTTGGTAGATTCTTTTTTTTTTTCTTTTTTTTTTTGAGACGGAGTCTCGCTCTGTCGCCCAGGCTGGAGTGCAGTGGCCGGATCTCAGCTCTCTGCAAGCTTCGCTTCCCGGGTTCACGCCATTCTCCTGCCTCAGCCTCCCGAGTAGCTGGGACTACAGGCGCCCGCCACCTCGCCCGGCTAGTTTTTTGTATTTTTTTAGTAGAGACGGGGTTTCACCGTGTCAGCCAGGATGGTCTCGATCTCCTGACCTCGTGATCCGCCCGTCTCGGCCTCCCAAAGTGCTGGGATTACAGGCTTGAGCCACCGCGCCCGGCCAGGTAGATTCTTAATAAGCTTTTTTTCTTAAATAAAAATGTCCATGTAAAGCAAAACACACTTGCCGAGACACTTGCTTCAGTCTTTATATCTTTCACTATGTTGGTGTATGTGTTATGTGTATATATGTGTGTGTAGTTCACAATGCCTAAGATGAATTTACACACACACACACACACACACACTCACTCACGACTAAGACCATACAGCAGTGAAGTCTACGCCCAGACAAAGCAGGCTTATGTTGACCTTCCATTGACACAGTTTAAATGCTTTTCCTCTTTCTCAAATGCTTCAATTAATGAAATTAGCTGTTTTATCTATTATACTCTGAGTTTCGTATTTTTAAATTAGCATATTACAATTTTACCCTAGAAAACCTACCAAAAACATGGAAAATGAGAATTTTTACATATTCATACCTTTATTGCAATGTATGCTTTATTACAAAAAACTAGTATGTTTAATTTCAGTTGTTATTAAATACATTATTCTTTTATTCACTTATCTAACAGTATTTATTGGGTACCTTCTACATGCAAACATGTTTGTGTGGTACTGCTATGGACTGAGTGTTTGTGTCCCCTCAAAATGTATATATTGAAATTCTAACTCCCAAAGTGATGGGATTAGAAGGTAAGGCCTTCAGGAAGTGATTTAGTCATCAAGACTCAGCCCTCATAAATAGGTTTAGTGCCCTTATAAAGGAGACCCCAGAAAGCACTCTTGCCTCTTCCGCCAAGTGAGAACACGGGGGGAATACAGCCCTGTGTGAACTAGGAAGCAGGTCCTCACCAACCATGGAATCTTTTGATACTTGATCTTGGACTTCCTCACCTCCAGAACTGTGAGAAATAAGTTTTTGTTGTTTATAAGGCACCTGGTCTATGGTATTCTGCTATAGCAGCCAGAATGGACTGAGGTACTGTGAAGACTTCGACGATAACTATGTATTATTATAGCCCTTTACAGAGTTTTACATGACTCTCAGCTTTTTCTCCTATTTTTAATGTTGATCTGTATTTAGATCTGAATAAAAACCTTTGATGGTCACTATACAATACAATTCAGTCGGTATGAGTCTTCGTCATTTATAAATGTTCAGAAAGGAATATGGTGACATGAAAAAAATATTTAAAAATACCGACAAAAGTTCATCTGTTATATTTATGGAAATGAATATGCCAGATATATTCATAGTCAATCAGGAGAGAGTGACAAGAAAATATGTTTTCAAAGTAAGTGAAATTGGAGCTAATTATTACTATCTGTATTCCCGTGAGTAGAGAAAAAAGTTATAAACTCAACAAATTATTTTAGATGATACCCAAGTGATTCTAAAACCCTATAATCTTCATTTACTACAGATGTGATGTAGCAACTTGCCTAGTCATTTCCAAGATTTGTCTCTAAAATCCTTCAGTTTTTATTTCCATAATCCTATAGAATGAATGAATAATTTAATTTAGGGTATGATATTACTACTTGAAGACAAAAGAAGTTTCTGCTGTTTCTTTAAAACTTGTATTCAATGAAATTTAATACAAACAGAGCTTTATTTCTAACTTTTATTTTCCATTAAATTTAGATTTGAGACTATACATTATTTTTTTCAAAAAAAAAGAGAATCAAAGGCTATCTTTTATTAATAAGAAGGATAATTTAAAGAGAATTGAAGAGTCAATGCTCATGTTTATGCACATATATTAGAATAAAATCTACATATACATAGGTATAAATTGTAGCTTGGCTAACCAAAACTATATTACTGTATATCAACTTAGTTCAAAAGAAATTACTATTCTATTTCTGGGCAAACAAATATATGAAACAAGTAGAAAATTCTCTGATACAAACATCTTGGGGACTGAGGGTGGGAAGTAGTGGTTCAAAAACAATAAGAAAATAATGCTTCTTACTTCCAGTTTATAAGCACTTACAATTTCTGCCTATTAATACAAGGCCATCTCAATACATAAATATCATTGTGTAGGCAGATTGAATAAACTTAAAACATAACTGATTTAGAAAACGAATCATTTTTCATATCATCCTCCTCCAAATTAAAAAAAAAAAAAAAGCGAGATTGAAAAACTGGGAGAATGTATTTCCCTTTTCCATTCTGTGGTTAATCTGCTATTTTTCAACCTCCTTTCTTTTATTAGACTGAATTACGTTTTACTGGCTCATTGCCCTTTTTGTGAGGTAATTTCTCAATGTACATTCTGAGGTCTCCTTGACTCACTTTTTGAGGATAATTTTAGTACATAGGATTACTATCTACATTACCTGAATAGAAACATTATACTTTTCAAATTAATTTTGACAGCTCAAAGATACATCATAAACTTTTCTTCCTTTCTTTCCTCCCTCCCTCCCTACTTTCTTTCTTCCCTTCCTTCTTCCCTAGCTCCCTCCTTCTTCCTTCCTTCATTCCTTTTTTGCTTCCTTCCTTCCTTCCTGGCTTCCTTCCTTGCTTCCATCCTTCTTTTTCCTTCTTCTGCTCCTCCCTGTCTTTATCCCTCTTCCTTATCTCTTTCTCTCCTTTTTTCTCTTCTTTTTTTTCTTTTCTGCTTTCTCTTTTCTTTCTTTCTCTTTCTTTCTTTCTTTTCTTTCTTTCTTTCTTTCTTTCTTTCTTTCATTCTTTCCTTCTCCTTCCTTCCTTCCTCCCTCTCTCTCTTCTTTCTTTCTTTCTTTCCTTCCTTCCTTCCTTCCTTCCTTCCTTCCTTCCTTCCTTCCGACTTGTTTGATATACGTTATTATGTCACTAGTTCCATATAATTGCTCCAGGTATTAATTTTACAATGCTGACTCTCAAAGGTAGTTAACAACAATTTTGAGTAAAATTGACTACTTTTCTCAGTGACCATTATCATAATCAGGAACTGCTGTTTTCTGATCTTTATAAACTGTAAACTTTACATACTACTCTCACTCTATTCATGGGAGACAAAGGCCTAAAAGTCACCCTGAAATTCGGTTTATTTTCACACTCAATATAGGTACCAATATATTATTATTTGTGAATGTTATTAGTTAATTTAATAATATGCATGATGAAGAAATTTTAGAGATCAGCTGATACAGTCTTTCTATTTAATAAGAATTTTAAGCTCAGATATCACAAATTCACACAATTAGAGATTTTGCAGACCATAGCTAGGTCCCAGGTCATCACTCTTTTAATGCTACATTCTTTTCATTACAAATAAATCTACTGACATATTTATATTTCTGTTTGGCCTGCATCATTAACAGTAACAGTCACCAATATCTGTCTAGTACAGTGGCTGACAGAGTCATCAGTTAATCTCTCTTGAATTGAACAATAAAAATATTTCTGTATCTTATCTTATTGTCACATAATTTTGTGGTATGCATATTATTAATTGAATTTTACATATTAAGAAACTGAGGTTCAATGTATAAATTAATTACTCATGATTAATCAATTGGTAAAGGGGAAATTCTAATTCTGACTTTGGATATTTCTGATTTTCTTATATGTTCACACGTATTTAACAGTCAGAACTTGATAATACCTTTTCTCAGTTTTTCATAAAATAAAATCAAATGGAATAAAAATGTATTTTATAGTATAAATTTTACAGTAGCTTGTTCAATATATGGAACTGAATCTGGGATTATAATACATGTAATAGAGGAATTTATTATAAGACAAACTTCAAAATTGTTCTCATCGGTTTTTCTATTCTTCTTGGCACTGTCATTACAGAAAAGCATAAAAGCAGTTATTAAAACACCACCCAGAAAAAAATAATATAAATTAGAGACAATGTAATAATCTATTTGTATGACTTATGTATTGAAGTTACATTTTGCAAAAGATGAATAATTTTAAATTAAGATATCAATTGGAACTGAGTTCTAGACATTAATGTTCAATATCAATATGAGAAATAACATATTAATCATCCCGCTATTTATTGCTCAGTCCCATAGTAATTTATAGCACAAGTTAAAGAAGAGAAATAACTCAAATCTGCAAATTTAATCTACAATAAACACACGAACTTCAACAAATGTAACTTGCTGTCCTTTTCATACTTTCTTAGTAGGTAGTACTCACTGAAGTAACTAATATTAGCTGTAATAATTTTTTATGTATCCTAATTCTTTTTTCAAGTTATCTTTGTGATCAATGATCTTTTACACACACACATGCACACATAACTGGTTAAATAATGATATGTTATAAATTGAAAATATGATGTTTCCATTAAAAAGAATGAACAAGCTTATAAAAACTGATAAAAGAACGACCTGCAAAACATATTATTTAAAACAAACAAGCAATGCAGATGAATATGAGCGTATTACAAATGTAAAAATGGAAGGGCAGAGAATATACCTGTATTCTGTAAGTTTGAGCACTGAATATCTCTGTGATGATACTTAGGAGGCTGACGGGAGTGTCTGCCTTTAGGAAGGAGAGCAGGATCAGGGGGACAAGAAGATTGATTTTTCATCACACAATGTTTGTACTGTTAGAATTTTTAAAACTATGTACATATATTACATTAAAAAAAGAAAGGCTGGGCGCGGTGGCTCACGCCTGTAATCCCAGCACTTTGGGAGGCTGAGGCGGGCAGATCACGAGGTCAGAAGATCGAGACCATCCTGGCTAACACGGTGAAACCCAGTTTCCACTAAAAATACAAAATACTAGCCGGGCGTGGTGGCGGGCGCCTGTAGTCTCAGCTACTTGGGAGGCTGAGGCAGGAGAATGGCGTGAACCCGAGAGGCGGAGCTTGCAGTGAGCCGAGATCGTGCCAGTGCACTCCAGCCTAGGCGACAGAGCAAGACTCTGTCTCAAAAAAAAAAAAACAAACAAACAAAGAAACATGTGTCCAGGAGCGGAGTTCGAGACCAGGCTGGGAAACATCGTGAAACCCTGTCTCTACAAAGCAAACAAAAATTAGCTAGGTGGCTCATACCTGTAGTACCAGTTACTTGGGAGGCTAAGGCAGGAGAATCACTTGAGCTCTGAAGGCAGAAGTTGCAGTGTACCGAGCTCAGGCTACTGCACTCCAGCTTGAGTGACAAGAGTGAGACCCTGTCTCAAAAAACAACCCCAACAAACAAAAAGCAACCACAGCTTGTCAGTATTTGTGATCTTTATGTCTTTTAAGGTTTGTGTTTGTTATCAATGTTTGTGATCTTCTATTATATCTTTGTTTTGTGCAATATAGGGTTTATCAAAGTTTCCAAGTATTTTCTGAAATTATAAGTCAGTTAAAATGCTATAAGAGCAGATCACAGCAAAACATTTTCAAAATCTCAAAATTTCCAGCATATTTTTATTTAAAAAGCCTTATAACTGGCCAGCTTCTTCCACATGTAATATTATAATAATATGAATAGAATGTAAAATATATAGCTTCTAGGAAGAATTTTGATTTGTCAAAATTCTTCATCAGTGCTTTTCTCTTCAGTTTTTTTTTTTTTTTTTCTGTTCAGTTTCAGGGCAGGTATTTGTCAGGATTCAATATAAGTAATTTGGATGCCAGTTCCTACGTTGGACATATATCAAAAGGAAATGGTTTTATGGAGGAAAGAATTTGAAAACTTAATTTAACTTTATTGTTATAATGTTTTCATTATGTTCATTATCACTCTTTGATTCTTAAAGAACAGTGATGTGTTCATTTAAATTTTTTTTCAATTATTTATTCATTGAAGAACAAAGCCAAGTAATTACTATTTTCTAACTTACATCACCTTAGCTGTTACAAGCACTCTCTCAAATGCTGGATTTTAAAAAAGAAATTCTTACATTAACTTGATATTACTTCTCACAAAACTCCTAAGTTCTGTGGCTGAGACATGTTAGCTCTCCTAAGCCCTATTTAAGTAGTTGTATTCATTTTCTGTTACTACTGTACCAAGATTAATTACTTACACATTGCAAATTTTATTTTCTTATAGTTCTAGAGATAAGAATCCTCAAATAAATCTCACTGGGAAAAAAAGTCAAAGCTTCACCAAGTCTGGTTCTTTTCAGAGGTGCTGTAAAAAGAATTCTTTTTCTTGCTTTTTTTCAGCTTCTCTAGATCACCTATATTCCTCGGACGTTTTCTCACATCTGTTCAATCTCTTGTTATCACGTGAGTATTCTCTCTTTGACTTCTTCTGAGTCTCTCTAAGAACTTTTGTGATTATACTGGGCTCACTAGGGTAATCCAGGATAACCTCCACATTTCAAGATCATTAATTTAGTCACATCTACAAAGTCCTTGTTTTTTCTATACAAACTCACAGGTTGTAGATATTAAGAAGGGGATACCTTTGGGGTACCAGTGGTCAGCCTACCATAGTAGCCTACATACAAGGGTCTTAGAAAAAGTCTCAACATAGCTATACATTTAATTTCTCTTCTTCTTGGATAGGAGGCATGAGCAACCACATCTCCAAAATTATTTTTTCAAATGGAAGTTAATTTTGCCATTAGCGCTTTATGCAATTCTGGGTTTCATCCTTTCAGCTTTGAGGATTTATATCTTGGGAAGGCAGTAATGGGTAATAAGCTGCCTTATTGCCTTCTTAAGTCACAACCTCCATTTTTATGGTAATTTAAAAATCTCATAATCTATTCCTTTATAAATTCCATTGAGTTTGTAACAAGGCCCACGTTTAAAGCTTCCTGTAGCCACCAATTATATTAAATAAAGAACCTTAAAATAATGCAGAAATGTGGTCTTCTGAGTCCGTGATGCCATAAAGTGACTCCTCATCATAAGCAAGAACTGATAATCATCTATTCTATGTTATCAGAAAGTTCAGAGTTAGAAGGAAGAGTTCAGACTTTTATTATATTCCAAACATGAAGTAGATTTTTCTTTGGTGTGAGCTATAATTTTCCAAATGTTGCAATATATTAAAAAGCAATAACAATTTCCTACCTTACAACAGCATTTAAAAATAATCCAAGAATTTTTATTTTAATAAATACATTAGTTCAAATACACATGCAAAATACAGGAGACTTCCTCACATGTGTGTCTTATAGATATGTATTTTGGTGTTGATACAGGGTTAATTTGAAAGTATGTCTTTTTTTAAGGAATAAATTTTTTCACATGTATGCTTACTGTTGAAACAAATATGTGTTGAAATTTTCATCATGTTTTATGAACTTTTATTTTAAAGATTCCTGCATATTTTACTCTCTATCTCTTGTTATATGGTCTCTGTACATCCTGTTTTATTACTTTTTCTTTGTTTTTATTTTGTTTTAAATTAGGATTGTTACTATTTTTCTTTCATAACAATACATGTATGCATGATATGTTGTTTATTATTTTTTCTATTAGTGTTACTAGTAGTGGTAATTGCAATGTTAAAAGATATGCTTAAAATCATTTCCTCCAGTTTTAATAACTTTTAACATGTTTATATGTATGTGTATAAATACACACAATATGAAGGTATATATTTATTAAATTAAATTATTGTTAAAACTAAAGGATGCTACAGATTTTACCAAAACTAGAACACAGTTGGAAAAATTTTGCCTAGAAATTTTGCTTTAAGAAATGAGATACCATCTCACACCAGTTAGAATGGCGATCATTAAAAAGTCAGGAAACAACAGGTGCTGGAGAGGATGTGGAGAAATAGGAACACTTTTACACTGTTGGTGGGATTGTAAACTAGTTCAACCATTATGGAAAACAGTATGGCGATTCCTCAAGGATCTGGAACTAGATGTACCATATGACCCAGCCATCCCATTACTGGGGATATACCCAAAGGATTATAAATCATGCTGCTATAAAGACACATGCACATATGTTCATTGCGGCACTATTCACAATAGCAAAGACTTGGAATCAACCCAAATGTCCATCAGTGACAGACTGGATTAAGAAAATGTGGCACATATACACCATGGAATACTATGCAGCCATAAAAAAGGATGAGTTTGTGTCCTTTGTAGGGACATGGATGCAGCTGGAAACCATCATTCTTAGCAAACTATCACAAGAACAGAAAACCAAACACCGCATGTTCTCACTCATAGGTGGGAACTGAACAATGAGATCACTTGGACTCGGGAAGGGGGACATCACACACCGGGGCCTATGATGGGGAGGAGGGACGGGGGAGGGATTGCATTGGGAGTTATACCTGATGTAAATGACGAGTAGTTGGGTGCTGACGAGTTGATGGGTGCAGCACAGCAACATGGCACAAGTATACATATGTAACAAACCTGCACATTATGCACATGTACCCTAGAACTTAAAGTATAATAATAATAAAATAAAAAAGAAAAAAAAAAAGAAATGTAAAGCACTGAGTTAGCACTTAACATTTTTAATAAAATAAAAAGAAGGCTAAATATATTTGTGTGTTTCCATAAAACAGAAGTTAAATCTTACCTATTCTAAATTTAATCTTCTGTATAAAGAACTTTCCTATAATTCTAAAGTTTGCTTTTAATAACCCCAAAGACTATTGGCTTGTAATCCTGTGAATACGGATATTTGTGAAAAGAAACTCCATGTGTTAGAATGCTTGTTGTGCAGGTTATTTTTTCGTCACTGAAATATGTAAACTATGCTTGTCATTAACTGGCAGTCTGTAGGTACCCTGATTTCATTCTGAAAACAGAGTACAGATAATTGTAGAGAGAAATGGATCTGAAGTCATTACTCTGCAAAACCTATTTTGCCATTAAAATAAATGTTAGAACACAATGAAAATACATCATTCTTCCACGCAAATGTTATTCCGTAATGAGAATGAAGAAATTCTCATACCTATTTTTGTTCAAACTTCATTCCCTACGTCCTATTTCTCATACTTTCTACCACTTCATTTATATGAATATGGTTGAGAGTATTAGCTTTCTATCGCTGCCGTAACAAATTGCCACAAACTCGATGGCTTTAAAGCAAAGTAAATTTATTATTATTCATTTTTGCAAGCCAAAAATGTGACAAAGATTTCACTGGAATAAAAGTGTCATAAGGGCTGCATTCCTTCTGCAGGCTCTAGGGGAGAATCTGTTTCCTTGCCTTTTGTAGCTTTTAGAGGCCATTCATATTCCTCTCTTTTGGATCCCTTCCCTCTGTCTTACTCTCTGTCTCCTTCTGTTCATGGCAGGGAATGTTTCTCTGCTTTTAAGGATCCATGAGATTTGATTAGGTTCACTTTGAGAACCCAAGATAATTGCCTTATCTAAAATTTATCAACTCATTCACATCTGCAGAGTCCCTTTTTGTTGAGTACTTATTATATAAGTCTATCTCCAATTCATATATGTATTCATTAACAACAAGCCTGGTGTGGGCAGTTTCTTATTGGGGGCTACAAAGACAAATACGATGCTAAAAAATATTCATTGAAATCACTAGGTTTTTACCAGGAAGTACAGTCATAAAACACATTAGTAGAGTTTCATAACTGGTGTTTCAATAGCTAAAGGATAAATTTGAAACTCTTTAGTATGGATGGCAGAGAAGAGCTTTCAATCTCATGACCTCAATATCATAACTTTCTGCTTGTCTCTACTTCATGCTCCAAGCTTATGGAACTAAACACAGTCCCTCAAATCTGTCACATTTTTGTGCTGAAGGTAAAGGGTATGTCACTTATGGTACATGCCTCAACCAATTTCTTCTACTAGTTTAAAAACAAGAGGCTACTCCTTATACCCTATGACCACTATATAAAGGTCCAGAGATATGTGCCTGTTGCAAGAACAACACATAAGAACACATAAGGTGTGAAAGGGTAAAACCTTAGGAGTAATTGTAATGGCAAGTCAATTAGCTGGTTCCTTCTGAAATCAGTGTTAGAGAATGTCATGACAGGTCACTCCATTGTAAAGGTGTTACATAATAGATTGTCACTATAGGTATGGAGAATTACAAGATAAACTCCAGTCATGAGTGAGTGAGTAGTAGAGATAATTGTCAGTCTTCAGATAACTGCCTCATTTTTCACGATTATTATTATTGTTAATATTATTATTGTTATTCAAATTATTGATAATTTGTGTACTAGTACAGATTGATGCTACTTCTTTGATTCATGCTAAGGTACCAGAAATTTTACTTATCATAGTTTTACGCCATCAGTGCAAATGCCAACACAGTAAAAAGACAAACAATATCTTGGTGTTACTGTGAAAAGAGTTTAACACATTCCACCCTGTCTACCACCCAAAGGATCTTGAGCTATCAGGAGACTATGGACATATAGGCACACATTTTTTAAATCTAAAGAGTGTCTGATCTACGTAAGGGAAATGGCCTAACATTATTTGAATGCTATTTCTCTGCCTGGAATGTGTTTCTTCAACTGCCTCCTGCGAAATTTTTTATTGGTCAACTCTTAAAGTGTCTAACTCAAGTGACTTCTATACTATGTAAACATTTTTCTTTTTCTACAAATAAAATTAACTTTAGGGGTTGACATTTTGAAAATGGGAATGAGACTTTATAATTTTTTCTAATGAATGATCAGGTAGTATTTTTAAAACTCAGATCATAGAAAAGATTCAGGTGTGACTCATTTGAGATCTGCCATTGCCAAAGGAATATCATCATTCCAACCTGTTTAGCATGCATGCAAGGATGTTGTGTGGCTGCTGTGACAGGCACCACTTCAGAGATTCAAGTAAAAGCTACATTATGTTTTCTCCTTTGAGCCTGGCATTAAATTACACAGACTAGCACTTTAAAGAAGAAGATTTTTATAACTGCATTTTTATCAAGGGTACATTTGGATGGTAAGGTTTAGATATCCATTTTAGCTGAAGAATTGTACAACAGCATAATCCTTTTGAATAAAACATCCATGGATATCCCAAGAAATTATTTTTATATGTAGCTCTCAAATACCCAATCCTTTAGAAAATATTTCTGAAAAGACTTTATTGTATTGTAGAGCATAAAAACTAACGCATCATCTTCGGCTAGTATTATTTTTTCTTCTATGAATTTCTTTATAAACTTTTGATACAGGTAACATAGATAATTTTTTAAGTTTAGTTTTTTCATCAAGAAACAGGAAGAGTTCACTTCTAAGTGGAATTATTCAACTTAATTCAATAACTCTTTATTGCCCTCAGACTATTGTCAAGAGAATAGATTTCACAGTTGGATAAATGTTTGTCACTATTCCAAATACATCTAAACAATATGACATTTGAAAAATGTAAACATTTAAATTATGTGATTTAAAGTAATGTAAATTACTTTCACCAGTATTCAGAATTAATATTTTATTTGTAGGATTTTTAATGCCACTTTAAAAAGTAATGTAGAAAAAATATATCTTTTATTTACAAAATTCTGAATGGATAGTGAAAGTAATAACCTCCTTTGGCAATTCAAATCTCTTTATGCTGTAGAGATATATGTTTTTATTTAACAAATAATACATTTAGAATTGACATATAAGCTTCATATGCATAGTGTCTATATGGAAAATCGTGCTTGATTTCGTAGTATTCACTAACCAATTAATTTTACATTTCTTTGCTTCGCAAACTGTCAAGCTGCTCCATGTTTGCTCACAAATAATATGTTGAATACCTACTATATTTAAGATGCTGTGCTACATGATTGCAAGTTCCAAAAGTGTAAAAGATGGGATTCTGCTCATGGAAAAGGTAAAGAAAATAGTGTCATATATTACATTACACCCTTACACATTGTGTAATAATTTTAGATTGTCCCCATCAGGGTATCCATAGTGGGCCTGATCTGTGAAAAAATCAGAGTAAGTTTAATCCTCTTGCCGTGGTCATTGCTTTAAGGAACCCAGGTCCAAGTCAGCCAGTAAATGCTGTGCCCAAGAATATCAGGATGGTTCAACATAGTTGTAACTCAGGATACAGTTTGGTGATAAGAAGAAGGAACAGCCTGCTTCATGGATATGAATGAAGAAGAAGGCACTTGTGGTTGATTGATGCCTGTGGTTATTTTTGAAGCTGGCATAAGACCAAGGCTAACACTTTGGAAGGCAGAGCCTCCAAAATCAAAAAGAATTAGAGCCAAAGGATACAAAAATGTTTGAGCCTACCCTCCTTTTAGATTTTCAGAAATGTAAGTAAATACATTCTTATTTTAAAGTTGACTTCTTAAAGTTGCACTTGAAAACATCTTAACTAATAAATCATCAAAAAACGAAGCTGCCTGAGACTGATGAATTCAGGCAGAAGAAATGAAGTGGAAAAGAGAGCAAATGAGAGTACTTATTGGCTAAGTCAGGGTGGCAAATTCAAATACTCCAACTCAGGAGACCTATGGTAATGAAGCAAATCAGGCATAAGAAGAATTAGCAGATATTGCCCAGAATACCATTGACATGTTTGAATGTAAATCCAGTACTATGAGATCTATTTTCAAGAATTTTATAGAGGGCTACTGAAGATATTGTGTGGAAGATGCTTGGAACAGTGCCTTAGAGACATGAAACAATCAATAAGCGATAACTATTATTGTTTACAAAAATGATAGGAAAGTGTGTGGACAGTCAGTACATTTTAACTTTCTTCTTTTATTCAGAGAGTCAGAATTGGAATGACTGACATAGGTGTTTGGATACAAAGGATACTAGATAGATAAAAGGAAGAGAGTGGTTAACAACAAAGGGAAAATATTGAAGAAAAAATATAAAACATTAATTGGCCACATATAGTAGTAATTAAGGTCAATGTTCTTATTCATATGTGGGAGCTTAAAAAAAATTGATTTCATGGAGGCAGTGAATAGAATGGTGGTTACCAGAGGCTGGAAAGGGTAATGAGGAGGGGGAGACAAAGAGGGGCTGGAAAATGGGTACAAAAATACAGTTACAAGGAATAAAATGTAGTGTTCGGTATCACAATAGGGCAGCTATAGTTAACAACAATTTATTATATATTTAAAAATTACCAGAGGAGGAGATTTGGAAAGTTCCCAACACAAAGAAATAATACATGTTTGAGGTGATGAATTTCCCAATTACCCAGCCTTTATCGTTATACATTGTATGCTTGTATCAAAATATCACATGTAACCCATAAATATATACATCTATTATCTATTCATAAGATTGAAAAAATTAAAATAAAAAAGGATTACAAATATATGCTTTTGAATTTAAACAGCTTAAATCCAACCTCTATCAGACAATACATGTGCAACCTTAGACAAGTTAATTAACTAGAGTTTCAAGCTTTTCATTTATAATGTGAAAATATTAACAGCAAGTCTCTCATAGGGTTCATATGAGGTTAAAAGCAATAATGCATATGTATTAGTCCATTCTTGCATTGCTATAAAGAACTACCCAACACTAGCTGGGCACAATGGCTCATGCCTGTAATCCCAGCACTTTGGGAGGTCAAGGCGGGCAGATCACGAGGTCAGGAGATCGAGACCATCCTGGCTAATACTGTGAAACTCCGTCTTTACTAAAAATACAAAAAATTAGCTGGGCATGGTGGCAGGCACCTGTAGTCCCAACTACTGGGAGGCTGAGGCAGGAGAATGATGTGAACCTAGGAGGCAGAGCTTGCAGTAAGCCGAGATCGCGCCACTGCACGCCAGCCTGGGCAACAGAGTGAGACTCTGTCTCAAAAAAATAAATAAATAAATAAATAAATAAAAATAAATGAAAAAATAAAGAACTACCCGACACTGGGTAATTTATAAAGAAAAGAGGTTTAATTGACTCACAGTTCTCCAGACTGTACAGAAGGCATGGCTAGGGAGGCCTCAGGAAACTTACAATCATGTCAGAAGGCAAAGGGGAAGCAGGCACATCCTACATGGCTGGATCAGGAGAAAGAGAGAGCGAAAGAGGAGGTGCTACACACTTTTAAACAATCAGATCTTGTGAGAACTCACTCACAGCAAGGGGCAAATTCACCTCCATGATCCAATCACCCTCCATCAAGCCCCTCCTCCAAAACTGGGGATCACAATTTGACATGAGCTTTGGGCAGGGACAGAAATCCAAACAACATCAGCATAGAAAGGAGGGTCCGAGATGGCCAATTAGAAGCAGTTGTAGTCTGAAGCACTTACAGAGAGGAATGAAACGGGGATGTTGATTCAGCACCTTCAACTGAAATACACAGGATCTCATACTGGGATTTATTAAGCAAACAACTTGACCCACAGAGAATGAAGAATAGCAGCATGGGGTGACAGCCCACCCAGGACTGCATGGTGCCAAAGGAACCCTCACCCCCAGCCAAGGGAAGTGGTGAGTAATTGTGCAAACCCACTGGGGAAACCATGCTTCTCCCACAAATCTTTGCAACTTGTGGACCAGGAGATCCCCTCATGAACCCATACATTAAGGGCATTGGGTCTGATACACAGAGCTCTGTGGAGTCTTGGCAGAGCAGCCACTCAGGCACACAGAGACCCAAGAGTTTTACATATTCTGGCCCCAGGATCCCTGGCAAGGTGGGACATCCATCCATACAGACTCTTCGAAAGGGGGTTGAATCTAGGGAGCCAAGCAGCATCATTTTGTGGGTTCCACTTCCACAGAACCTCACAAGTTAAGACTCACTGGCTTGGAATTCCAGCCAGCCAAAGACAACAGGATGGAGTCTGTCTGAGATGGGACCAGGTTCCCAGGGGGAAGGGTGGCCACCATCTCTGTAGTTCGGTAGACTCAACTGTTCTAGCTTGCCACCTTTGGAGAGTCCAAATGGTTTGGAAAAGGAAGGGCCTCCCACAATGCAGCACAGTTGCTTTGCCAAATCGTGACCAGACTGCTTCTTTAAGTGGGACCCCAATCCATTCCTCCTCACTGGGCAGGACCTTCAGTCACTCCAGCCAGGGTTATACAGACAGCTCTGATCTCTTCCTTGGACCGAGCTCCTGAGGAGAGGAGCAGCCACCATCTCTGTCATTCAATTTAATCACTCATTCTAGCCTGTCAGCTTTGGAGAGGCCAAATGGTCCAGATGAGAAAGGGTCCCCACAGTGCAGCACACCTACTCTAACAAAAAGCAGCCAGACTGCTTCTTTAAGTGAGTCCCTCATCTTGTTCCTCCTGACTGGGTGTGACCATCCAACAGGGGTCTCCAGCCACCTACAGGGATGTTTGGGCCAGGAGCAGGTCAGTAACCCTCTGAACAGAGCTTGCAGAGGAAGGATCAGGCTGCCATCTTTGCAGTTTTACAGCCTTCACTGGTGATCCTTCCAGGTGAGGGGAAAACTGAGGCAACTAGAGTCTGGAGCAGACCCCCAGCAAACCATAGCAGCCCTACGGAAGAGTGGCCTGACTGTTAAAAGAAAAGCAAACAAACGGGAAGCAACAACAACATACAAAAAAAGACTTCACAAAAACCCCATTTAAAGGTCAGCAACCTCAAAGATCAAAGGTAGAAAAGCCCACAAATATGAGAAAGGATAAACACAAAAACAATGAAAACTCAAAAAGCCAGAGTGACTCTTCTTTTCCAAATGACTGTAACAACTCTCCAGCAAGGTCACAGAACTGAACTGAGGCTTAGATGGCTGAATTGACAGAAGTAGGCTTCAGAAGGTAGGTAATACCAAAATTTGCTGTTCTAACCCAATGCAAAGAAGCTAAGAATCATGATAAAACAATACAGGAGCTGACAGCCAGAATAGCCAGTTTAGAGAGGAACATAACCAATCTGACGGAGCTGAAAAACACAATACAAGAACTTCACAATGCAATCAAAAGTATCAATAGCAGGATAGTCCAAGTGGAGGAAATAATCTCAGAGCCTGAACACTATCATTCTGAAATAAGACAGGCAGACAAGAGTAGACAAAATAAATGAAAAGTAACAAACAACACCTCTGAAAAATATGAGATTACATAAAGAGACCAAACCTACAACCGATAGGGGGTACCTGAAAGAAATGAGGAGAATGGAACCAAGTTGTAAATCGTAATTCACGATATCATCCAGGAGAACTTCCTCAACCTAGAAAGGCAGGCCCACATTCAAATTCAGGAACTGAAGAGAACCCCTGTAAGATACCTCACGAGAAGACCAACCCCAAGACACATAATTTTCAAATTCTCCAAGGTTGAAATGAAAGAAAAAATGTTAAGGGTAGCCAGAGAGAATGGCCAGGTCACCTACAAAGGGATGGTCATCAGATTAACAGATCTTTCAGTGGAAACTCTACAAGCTAGACGAGACTGGGGACAAATATTCAACATCCTTATAGAAAGGAATTTCAAACCCAGAATTTCATATCTGGTCAAACTAAACTTCATAAATGAAGGAGAAATAAGATCCTGTTCAGATAAGCAAATGCTGTGGGAATTTGCCACCACCAGTCCTGCCTTGCAAGGGTTCCTGAAGGAAGCACTAAATATGGAAAGGAAAAACCATTACCAGCCACTAACAAATACAACACTGAAGTACGCAGAGCAGTGACACTATGAAGCAACCATATAGTCTACAAACTAACCAGCTAGCATCATGATGATAGGATCAAATTCATACATAACAATACTTACTTTAAATGTAAATGGGCTAAATGCCTCAATTAAAAGACACAGAATGGCAAGCTGGATAAATAGCCAAGGTCGATCAGTATGCTGTCTGTAAGAGACCCATCTCACATGCAAAGATTCAGATAGGCTCAAAATAACAGAATGGAGGAAAATTAACCAAGCAAATAGAAGACAGAAAAAAGCAGGGGTTGCACTCCTAGTTTCTGATAAAATAGATTTTAAACCAACAAATATCAAAAAAGACAAGAAGGGCATTATATAATGGTAAAGGGTTCAATTCAACAAGAAGAGCTAATGATTGTATGTCTACTCAATACAGGGTATACATATAATCATTATGTAGACTGATAAAGCAAGTTCTTAGAGACCTGCAAAGAGACTTCAACTCCCACACAATAATAGTGGGAGACTTTAACACCCCTCTTACAAAGCAAGTTCTTAGACACTCATAAAGCAAGTTCTTAGAGACCTGCAAAGAGACTTCAACTTCCACAAAATAATAGTGGGAGACTTTAACACCTCTCTTACATTATTAGACAGATCATTGAGACAGAAAATTAACAAAGATATTTAGGGCCTGAACTCAGCTCTGGATCAAGTGGACCTGATAGATATCTACAGAACTCTCCACCTAAAAACAACAGAATATACATTCTCCTCATCACCACATGGTGCTTACTCTAAAATTGATCACATAATCAGAATTAAAACACTCCTCAGCAAATGCAAAAGAACTTAAATCATAACAAACAGTCTCTCAGACCACAGCACAATCAAATTAGAACTCAAGATTAAGAAGTTCACCTGAAATCACACAACTACATGGAAACTGAACTACCAGCTCTTGAATGACTCTTGGGTAAATAAAAAAATTAAGGCAGAAATCAAGAAGTTCTTTGAAACTAATAGAAGCAAAGAGACAATGTAACAGAATCTCTGGGATTCTGCTAGAGCAGTGTTAAAAGAAAAATTTATAGCACTAAATGCCCACATCAAAAAACTAGAAAGATCTCAAATTTACAACCTAACATCACAACTAAAAGAAATAGAGAACCAAGAGCACACAAACCCCAAACCTGGCAGAAGACAAGAAATAACCGAGATTAGAGCTGAACTGAAAGAGATAGAGACACAAAATCTTTCAAAATATCAATGAGTCAAGGATCTGTTTTTAAAAAAAGAAAAAAAAATATGTATATATATACATGGTTAGTTAGACTAATAAAGGAAAAAAGAGAGAAGAACCAAATAAACAGAATCACAAATGATAATGGAGATATCACCTCTCATCCCACAGATATACAAACAACCATCAGAGAATACTATAAACAACTCTATGCACATAAACTGGAATATCCAGAAGAAATGGATAAATTCCTGGACATACACACCCTCCCAAGACTGAACCAGGAAAAAACTGAATCCCTGAAAAGACCAATAATGAGTTCTAAAATTGAGGTAGTAATAAATAGCATACCAACTAAAAAAGGCTCAAGACCAGATGGATTAACAGCTGAATTCTCCCAGAGGTACAAAGGAGAACTGGTACCAGTTCTACTAAAGCTACTTCAAAAAATGGAAAAGGAGGGTCTCCTCCTTAACTCATTCTATGAGGCCAGCATCATCCTGATACCAAAACCTGGCAGATATACAACAAAAAAAGAAAACTTCAGGCCATTGTCCTTGATGAACCTTGATGCAAAAATCCTCAACAAAATATGGCAAACTGAATCCAGCAGCACATCAGAAAGCTCATCCATCACAATCAAGTTGGCTGTGTCCCCAGGATGCAAGGTTGGTTCAACAAATGCAAATCAATAAATGTGATTCATCACATAAAGAGAACTAAAGACAAAAACCATGTGATTATCTCAATAGATGAAGAAAAGGCCTTCGATAAAATTCAACATTCTTTCATGTTAAAATATTTCAATAAACTAGGTATTGAAGGGAAATACTTCATGTATGAAAACTGACAGCTATTATCACAGTGAATGGGCAAAAACTGGAAGCATTCCTTTTTGTAAACTGGTACAAGACAAGGATGCCCTCTCTCATTACTCCTATTCAACACAGTATTGGAAGTTCTGGCCAGGTCAATCAGGTAAGAGAAAGAAGTAAAAGGTACTTAAATAGGAAGAGAGGAAGTTAAATTGTCTCTGTAGATGACAGGATCCTATATCTGGAAAACCTCATCAACTCAGCACAAAAGCTTAAGCTGATAAGCAACTTCAGCAAAATCTCAGGATACAAAATCAATGTGCAAAAATCTCTAGTATTCCTATACACCAACAACAGGCAAGCAAAGAACCAATCATGAATGAACTCTCATTCACAACTGCTACAAAAAATAAACATAAAATAAAATACCTAGGAATGCAGCTAATAAGGAAAGTGAAAGACCTCTTCGGGGAGAACTACACACCACTGCTCAAAGAAATCACAGGACACAAAAGGAAAAACATTCGATGCTCATGGTTAGGAAGAATCAATATCGTGAAAATGGCCATACTGCCCAAAGTGATTTATAGATTCAATGCTATTCTCATAAAAGTACCATTGACATTCTTCACATAAATTAGAAAAAACTGTTTTAAAATTCATATAGAACCAAGTGGAGCCCTAGTAGCGAAGACAATTCTAAACAAAAAGAACAAAGCTGGAGGCATCACGCTACCTGACTTCAAACTATACTACAAGGCTACAGTAACCAAAACAGCATGGTACTGGTAAAAAAACAGACAAATAGACCAATGGAACAGAATAGAGAACTCAGAAATAAGACTGCACACTTACAACCATCTGATCTTTGACAAACCTGACAAAAAGAAGCAATAGGGAAAGGATTCCCTATTTAATAAATGGTGC
>NW_012104109.1:1254650-1255272 GCF_000951045.1 Mandrillus leucophaeus | reverse complement strand
TCCTGCCTTGCAAGGGTTCCTGAAGGAAGCACTAAATATGGAAAGGAAAAACCATTACCAGCCACTAACAAATACAACACTGAAGTACGCAGAGCAGTGACACTATGAAGCAACCATATAGTCTACAAACTAACCAGCTAGCATCATGATGATAGGATCAAATTCATACATAACAATACTTACTTTAAATGTAAATGGGCTAAATGCCTCAATTAAAAGACACAGAATGGCAAGCTGGATAAATAGCCAAGGTCGATCAGTATGCTGTCTGTAAGAGACCCATCTCACATGCAAAGATTCAGATAGGCTCAAAATAACAGAATGGAGGAAAATTAACCAAGCAAATAGAAGACAGAAAAAAGCAGGGGTTGCACTCCTAGTTTCTGATAAAATAGATTTTAAACCAACAAATATCAAAAAAGACAAGAAGGGCATTATATAATGGTAAAGGGTTCAATTCAACAAGAAGAGCTAATGATTGTATGTCTACTCAATACAGGGTATACATATAATCATTATGTAGACTGATAAAGCAAGTTCTTAGAGACCTGCAAAGAGACTTCAACTCCCACACAATAATAGTGGGAGACTTTAACACCCCTCTTACAAAGCAAGTTCTTAG
>NW_012104109.1:1248775-1252225 GCF_000951045.1 Mandrillus leucophaeus | reverse complement strand
AAGCAATAGGGAAAGGATTCCCTATTTAATAAATGGTGCTGGGAGAATTGGCTAGCCACATGCAGAAAATTGAATCTGGACCCCTTCCTTACACAATATACAAAAATTAACTCAAGATGGATTGAAGACTTAAATATAAAACCCAAAACTTTAAAAACCCTGGAAGAAAATCTAGGCAATACCATCCAGGACATAGATATGGGCAAAGATTTCATGACAAAAACATCGAAAACAATAGCAACAAAAGCAAAAATTGACAAACTGGATCTAATTAAACTAAAGAGCTTCTGCACAGCAAAAGACACTATTATCAGAGTGACAAGATAGCCTACAAAATGGTAGAAAAATTTTTCAATCTATCCATCTGACAAAGGTCTAATATCCAGAGTCTACAAGGAACTTAAATTTATAAGTAAAAAATAACCCCATTAAAAAGTCAGAAAAGGACATGGACACTTCTCAAAGGAAGACATACATTTGGCCACAATCATATTTTAAAAAGCTCGCCATCACTGATTATTAGAAAAATGCAAATCAGAACCACAATGAGATATCATCTCACGTCAGTCTGAATGGCTATTACAAAAACAAACAAACAAACAAACAAAAAAACAGATGCTGATGAGGTTGCAGAGAAAAAGGAATGCTTTCACATTGTTGGTGGGAATGTAAATTATTTCAACCATTGTGAAAGACAGTGTGGCAATTCCTCTAAGACCTAGAGGCAAAAATACCATTTGACCCATTAATGGGTATATACCCAAATAAATATAAATCATTCTATTATAACGGTAAATCCACATATATGTTCGCTGCAGCACTATTCACAATAGCAAAGACATGAAATCAACCTAAATGTCCATCAATAATAGACTGGATTATTAAAAAAATGGTACATATACACCATGGAATACTATACAGCTGTAAAAAGGAACAAGATGATGTCCATTTCAGGGACATGGATGGAGTTGGAAGCCATTATCCTCAGTAAACTAACACAGGAACAGAAAACCAAACACCGCATGTTCTCAATTATAAGCAGGAGCTGAATGATGAGAACACATGGACACATGGGAGGGAAAAACACACACTGGGGTCTGTTGGAGGGGTTAAGGTCAGGGGAGGGAGAGCATCAGGAAGAATAGCTAATGGATGCCTGGCTATTCTGTGATAAGATATTCGTCAATGGGATGATCTGTACAGCAACCACCATGGCACACTTTGACCTTTGGGAGGCTGAGGCAGGCGGTTCACATGGTCGAGATCGAGACCATCCTGGCTAACACGGTGAAACCCCATCTCTACTAAAAATACAAAAATGTGGTGTGCACCTATAGTCCCAGCTACTCAGGAGGCTGAGGCAGGAGAATTGCATGAACCCAGGAGGCAGAGGTTGCAGTGAGCTATGATGGTGCCACTGCACTCATCCTGGTGACAGAGTGAGACTCTCAAAAAAAAAAAAAAAAGTTGAAGAGAAAAAAAAGAAACTTTCTAGTTTAACCAAAAATCAAAAAACAAACAAAAAACGTATTTAGTTCAGTAACAGAGAGGAGGTGCTCAATAAATATTACTAAGTTTATTGTTGTTATTTAGTGAGGAGTAAAGAAGGACCAGTAAATAAGAATGAGAAGAAAGAAAGGGAGCACCAGTTTTAAAAAATAACAAAATTACAAAATGAAAAAGATACAGATTTTTCATAGTAAGAGAAAAATCAATGGCCACAGAAAATGTCAAATACAAAGAATACAGAGAACAAGTCATTATGCTTGATAAGTCATCAGAAAGTTACAGGAGGTTTCCATGAAAGGTTCAGTGTTCAGTTTGGAGCTACAGAGTAAGGGATTAAGGAACGGGGTGGTAGTAGGAAGTAGATTCACAGGATGTAGATGATTGTTGGAAATTATAACCAAAAGCAAGAGGAAAATATATGAGAAAACCTGATAAGGAAAGTTTTTGTTTGTGTTTTTGTATTAGATTGGTGCAAAAGTCATTGTGGTTTTTACCATTAATATAAAGGAGTCCTGAGCATATTGTAATTGAGATAGAAGAGGTCTCAGTAGAGTATCTGGGAAGAGAAAGGGAAAGACTATGGATGTTCAATGGCAGAAAAATAGAAATTAACCTTTATTAGGAAGGAGTAAGACACCTCTTTTTTTAAAATAGAGGATAATGGGAGAGAAAAACATTTTAAAAAGATAAGAGAGTTTGCTGTCAGCTGTAAGCTGAAACCATGATGTTCATATTTCATGATACTAGCCTTCCCAGGATATTAGAATGTTTGGCCAATATTTGAGCACAAAGGATATGGTGTGTTCAAAGAATATAGAAAAGTCTTGGTAAAATTATTTATTTATGTGCGTTATTATTCCAGAGAAGATTAGGAAAGTTCGCAAGATGCATAAAATTCACCAAAATAGTAAATTAGAAATATGTGTTATAAAGAGGTGGCAAGGATAGAGGTATAAATAAATCTAGAAATGAGGCTAGAACACAAAAATTTGAGTCACAGTTTGACTCTAACATTATACTATAATAGAAAAGTAGGAGAGAAAATAGGATAAGCATATGAGTCACAGCGTCTGTAGAGAGCAAACTATGTTTTCCAAGTTGCTTCCAGGGAGGACGCTGCAACCTAACAAACAAAATCCTCATTTCCAACTACTGGTAAACACAGCTTTGAATTGTATAGTGCTGTTTCTTATACTGTAATGCTACTGGAATTATACTAAATCACAATTTAATAAAACTAGTCCTATGGGGAACCAATACAATAGTCCTCATCTATATAAATATCTGATGAGTTAAATAAAGGCATAGGAATTATGGTATCTAGAGAAATAGACCATATAATCTTCAGGCAATCCTTCCTAAATGTTATTTTCTCTTAACCCAACTTTTGACATTAGGCGGTAGAAAGTCTGATATTATGTGCCCTGACAAAAACTAGAGTTCAGGTCATCTATATTGACAGCTAAATATGATATGGCAAACTTGTCTGCAAGCCAAAATTGCTATAGTATTATCAAACCTGAGGAGGCTGACAAAGGCGTATTCCGATACATCAAACCACCACGATACTCTCAGGGTCAAATGGAGGAAGCACCTGCTGGCAGCATCAAGATTTTCCTGGGTTATTAAATTTGAGTCAGCATAGTTCTTAGATCTTAGGTAGATAATAAATGACTTTTTACAACCTAGTCATTATTTATGTCAGTTGTTTATACACACTTTAAAAAGTAACACTTTCGATTATTTGAACATTAGTTCATAGAATAGAAAAAAATAGTATATTTCTCATTCCCTTGATTTACAAATAAGTAAAGCAATAAATTTTTGCTTTGTTTGTTCTTATGTACTTTTCTTTACCCCTATTTTCCTGTTTCACTTTTCCTTTTGATCAAAAGGCATTCATTAAATATCCATGTCAATGTGGCTCCTTGCCAAGCTCTA
>NW_012104109.1:1244212-1246540 GCF_000951045.1 Mandrillus leucophaeus | reverse complement strand
TTATATCCTTACCCAAAACCTTCTGCACTATGACTGAGACCAGAGCTGCTGCCAGAAGAGTGGGGCTATAAATAAATGTTCACTATATTGATAAAATTCGAGCAACTGAAATAAGTATCAGTATTCCCACCAGTTTGCAATAGCATAGAACAAAGAAAAATGTAACAGCAACTATGTTAGGAGCAATGCAGATCTCTGCTCATGGCTTAACATATATTTATTCTTATTGTCCCTAATCCCAGAAGGGAATTGCATTCCAGAAGGATTCTCAAATAACTAGAGAATTGCTGTATTTGACTCTAATTAAAATTTAACCTTTTAGATAAGTTCTATTAAAACATAAAATTTATTCTATAATCCCTAGAGATGCAGCATGTATAGTATATTTCTAAAAAGACTAAAGGAGATTTATGGAAAATGTCTGAATAATCAGCCAAGACTTTAACATAAATGTATGTAAATTTGCCAAACATTGATGTAAAATCCTGAGAAGTATCCTTAGGAATTTTCCTTTTTATTATGTTAATGGCCCAGATCAATTGAAACATGAAATATATGGAAATTTATGGACTTTTATTTAATGTAAGTGCTGCCAATTTTGCAAGGCAAAAGACATAAGAGAAGCCATTCAGATTTGGATTTAATATGTAAGTTGGGAGAAATTTGGTTAGACTGAATCTTTTTCAAGGGAGGGGCTTATCAAAAAATATTACAAACTCTAAACTAGTTAGGGAAGAGTTCAGGCTTGGAGTCTTATTAAGGTGGCCATATTCCAGTTTTCCCAGGATAGAAACAGCTTATACCTATTGTCCCGGTATCTCATCCTATCTTGTTTAACACTGTCCCAGTGTTTTGGGGGGATTTTAAAACCAAATGTTATTAATAGCTGCAATACACTAAGTACAACATTAGATTGTTTGCTGCTTCCCTAACTCCGCCTCCCAACTGTTGCTTGTTGTTTTTGCCAATGGTTTCTATTATTATGAGCCTTGCATGTGTAAACAGTACTCTCTAATATATAATCGGAATGAAACACAGCCAGTGGTAATCTATATTTCTTTTTCCAATCCTTTTCAGATAAAACATGGTTAACAGATCCCTGTCAAAGAAAAAAAAAAAGTTTACAATGTTCTCTGTTAAAAGGAAGAGTCCTCTAACACAGGAGGGTGGGAACACTTTCTTCTTCCAGTCTTCCACTTTGCTGCCCCTGGTGGCCACTTGGTGCAACAGCTTGTTATACCTTGACCCATACAATTGCCTGCTAGGTACAAGAAGCCTCTCGGTCCCCATTGACCCAAATATGTGGGAATTTGTCCATTGACCCAAATATGTGGGAATTTGTATGGGAAATGGACGTTGAGCAGTTTTGCCATAAGAATATAGAGACTAGTACTGATGTACCAGCATTTCCTGGATCTCAGCCTATTTATTTCACTTTTATTTCACTTTGGCAGAAATGGGCTCACAGAAACAAAGTATGTGTTTAATAACAAATTAATTTAATTCCTACTGTTTATCTCATTCTCAAAAGAAATATGAAGATGAAAGTATAAGTTGCACAAAATGTTTGTTAAAACCTGCTGTGAGCTACAAAGGTTAGGACCACAGGAAAACCAGGAAACATAAATCTGATGCAGCAGGGTCAACATCTGCTTCAGAAATTAGCAGCTATTTTTAAAAAGCTGTGCTCATTGACGATAATTTAATACAAGAAGCTGCAAAAGGTGTATTGACATATCCTGAAGGATGACTTTTCATTGGGATCAAATGACTATTCTTCTAAATTAAGTTCACTTATTTTTAAAATTACGGTATTGTTTACATGAAATTTATGTGGCAGTGCGATTTTCAACTTCATTTATTTTTGTACCAAAAGTTTTTATGCACATAGAAAAAGTAAAGTGATAGCTGTTATTGTATTGGCTACATTAGGGGATGAAAACTTTCATGAGCAATTAGATAATGTTGAGTTTCATATGTATCATCAGAAGCTTCAAAGAACAATATAAATTAATTCTAGTCGTAATTTATTTTTTCCCTTTCCAACTCAGAAAAGATATAAAACTTTTGAATATTCTTTTTGATTAAGGTGATATGTCTGGCATTACTGTAAATCCTTTTAGAAATTCATTTAAAAAGTTCATCACTGAAAATAAAAATATGTGAAGAAAATACAAATTTTAAGTTCAGTAGAATGTAGCATAACTGCATATTGTCTGTACTAATTTCAGAAACCTATGAAACATTGATGTACTTGGAATTACCTTTGGTGCAAGTATCTCAATGAGCTATGATATATTCCACCAATCAAATACAAGTTGTGGTTGT
>NW_012104109.1:1241910-1243257 GCF_000951045.1 Mandrillus leucophaeus | reverse complement strand
ACATACATATGTACACATATATATGTATGTTTTCTTTTAAAATTAAGACTTTCATTAAACTCTGTTTTTTAAACTCCCATCATTTTTGTACCATGTCACAGTTCTGGCTATAATTTGCTCACAATCGTTACAATTATTCATGCAATATTTTAAATCTGCTATTTTCAACTTGAATACATTTTTTATTTAATTGTTTTTTAATTTCAACTTTTAGATACAGGGGTACATATGCAGGTCTGTTGCATGGGTGTATTGCACCCAGATAGTGAGCATAGTACTCAAGAGGTAGCTTTTCAACCCATGGCTCCCTCCCTCTCTCCCCACTCTAGTAGTCCACAGTCTCTCTTATTCCCTTGTTTATGTCCATGTTTGCTCTGTTTTTAACTCCCACTTGTAAGTGAGAACATACAGTATTTGGTTTTCTCCTCCTGCATTAATTAACTCAGGATTATGGCCGCCAGCTCTATCCATTGCTGCAAAGGATAAGATTTTATTCTTTTTCATGGCTGTGTAGTATTCCATGGTGTATATATATACCACAGTCTCTGTATCCAAATCACCACTGATGGATGCCTAGGCGGATTCCATGTCTTTGCTACTGCAAATAGTGCTGCGACAAACATTTGAGTGGATGTGTCTTTTTGATGTAATGATCTATTTTCCATTGGGAATATACTCAGTAATGAGATTGCTGGGTCAAATAGTAACTCTATTTTAAGTTCTTCAAAAAATCACCAAGCTGCTTCCCACAGTTGCTAAATTTATTTACTTTTTCACCAAGAGTGTATAAGCATTCCCTTTTCTCTGCAGCCTCACCAGCATCTGTTATTTTTTGACTTTTTAAAAATAGCCATTCTGAACTGTGTGAAATGGTATCTCATTGTAGTTTTGATTTGCATTTCTCTGATGATTAGTGGTGATGAGCATTTTTTCAAATGTTTGTTGGGTACTTGTAAGTCTTTTGAGAAGTGTCTGTTCATGTCCTTTGCCTACTTTTTAATGGAGTTATTTTTTGCTTGTTAATTTGTTTAAGTTTCTTATAGATTCTGGATATTACACCTTTATTGGCCACATAGTTTGCTAGCATTTTCTCCAATTCTGTAGGTTGTCTCTTTACTTTATTGATCATTTCTTTTGCTGTGCAAAAGCTCTTTAGTTTAATTAGGTTCCACTTGTCAATTTTTGTTTTTGTTACTTTTACTTTTGGAAACTTAGCCAGAAACTCTTTGTCAAGGCCAATGTTGAGAAGGATAATTTTTAGGTTTTCTTCTAGGATTTTGAGGTCTTACATTTAAATCTTTAATCTACTTATCTTGAGTTAATTTTTGTATAGAGTGAAAGGTAAAA
>NW_012104109.1:1235534-1237435 GCF_000951045.1 Mandrillus leucophaeus | reverse complement strand
CCTTTAATCAGAAAGATCATATGAGGACAGCTGAAGTATTAGGATCATAAAATACAAGAACCCAAGTTTAACTTGTGGAAATTTTTATATCTTTATTGCACCTAATTTATTAGAGGTAGTCCTCCAAATGATTTGCTGACCCATGGCTACATGTGAAAATGCGGAAATCACCCAGTCTCCTTTAAGTTAGGAATCAGGTTGAACACTCATTTTGGAAATGTCATGATTGAGCTAGAGTCCTCGCTCAGTTGCAGTTAAATTTCTTCTTGTGTATGTTTTTCCTTCAGGTATTATAACTTTATAGGAACGAGAGATGAGAGGAGGAGAGTGTTGTGATGATGCTGGGGCATTAATACTGGCCTGTGTAATGTATTACACTTCATTTCTGATTCTGAAGCAAATTAACAATTCTAAATATTTTTCAGAATTTTTTTGTACATGTTAAAAAGTGTTGATATCTCACACAGTGTGAAGAGAGCTATTGGTTATTTTGTTTTTGTTTCCATATTTTCTGTCATAATAACCATGAAATCAATCTCTTTGAGGTGACAAAGACTGTCTTTAGTTTGGAGTTACTGGTTTAATATTAATGTTTTGCATAGTTTCTTTAAAAAATTCTGGCAATGTATTTTGCATTCTGAAGATAGATACAGTTTGTGAGCAGAACTTGGCCCTTGAGTTGAAGATGGAACAGAAATGAAGTTATTTGAGTGATACAAGAGTCTCATCATAAGAAACTCTTGCCTTTGGAATCTAAAATCATTTTTACATTAAAGATATATTTTTTTATGATGCCAGTATATTTGGAAAAGAAGACAAGACTGTTAAGGCTCAGGAGGCTGCAGGTGGGTTAGTGTTTTACTATTTTTATTTCTTTGCCAACTTATCAATAATCATTGCATGATGGGGATGACTTTCTTTTTTTTTTAAAGATAATGCTGAAACTAAAAATTGTCCTTTTCCTGTTGATGTCATTATGAATATAGAATTGCTCATCCTGGAACTGTAAATGGCAGAGGAAATCCATTTCCTGATAATTCTCAGGAGTATTATATGTACCCATTAACAGAGAATACCATTCTTAAAATGAAGTATTTAAATACCACTTAAATACCATTCTTTAAATGGAGTATTTTTAGTATATAGTACAAAAAGAGAAAGAATACCTTTTAACTTTAAAAACAATGTTGACACTGAACTTGATGTCCTAAACATGAGCAATCAAAAACAGAATTTTAATATGTTAGTTTATGGGAATTACAGGAAAATAAGTAAATGGCATTGAAATAACAGGATACAAAAGGTAGCAACAGATAAGATCAAATTCAGGGTAGAGCTATTTCTGGATAGAGACACTTTAGTCTCTTTTGACACAGTGAGAATGATAGCACTAGAATCTTATTTTGTTTGATCTGTCTCTGATATGTATGCATGTATGTATGTATTTATCTGTCTACCTATGTGTCTATTTATCTATCTTTTTCTTTATTTTTAACCTGAGATATAATTCCTGCTACTGCTTAAAGTGTACAATTTGATGAGTTTTGACAGATTTTGATGAGTTTGACCTCTTCAATATCGTTGCTGCAATGAAATAAAAAAAAACATGTTTATCACCCTCAAGATGTCCTCTAAGACTTCCTTCAATTGCTAATTTGCTTTGTGTCACTATAAATTAATTTGCACTTTTTGAAATTATGTATTTATGTATCTGTATCTGGCTGTTTATTCTTCTATTTTTATATAGGTGGGATTCTACAGTATTTCTCTTTGGGTGTCACTTCTTTCATCCTGTGCAATGATATTGAGATTCATTCATTTTGCTGTATGTATCACTTGTTTCTTGTTATTGTCTATTATTCATTGCACGGATATAGCTATATATTATTTTTCCATTCAAC
>NW_012104109.1:1231492-1233299 GCF_000951045.1 Mandrillus leucophaeus | reverse complement strand
AGAAGTGTCTGTTCATGTCCTTTGCCTACTTTTTAATGGAGTTATTTTTTGCTTGTTAATTTGTTTAAGTTTCTTATAGATTCTGGATATTACACCTTTATTGGCCACATAGTTTGCTAGCATTTTCTCCAATTCTGTAGGTTGTCTCTTTACTTTATTGATCATTTCTTTTGCTGTGCAAAAGCTCTTTAGTTTAATTAGGTTCCACTTGTCAATTTTTGTTTTTGTTACTTTTACTTTTGGAAACTTAGCCAGAAACTCTTTGTCAAGGCCAATGTTGAGAAGGATAATTTCTAGGTTTTCTTCTAGGATTTTGAGGTCTTATATTTAAATCTTTAATCTACTTATCTTGAGTTAATTTTTGTATAGAGTGAAAGGTAAAAGTCTAGTTTCATTCTTCTGCATATGACTAGCCAGTTAACCCAGCACTGTTTATTGAAAAGAGAGTTGTTTCCCTGTTGTTTGTTTTTGTTAACTTTGTCAAAGATCAGATGTATGGCTTTATTTCTAAGTTTTCTATCCTTTTTCACTGACCTGTGCCCTTTTTTGTATCAGTACCATGATGTTTTGGTTACTGTAGCCTTGTAGTGTAATTTGAAGTTGGGTAGTGTGATGCCTCTGGCTTTGTTCTTTTTACTTAGGCTTGCCATGGCTATTTGGGCTCTGTTTTGTTTCCACATGAGTTTTAGAGTCGTTTTTTTCTAATCCTGTGAAGAATGACATTGGTAGATTGACAAGACTTGCATGAAATCTTTAAATTGCTTTGGGCAGTATGACCATTTTAATGATACCGATTGTTCCAATTATGAACATGGAATATATTTCCGTTTATTTGTGTCATCTCTGTTTACTTTTAGCAGTGTTTCAGTTAGATGTATTCCAAGGTATTTCATTTTCTTTGTGGCTATTGTAAACGGCATTGTGTTCTTGATTTGACTCTAAGCCTGGACATTATGTGCATAAATGTGCATTCTAGAAATACTATTGATTATCGTACATTAATTATGTGTCCTGAAACCTCACTAAAATCGTTTATTAAACTGGAAAAAGACAAAAATGGCCCTTCTTACTACTCCTGTTCATCATAGTACTGGAAGTCCTGGCTAGAGCAATCAGGCAAGAGAAAGAAATAAAAGACACTCAATAGCAAAGTAAGAAGTAATACTATCTTTCTTCTCTGACAATATCATTCTATTCTTAGAACACTATGAAAGACTCTGCCAAAAGGCTACTAGAATTGATAAACAATCTTAAATAAGTTTATTTTAAAAGAGAAATTTATTTCATCATCATAAATGGAGCTGTATACTTTTTGCCATAATGAATTACAAATAGCCTGTAACTATTAAAAAGTAAATTACCTCAATTTTTCTCTGAAACTTTTCAAGTTAGGAATAAAAAACATATTTTAATTGAATAAATGTATATTTTTGTTAAAATGAAACAAAATTGATGAAATCTGTCATTTTGCATCATTTAAACTTAGGAAAGAAGTCATCATCAGTCGAAACAACATGTGCATATTCTTATGAAATATTAAAGCAAGATATTTTGAATGGAGGCAAAGAGCCTTTTGAAAAAATGTATAAACTGAAATATTTATATATTTCAGTATAAATACTATAAAGTAATGAAAATAAGTTTCATTTTACAGAATTTAATTTGATCTTACCAGGTACCTCAGCACCTTTGAAGATAATATTTTCTCCATTAAAAGCATTAAAAATATTATGGTCTAGACAGAAGAGTCATTTTAAGGAAGAGGTAATTTGAAACTTGTTAACCATAAAATGCAGACATTTATGGA
>NW_012104109.1:1227977-1230287 GCF_000951045.1 Mandrillus leucophaeus | reverse complement strand
TGCATGATGGGGATGACTTTCTTTTTTTTTTAAAGATAATGCTGAAACTAAAAATTGTCCTTTTCCTGTTGATGTCATTATGAATATAGAATTGCTCATCCTGGAACTGTAAATGGCAGAGGAAATCCATTTCCTGATAATTCTCAGGAGTATTATATGTACCCATTAACAGAGAATACCATTCTTAAAATGAAGTATTTAAATACCACTTAAATACCATTCTTTAAATGGAGTATTTTTAGTATATAGTACAAAAAGAGAAAGAATACCTTTTAACTTTAAAAACAATGTTGACACTGAACTTGATGTCCTAAACATGAGCAATCAAAAACAGAATTTTAATATGTTAGTTTATGGGAATTACAGGAAAATAAGTAAATGGCACTGAAATAACAGGATACAAAAGGTAGCAACAGATAAGATCAAATTCAGGGTAGAGCTATTTCTGGATAGAGACACTTTAGTCTCTTTTGACACAGTGAGAATGATAGCACTAGAATCTTATTTTGTTTGATCTGTCTCTGATATGTATGCATGTATGTATGTATTTATCTGTCTACCTATGTGTCTATTTATCTATCTTTTTTTTTATTTTTAACCTGAGATATAATTCCTGCTACTGCTTAAAGTGTACAATTTGATGAGTTTTGACAGATTTTGATGAGTTTGACCTCTTCAATATCGTTGCTGCAATGAAATGAAAAAAAACATGTTTATCACCCTCAAGATGTCCTCTAACTAAGACTTCCTTCAATTGCTAATTTGCTTTGTGTCACTATAAATTAATTGGCACTTTTTGAAATTATGTATTTATGTATCTGTATCTGGCTGTTTATTCTTCTATTTTTATATAGGTGGAATTCTATAGTATTTCTCTTTGGGTGTCACTTCTTTCATCCTGTGCAATGATATTGAGATTCATTCATTTTGCTGTATGTATCACTTGTTTCTTGTTATTGTCTATTATTCATTGCACGGATATAGCTATATATTATTTTTCCATTCAACTGTTATTGAACATTTGGTATGTTTATTAGTTTTTGGAATTATAAATAAAATAGCTAAAACTTTCATGTTCAAGTCTTTGTGAGGACATATGACAAACAATCCAATAAAAATGCCCAAGAGGTTTGAGCAGGCATTTCATGAAAGAAAATACATGAATGGCTAATAAGCATGTGAGAAAGTGATCAATATAATTTGTCACTAGAAGAATGCACTTACAAGCATCGTTAAAATACTAATCCACACCGATGTGAAAGTTATCAATATAAACAAGGAGTCACTTGTGATAAACTCAAAATAAAGTCAGGAGATTAGAAAGGGAAAACCCTCATGCAGACATGCCTGTGATAAGAACTATTGTAAAGATTCTCTGAAGGTTCTTATGCACATAAGCCTGTAATAAAAACTTTTGTCAAGGATTTTCCAAACTGTAGCTTGCAACATGAGTCACAAGGACATCTTACCATAAATATAAGAACCTGTGCCTGATACAGTTACCACTCATGAGCTGACAGTCAACTCCTGCAATAAGCTCCTCTAACCATCGTTCCCTTTGTTGCAAAATAACTGACAGGGACTCCTCCTTTTGCCTTTAAAAGCCTCCTTGTGCCTCAACCTCTTTGATTGTGCCTATGGTTGCCGTGGCTCACGTACTCTGCGTGGCAATGCTTCTGCTCCTTCCTAGATAAACTGATTACCTTTGGAGAATCTCTGTTTGTCTATTATTTAGGTTGATGCCTAGTATAGTGGATGAAATTTTTAAATGACAGAAAATACAAAGTTCTGGCACAATGTGATGGCACTGGAAAACATAAACTGCTGGCGATACTGTAAAATTATAAAACCACTAGGAAAATTGTTTCAGAGTTTCTAAAATAATTGAATACATATCTATCATATGACTCAGTCACACATCACCTAGCTATTTACTCAAAATAATCAGAAACTTATTTTAAAACCAGCATATCGAGCAGAAATCTGAGCTTTGCTACTTTGTGTGACTGGGTAGGTTGATTAATCATTCTGAGTTTTAATTTCCTCATTGTTAAAAGTTGAGAGTAAATAATAACTATTCATAAAGAGCTTGCTTATTGCCTAGAATACACTGATACTCAGTAAGTGTCAGTTACTTTTCTTTATATGTTAATTGTTCACTGGGCTCTAAAACATTCAGTCCAGGCCAGCTGCAGTGGCTCATGCCTGTAATCTCAGCACTGTGGGAGGTGGAGGCGAGTGGGTTGCTTGAGCCCAGGAGTCCGAGACCAGACTGGGCAGCATGGTGAAGCCCCATCTCTAACAAAAAAC
>NW_012104109.1:1221410-1227677 GCF_000951045.1 Mandrillus leucophaeus | reverse complement strand
GAAAGAAGATTCAATCCACAATGTAGATTTATTCTTTCTAAATTATTTTATCCAGCTTTTTAAAGTTTCAGGTGCTAAAAAAGTCATTAAGCAGAAAGGTCTGTACGAGGCATATCTGACTGGACATTAGGTAGATTCTATGGGAGCTGATGATATGGTTTTTACGGAGAATGGTGTCCAGCTACTGTCCTAGGAAACAAGACACAGGGAAGACCCAGGAAGAAGGCAAGGACACTGGCAGGTCAGTAGAGAGGCACCAACTTCATGATTATTGAGTGACTCTCATGACTTTGTTGAGTACGAGTTTGTAGATAATTAGAATACGTTCCCCACGTTATTTATATTGTCCATACTTCAAAGTTCATGTAACTATTCACACTTGCTAGTTGCTATGGTCTGAATGTTTGTGTACCCTCAAAATTCATATCCTGAAACCTATTCACTAATGTGATGGTGTTGGGAGATGAGGCCTTTGGGTGGTGATTAGGTCACGAGTGCAGAACTCTTATAATTGAAGTTAGTCCCCTTATCAAAGAGGGCCCAGAAAGTTGCCTTGCTCACTTCTTACCTTGTGAGGACACAGGAAGAAGGCGTCATGTATGAACTACAAAGCAGACCCTCACCTGACACTGAATCTGCCAGTGATTTGATCTTGAACTTCCTAAATTCCAGAACTTGTGAGAAATAAATTTCTGTCATTTTTCTTGCCATGGCTCATGTACTCTATTAGTACCCAGTTTATAGCATTTTGTTATAGCAGCTCAAATGGACTAAGACAGTAATAAATATACCAGTGATTATTTATATAACCACTGGAGGGTTACTAAATAACAAGAGTTCAAGTACTAGGAATTGTCCCTGGCTTCAGAAAACTGGGTATGGCATGTAAAACACGTTATTAACTATAAATACAGAGTGTTGCAGAAATTCAGAGTGAAAAGTAATCACTTTTCCTAGACTATTTGGGGAAGATATCAGTGAAAAGTATTTGTATGAAGAAGCAGATAAGCATTTCATAGGTGTGTTTGAGAGTGGTTTTATGAGAAAGGATGGGGAGGCTGTAATGTCAGACTGAGAGATCTTACAGCAGCCTGGCTGAAGTGGGGACTTTCCATAATTGAGGTGTGTGGAAGTGTGGCAAGAAAAGCAGTGGCCAGGGGGAGAAGGAAGTGATATTTATCCTTTAATTATAGAAAGCTATGGAACACTACATGTGGCTCCAGTGTGATCAAAGATGTGTTTAAGGAAGAATAAATCTGTTGGCAGGCCAAGGTAGATTGAGAATCTGGAGGTAGCACAGACACTAGGAGAATATTTAGGTGACTTTTGTGGTAATCTAGGATCAACGTTCATCTTTTAACTCAGTGACTTTTCACTCTATTCCTCTTCTGTGGCCTTTCCAAGTCCTAGATTTGGAACAAATCCTGGTTCCCCTGACTTTGCAATGACCTTGGCCTACTGTGCAAAAGCTGAATTATTAGGAATGTGAATTCAGACCCATTAACTTTAGAGGAACATCACAAAGTTAAGGAGATGTTGTGCTTTTTAGAGGGAAGAAAAATGTGTAAATACAGAACATTATCAACAGCTGTCACTTTAGAGGAAAGATACTTTCTCTTTGTTATGTTGTGTCCCCTGAGGAACAAGTGAAGGTCATGTTATTAAAAGTGCTAGTATATTATAGTACTCATGTCAGCTAATTAAATCTGTCATATCAAACAGCTTCTATTTTTCCTGACACTTTCTCTTATTTCCTTCTGTTTCTATTCAGTAGATACAGGGAGTCGGCAGGGGAGAAACCTCAACTGTCAGAGTCAGATTTTCCAAAATGCTGCCAAATAACCCTGTGTGCACTTCATTGTATTTGTAATGTCTTCATTCTGGATTTTTTTTTATCAACCTGGATTATTCCTGAGAACTGCCTGATTTATCAAGCACAGCATCTACTTATAAATATTAAAGAAAATAACAGTGATGAAGAGAGACAAGTTTTAAACACTACTAGAGAAAAAAAAAAAAAACTGGCTGTTTGAAACAATTATCCAATTGAAAGGTTTATGCTCATAATTTGCTCAAGAGTAATTTAGAATTTTCCTAATAATTACCTCAGAATAAACTCTAGGAAATACTGGCCTCTCTGAGGCAGGTCACACATAAAACTCTACAAGTGATAGTCTCATTCTGAGGTTGCTAAGAACATGTCTACAAAGTCTTATTCAGCATTACATTGAAGCTAACCTTCTGCTTTACCAATTTATCTCAAAGAAAGTTTTACTGCCACCACTATCAAAACAGTGTCCTAGAAAACAAACTCATAAATTATGTTCCCTGTTCTTCCAGGTCCCTAAAGCCTCTACCAATAAATTCTGCAGTCGCTTTCTTCGGTGGAGAGGCTTTCCACCTCATCTATAATTTCTGTATCTTGAGTATTTTCTTATATGTAGTCTTTTAAGTTTTCAAATCTTCTCACTGATTTCAAATTAAACTTTTCTTTTTAAACAAATTAAATTATGAATAATTAAAAAAACCTAAATAAACAAGTGAAAATTCTCATATGGGACGAACCCTTCACTGAGGTCTGCATCAACTTGATCTCTTACTTCTTTTTCCTGATCCTTTCATGTACTGGATGGACTCAGTGCAGTACAAAAGATAGATGTGGTAAGCGCCAGAGGATACTTCCTCTGTCCTGCTTACTAACTCTGGGCTGTAATCCATGCAAGTCCTGGAGGAAAAAAAAAAGTGGCTCTTCTATATTTGCTGACTGCTATAATACTAACTTTTGGCTAATACTATTCCCCAAGAGTATCTGAGTCCCACTGAGAAAATAAACAGAGCAGACACTTAAGCAGGAGTTTGAAGAATCCTGGATTTAAATATGTTTGTGACTCCACACTTGCCCATCTTCAATCACCCTACAAAACTGAGCTCCACGTTTATAAATCTAATGCTATTGGACAAGACTACACTTCCATCACTGCCCACTTAAGCTGATGGAAGGGATTAGCTGATAATTTGTAAATTTACTTACATCCAGCACACATACACAAACACACACATAGTCTATGTTAGAATATGGAAGGTAAGTTCGTTACTGACAAATCAGTTATTTAAAGTATAAAACTTGGTTCTTAATTTTCTTTATTATAGAGAATGGTATTAGTCTGTTCTCATGCTTCTATAAGGACGTACCTGAGACTGGGTAATATATAAAGGAAAGAGGTTTAGTTGACTCACAGTTCTGCATGGCTTGGGAGGCCTCAGGAAACTTACAATCATGGCAGAAGGGGAAACAAACACATTCTTCTTCACATGGTGGCAAGAAAAAAAGGTGCAGAGTGAAGTGGGGAAAGCCCCTTACAAAACCTTCAGATCTCATGAGAACTCACTCACTATCATGAGAACAGCATGGGGGTCTGCCCCCAGGATCCAATCACCTCCCATGTGGTCCCTCCCTCAACATGTGGAGATTACAGTTTGGATTACAATTCAAGATGAGATTTCGATGGGGACACAGAGCCAGACCATTGCAAAATTCTCATACAGGATAAGAAATCATACTTTTAAAATAGTTTTTAAAGTAAACTAAACTAACATATGAGCACCATATCCTGAGAATATTACCCATGTTAGATTGTATCCTCCCAATTTTTTGTTCTTTGTTTGAACTCATGCTTTTGAATCCATCAATTGCAATTTCAATTGCCCATTAGAAAAAGCATAAATGTTTTGCAATAGAATTTGTCATTACATAGCATGGTTCAAAAACATTTTAATAAAATGAGAAAATCCTCAAAATATGGTAGACATCTTTATATGAGATGATAAGAACACAACTGTATACATGTATTAAATATACCTATAGAAAACCTATATAAAAACTATGGTTTTCCACCTCATCATACCTCAAAATATTAAAAATGGCTAAATCTGGGCTGGGATAGAAATTTAGTTAACTTTGTTTTTTGTATTGTACATTTTTGCATCCCTGAAATTTTTACAGTGAACAATTATTTATTAGTTTACTAAAAGAAAAATAGTATCTTAATTTTAAGTAAACCATGAATGTGACATGCATGACACAACCTTATATATAGTAGTTATTCAATAAACATCAAATCCCTTCCCCACTCAGACAGTATTAAATAAATGGGTAAAGATACATTGTGTTATCAATAAAATCTTACATTGTCTAGAAAGCAACTGTACTCAAACATAAAAAGCCTTGGCTAAGAAGAACAGCATAAAACTTGGAGACAGGGGTTAGCCCTGGGCAAGAAGAGCCTCTGCAGAAGAAAGTTAAAATGACTCATTGATGCACTAGGGTCTAATTAAGCAAGTAAAGCATGAGGGTGATATCATCAAAAATTGTTCTAACGGTAGGGAAGTGATTATGGAAACTATTGCAATGGTCAAGTTCACTCATAATGAACACATGAATAAGAAACTTGCATTAGCCACTGAAAGCAAAGTTTTATCTGGAACATATTTTTTTCAATGATAACAAGCAAAGTCAATGCTGACTCTAATTTACTTTTTGGAGGGATGGTGAAAGGTCAAGGTCTTAAGTGATCATAAAACTCCTAGTAAAATTGGAGTAAAATTTTCTGTCAGGTAAATACCATGCTCAGGGATATATAGACAACTTAAAAAAAAATAGAAAAAAAATCACTCAAGTAATAATTTTGGCTTTACGTAGACCACATAGCTAAACATAATGCAATTCAATGAAAAGAATAATTGCATGTTTGGCTTCAATTTTTACACACTTGTCTGCCCACACTTCTGCCCTTTTGGGCTTTCCTCTTCTGTTTTCTCATGGCCCATCTCACTAATCAACTGATGAAACGCAATAATCAGAGATAATACTTTTAGCAGGGCATTACTCCCTTTGTTCATGCATTTGTTATGCATTTATCTATTCAATATGTATTTGTTGAGTTTTCTTTCAAAAATATTTTTGGAGTGAGCACTAAGTGCTCAGTAGTATTCTGTTTGCTGAAGATTTAAGGCAGTTAAACTAGAAAATTTCTTCATTGCTATATTTATACTCTAGAGTGTGGCAGATAGACAATAAATAAGTAATACAATTGGACTAGGGCGTGCTGTTGTACAGTTAACTACACTGTGAGAAGAATGCCCAAGAAAAAGTGGATGCTGCTCCTGCCAAGCCACCTGATTGCACTTCTTCTGCTGGCCTCAATGCAGTTGCTGGGGATTTAGTTCGGCTTGTTTCTTTGGCTTTAGATAAGGCTTCTGACAATGGGTCATTTTCTCTCAGCTGCCTTTGTCTCCCTCAGTCCTCTTTGGCTCTGGACCCCAATCCTCTCTTGCCCTTTCTCCTTCCAGCTCATGGACCTGAGGGTATATCCCAGTCTCTACTGTAAGCTGATCTCGTTCTTGCATGTTGAGCCCAAGACTGCTAATATGAATAAAGTGAGTTTTTGTTATACAGGTGCTGAGAGTGACACAATCAGGGTAAACCTCAGGGCCTCCATGATCATGCTAGATGATCAAGTTTATTTCACTATGTCTTGGATGCAGATATTGAGGGAGAAAATGTCCAGAGACCTTAGCTATGCTACTTGCATATTTTATGTGCTGTTTGAAAAGCAGAAGGCTCAAAATTAAAAAGCTGAAACTCTTTCTAAGATGATTAGCAAATTTAAGGGAATTCCCAAATAAAAATAAGAGATTTTTACATCTCAAAATTGAAATCTAAAGTTCTTGTGGTTATGTAAGCAATTAGAAGTATCCATAAAAATTCTGAAAATAAAGCATAACATTGAAAGACTAGCATTACCACATTATAACACATATTATAAAGTTATAACACTTTTTAAAACCCTCTGATGTTGATGCATAAATTAATAGATCACTGCAGAAGATGAGAAAACATACAAATATACCCACATACATGCAGGAGTTTAGTGAAAGATAAAGTATTATTTTCATAATAAGTGCTATTTCTGCAATTGTGTAGACCCATGGAAAATAAATTAACTTAAATCCTATTTCATACTGTTACTCCAGGGAGAATTCCATTTGGGTGAAATATTAAATGTAAAAATAAAACCACAAAAATCCTAGAAGAAGTCATAAAACTATATATATATATATCAGAATGGAGGTTTTTTCCTCTTCACAGTGCACAACTCGAAATAAATAAAATGTATATATGTGTGTGCATGTGTCTATATTCCATAGCAAAATCAATGTAAGCATAGCCAAAAGACAAATATTAGAAAAATATTTGCAACTCATATC
>NW_012104109.1:1212408-1215045 GCF_000951045.1 Mandrillus leucophaeus | reverse complement strand
CTTGTGGTTATGTAAGCAATTAGAAGTATCCATAAAAATTCTGAAAATAAAGCATAACATTGAAAGACTAGCATTACCACATTATAACACATATTATAAAGTTATAACACTTTTTAAAACCCTCTGATGCTGATGCATAAATTAATAGATCACTGCAAAAGATGAGAAAACCTACAAATATACCCACATACATGCAGGAGTTTAGTGAAAGATAAAGTATTATTTTCATAATAAGTGCTATTTCTGCAATTGTGTAGACCCAAGCAAAATAAATTAACTTAAATCCTATTTCATACTGTTACTCCAGGGAGAATTCCATTTGGGTGAAATATTTAAATGTAAAAATAAAACCACAAAAATCCTAGAAGAAGTCGTAAAACAATATATATATATTTTAATATCAGAATGGAGGTTTTTTTCCTCTTCACAGTGCACAACTCAAAATAAATAAAATGTATATGTGTGTGTCTATATTCCATAGCAAAATCAATGTAAGCATAGCCAAAAGACAAATATTAGAAAAATATTTGCAACTCATATCACAAAGGAGTAATATCCTAACACCTAATAAAGCCTCTCCCACTAACACAGAAGAAATACTTGACAAACCAATAGCAAAAAGGAAAAAAGATATGGACAGACATCTTTACAGAAAATTAATTACAAAATGTAATCCTAAAAGAGATGTGCAAAATCACTAAAAAAGTTAATAAAACTACAGAAATATATTTTATCTATTACTTTTCACCTGTTATATTGGCGAAAACTAAACCATATTAGTAAAGCTATAGGGAATTAGAAGCTGTCATATATTGCACTTAGCCACTGAGTTGCATACATTCTCTTGAATATTTCTACTTAGCCCTGGAACACTGTCCCAAATTGTCCCATACAAGTTTTCTTACCTGCTATTTGAGCCTTCTCTTTTTCTTCCCGACTGCTGTCCTTCATATCAAATCTCTCCTTCCTGTAAACTCTTTTAAAGCTTTCATACTACTATCTATTTTAATTATCTATGAAATTGTCAACTGTAAGCATCATAAAGCCTAAGCTTTATCTTATTTTTTTCAATAAACCCATTGCCTTAGCTTGCTCTTTGCTAATAGTAAAAATATATGTATTGGTATTAGACATCCCAATTTTCACAAGCTTCTAATATCGTCTCGTTTGTTACTACCGTAATTCCCAGACCTGGGTATCACCATTTACCCCATTCCACTGATGAGAACATTGAGTGAGGTTACGATCGCGTATTCACCAGCTAGCAGAACCTTTAGTGTACCTGTGTGGAAGTCAGAAAACCTATATATAGATCTTGCCTCTTTTACTTTTTGCTCCTGTGAGATTTACTAATTTATTTCACTTCTTTAAGCTAGTTTCCTTATCTATAAAAACATAAATGACAATAATACTTAGCTCAAGGCTTCTGAGAAGAGTAAAGAAGAAAATGAAAAGAAAGTATTTGGCATAAGACCAGTCATTTAAAAAGTGCTCAACTACTGTTGTGATTATTATTATTTTTCAATAACATAGCTTTTGTTACTTATAGATTTATTTTTCTTTGCAGTGTGCCCTTCTGACTCAGGACCTTTATAGGTGACTTAAATGCTGACAGTTGGTTATTTTTGGTAATGGATTGATGGCAAATTTAATAATTGAAATACATTTAGTACTTTACCAACATACTTTTCTTATATATAATTCAATCAAAGAACCAGTAATAATCAGGTAAATGGGAGTTGGCATTGAATAGCTTTATTATCTAGTATTACTCTCACATCAGCCTTTCGCATCTGTTTTTGGTTGCATTGTGTATAGTGTATGAATGATACTTAGCTTGATTACTGTCTATTCTTCTCTTTCTAAGCCTTCATCAAAACATTTGTCTCATATCAATATGAATTTCTCTCTAGCTGTTTCTTTTTTTTTCTTTTTGGTACAGAATTTAATATTGCCCATCCACACAATTTAATTCTCAGAATTACCAGATCTGTTTTTACTTTTGTTGTCAAACGCCCAAACCCAGTGAAATAATAGATCATAATTTCCTATTATGAAAAGACTGGAAATAAAAAGTATCTTTAATTTAGAAGTCGCTTTCTGTTGATGTGAAAGAGAAAATTCCTTTATCTTTTCCAGCTACTGAGTTATGGTCAACATATACATAAATGCTGGCAAGAAAAAATTAAATGTGGAAATTAGGAAGCAAGAAATCATTTTATTTTACGAATATTTTCTTTTTTTTATTATGAGTAATGCAAATTATAATTACTTTATTAAAACAATGATTTTAGCAATAATTTGGTTATAATTTACTACACAATTATAGTAAAAATTCTCTTTCTATAATAATGTATTTGTTGATCTGTAAATGAAAAGTTATCATTTTATGTTCACAATAGCTTGTGAATAAGGTAGCTACAAAATTCCATAAGGCAAAATAAGTTAAAAATAGAATATTTTTTTCCACATAATATATTGACACATAACGAGAGACGAGTTTTTGCAACTTCTATTATGTATTAAACAATTGAAGTGTAATCAGACCAGCTGAAGTGGAAATCTCTAAAGAAGGTATACAAATTAAAATAAATTTTTATACAAACAATTTTTCTGGGCCCAAAGGCAAAGATCTTC
>NW_012104109.1:1210258-1212358 GCF_000951045.1 Mandrillus leucophaeus | reverse complement strand
TCTTTTTTTTTCTTTTTGGTACAGAATTTAATATTGCCCATCCACACAATTTAATTCTCAGAATTACCAGATCTGTTTTTACTTTTGTTGTCAAAAGCCCAAACCCAGTGAAATAATAGATCATAATTTCCTATTATGAAAAGACTGGAAATAAAAAGTATCTTTAATTTAGAAGTCGCTTTCTGTTGATGTGAAAGAGAAAGTTCCTTTATCTTTTTTAGCTACTGAGTTTATGGTCAACATATACATAAATGCTGGCAAGAAAAAATTAAATGTGGAAATTAGGAAGCAAGAAATCATTTTATTTTACGAATATTTTCTTTTTTTTATTATGAGTAATGCAAATTATAATTACTTTATTAAAACAATGATTTTAGCAATAATTTGGTTATAATTTACTACACAATTATAGTAAAAATTCTCTTTCTATAATAATGTATTTGTTGATCTGTAAATGAAAAGTTATCATTTTATGTTCACAATAGCTTGTGAATAAGGTAGCTACAAAATTCCATAAGGCAAAATAAGTTAAAAATAGAATATTTTTTTCCACATAATATATTGACACATAACGAGAGACGAGTTTTTGCAACTTCTATTATGTATTAAACAATTGAAGTGTAATCAGACCAGCTGAAGTGGAAATCTCTAAAGAAGGTATACAAATTAAAATAAATTTTTATACAAACAATTTTTCTGGGCCCAAAGGCAAAGATCTTCTGAGGTAAGATGATAGAACACGGTTCTAAGTTGTTTTCACAAGACGAAAGCCGAATGCTTAAATTGAATTATCTGAGTACATGCATTTCTTCAACAAATAGGTTTTGAATATTTACTCTGCCCCAAATCACTGTCCTAGGAGTAAAGGATACTGTGGTAAATTAAGGTAAAGTCTTGTTTGGTTGGAAATATTTATTTAGATCAAAAATATTGCCACAATATCATTTTATTTATATTTTATAGCTACGTCTACTTAGTAAATACTAGGTAAATTGCACCGAGTACTTAATTTATTAACTCAGGCACTAACGTGAGTATATTACTTATAGGAAAACTCCTGACAGCCCTTAGAAAAGAATTGCTTCCCTGATTTAAAATGAGAGATTGAGGTTTGGCGAGGTTAGATAATATAGTCTATTTTTCCCAGCTAATTGAAGAAAATATTTGCAATTTGAATCAAGTCTAGTTTGATTTGAATTCATCGTTTCCATGTGAAATTATTTAAGTGCCTCCATTTTTAGCAGCTAGTATATAGTTGAACACAGGCAGATTATTATGTGTTGGTTTGTTTCTGGTAATATGTGGACCACCAATGTAGCAGGGTCTATGCTTGAATATGCTATTCACATTTCTGTAAGAATTGAATCTCCCCATGAAGGAAGTCACCAATTCTAACCCCTACAAACTGCTTTCTACCCTTATGGTGCCTCTGTTTCTGTTCTAATATCTTGAGCTCCACCTATCCCTACTTTTCAACTAAATACATCTCTTAAAGAACTTCCATTCTGAAAAGATTGTTGAGCAAGTAATATAACCTGTATCTAGGCTGCTTCCTTCTCTGTCTGTACAACTAGTATTGTCATAGTGCATGCATGCTAAGTTTGAATTTGAGATAATCAATAAATAGTTTTAAAATATAAGTATGTCCCATGCACCTAATATACTTAAAAATGCATTTGAAATTCAAATTTAACTGGTTATCTTAGAGTTGATCTGGGAACTCTATTCCTGTTGAGTGTATATACAGAAGTGGACAAGGCTTTTGGTTATGTTGTCACATGGAACGGCGTTACTAGGTGGTCAGTGTGAAGAAGGTTATTCTTTGCAATCAAAATATGTTTACTGAAGTTACAGCCAATGACCTTTCCTATGACCCCTAGAGAACTATCCAGGAGTTGTTCTGCAAACTACCATGCACAATACCCATTATTAAACCAAATGTCTTAGACAATTTTATCTTAAGCATGTGTGAAAGTTTTGCTAACAAGGGAACCAGCAAGAAGACTAAAGTGTGAAATGTTTTGACAAAGAGTATGGGAAAATAATTTTAGAACCCATGAAATAAGTTGTTTGCATAAGTTCATGAAATCCAGACTACTG
>NW_012104109.1:1208409-1210208 GCF_000951045.1 Mandrillus leucophaeus | reverse complement strand
TTTTAAAATATAAGTATGTCCCATGCACCTAATATACTTAAAAATGCATTTGAAATTCAAATTTAACTGGTTATCTTAGAGTTGATCTGGGAACTCTATTCCTGTTGAGTGTATATACAGAAGTGGACAAGGCTTTTGGTTATGTTGTCACATGGAACGGCGTTACTAGGTGGTCAGTGTGAAGATGGTTATTCTTTGCAATCAAAATATGTTTACTGAAGTTACAGCCAATGACCTTTCCTATGACCCCTAGAGAACTATCCAGGAGTTGTTCTGCAAACTACCATGCACAATACCCATTATTAAACCAAATGTCTTAGACAATTTTATCTTAAGCATGTGTGAAAGTTTTGCTAACAAGGCAACCAGCAAGAAGACTAAAGTGTGAAATGTTTTGACAAAGAGTATGGGAAAATAATTTTAGAACCCATGAAATAAGTTGTTTGCATAAGTTCATGAAATCCAGACTACTGATTTATATTTCTGGACAGAAAATTGTCTTACCTTTATTGTTATATGGCTTAACCTAGGCCATGACAACTTGGAGCCAGTGCCTGAGGATGCCATGTGTGAACCATTAATCAGAAATCATAAACAATGAACGTGTGGCTCTTAGTCAGATATAGTGGACTCCAAATAATAAACAATGCATCTGTGGCTGTTGATCACACATTGTGAGCAAGAAAATTCCATTCTCTAACAATGTCAGATAGGGCTAATTAGAGATTCCAGCTACAAATTTCTTTCTTCCTATTTTTCCCCCAAGTGACTATCAGAAAATTCCTAAACATATTAAAAATCATGAAGTTGTATACTCTTGCCTGTTTCTTCAGTTCGGAAAAACAATTTTAATTTTCACTAGTAAACAGTAGTACAATTTTAAATATTTATTTATCTAAGCATACTGGAATTGTACCAAAATTATGTGACGCTGAGGGAAGGCAAGTCAATAAATTAGGTTTTGCTTTCCCTTGTTTGAGTTTACCTGGAGGTGGCAAGGACATAGGTTTACAAAATGAGATCCACATGAGTGTGCCCTCACATTAAGAAGCCTTTATTCCCTCTCTTTTAATTATTTTAGGTATTATTTTAATAATACCTTCCCCTACTTTAAGAACCTGCCTATCTAGTGTTCTCGTTATCAATTCCAAGTATCATTTCCTATAGAATCTCAAAACCCTCGGTCCCCTTTTTGTTCTAGCAAATTTTATAATGCTCTTTTCTCTGCATAGTCTATAGTTTTATTTCTGATAGGAGAAAGGGAGCTCCTTTTCTGTGGATATTGGATAGAAGAGTGTCACTACTATCTTTGATAACATCAACAAACATCTGATTCACCTCTTTTTTTCTGAACGTGAATTGCTTTTTATATTCTGGGTTTATCTATAAATAGTAGAAGTTTCTGCCAACCAAATGCATGTTTTAATGATTAGATCCATATGAAACAGACTTTCTGAAAGATGCAAATCCTACAGAGTATGGTCTACGCAATAGTTAAGAGCAAATAAGGACAGAAAAAGAAGGCTAATGATTTCATTAAAGATGTCACCCTTCAAAAAATTTTTATCCTTAATAATTTACTTTTGATGTAATTGAAAAATCTTTTATCCTTTTTTACAAGGAAAGTGTATAATAAATTATTAATTCAAAGTATGTATTAACATGTGTGGGACACTCTGGAGTTGGATTAAAGATGGTGATAAGTTTAAATGATTGGGGCAAAAACGTATATGAGGGAACAAAGTTGAAAATATAAGAGATTACAGCTGGGTGCGGTGGCTCATGTCTGTAATCCCAGC
>NW_012104109.1:1174887-1205321 GCF_000951045.1 Mandrillus leucophaeus | reverse complement strand
AAATGGTGTTGGGAATATTGGATAACCACATGCAGAAGAAAGAAATTGGACCCTTATCTCCTACCATACACAATAATCAACTTAAAATGGATTAATAACTTGAACATAAATCCTGACACTCTAAAACTACTAGAAGAAAATATAGGGGACATTGGCCTGGGTGAAGATTTCTTGGATAAGACCCTAAAAGCACAGCAACAAAAGCAGGAATAAGCAAATGAGATTGCATCAAACGAAAAGCATCCATGCAGCAAAGAACATAATTAATAGAGTGACAAGACAGCCCACAGACTGGGAGGAGATGTTTCATTCCTTTATCCTCATCTGATAAAGGACTAATCTTAAAAAAAAAAAAAAAAAAAAGCCTTAAATGTCTCAATAGCAAGAAAAGAAAGAACCCAATTAAAAAGTGGCAAAGAACTTATATAGACAGCTCCCAAAAAAGTCATACAAATGCTCATGATCACTAATTATGAGGGAGATTCAAATTAAAATCACAAGATACAAACTCTTAGCTTTTAGAATTGTTATCAAAAAGATGAGATATAACGGGTATTGGCAAGGGTGTGGAGAAAAGGAAACTCTTGTGCAACACTGGTGGGGATGTAAAGTAATATAGCCATTATGGTAACTAGTATGGAATTTCCTCAGAAAACTAAAAATAGAATTACGGTATGATCCAGCAATCTCACTTCCAAGTATACATTGAAGAGAATTGAAATAAGTTTGCCAAAGAGGTATCTACCTTTCCATGTTCACTGCAGCATTATTCACAGTCGCTAAGATGTGGAAGCAACCTAGGTGTTCCTCATTGGATAAAGAATTAAAGAAAATGTGTCATGTGCATACAATGGAATACTATTTAGCCTTATAAAAGAAGAAAATTCTGTCATTTGCAACAACATACATAAACATTGTGCTAAATAAAGTAAGCCAGTCACAGAAAGGCAAATACTGCATGGTCTCACTCATATGTGGAAACTAAAAACTACCAATATATAGAAATAGAGAGTAGAATGGTGTTTCTCAGAGGGGTAGAGGGGTTGAACAGGACAAAAGGAGATGTTGATCAAAGGATAAAAAAATGTCAGTTGGACAGGAGGAATAAGATTTAGTAATCTGTCGCACAGAATAGTAACTATAATAAATAATAACTCATTGCATGTTTCCAAGTTGTAGGTTCTAACTATTTTCACCACAAAAAATGATAAATATGCAAGGTGATAGATTTGTTATTAGCTTAATTTAATCATTCTGCAATGCAAACATATATAAAAATATCACAGTGTACTTCAAAAATATATAATATATACAATTGTCAAATAAAAAATAATAATTTAAATAGTATATTCATGATGAAACCTTTATTGATGCACAAGGTTTAGAGTTCTCAGAACTTACAAAAATAAAGTTGTTACAATGTGACTTACAATACAATTTTTATTTTAAAGTAATTAGTATTACACTATTATATATCTTAATTTATAGTTTATATTAATTATTTTTTTTGCTTCAATAGATTTATGCTGAATATTTACAATGAAAAATGCAAGTAAGTTCTTAGACTATATGTTGAGAAAAATGAATCAATTTAGATTTATTGAGCATTTGAAATGTCTGTATCAACTGATCCCATCACAAATATTTGGGTGGCTGCTCGTCACGCTAACCCTTGCCTAAAAAAGAGTGTTTTAGATCAGACTATTCAGGCAGTACCCTATAGACCATGAAGAAGAGATCAGCAATTACAAATTTGGATGCTAGTGTCAAAGAGATGAGGGGTGAAATCCCTGCTTTGTTGTTATCTAGTTCCAAAATTTTCCACATGATATTGAACATTTCCATTGTTTCTACATATTTCCATATCATATTTAACTTTTTCTTTGTTTCTACGTATGTGAAATCAAAATAGTAGTAATATTGTGCACTGAAATACTACTGTAGCATAGAATTGCAAGTGGAAATTAAATAAAACAATATATTAAGCGCTTGTATAGTAGCCCAAATGCAATAAACATTGACTAAATATTAAATAATTTCACAATTACAGGTCTAAATTTACCTGTTGCTACTGTATATCTGAAATGCTTTTTTAATCTTTACCTTTTAGCAAGTAATTTAAAAGTGTATACTGTAAAGATATTCTTTGCAAGCATTATTAGCTCAGCACCCTAGATAGGGATTCTTTGGCTCACTAAAATCCCAATTTTGAATCAATATAAAGGACCATCAACAAACCATTTAAATGTTTCTTTTTAATATATGAATTGTCCCTTTCTTTTCTATCACTAGCCCATCATTGTTTTCCATGATTATCTTACGTGTATCGAGCCAGCACTGTCCAGTAGAATTTTCTGTGTTGATGAAGATGTTCTAGATTTCTGTTGTCCAATATTCCAACCACTAACCACATGTAGATATTTAAATTAAATTAAACAAAATTAAAAATTTGTTCTTTACTCATGCTAGCCACATTTCAAATTCTCAATAGACACATGCAACTACTGTCTACCATTTTGGATGGCGCAGTTACAACTGGTCCATCTGACACCAATTTCTCTACAATCAATTCCATTTCACAGAATTCTCCTGGTTTAATATTAATAATGAACAATTTTGATCACACTATTCTCATGCTCAAAACCTCTCTGGTCAAAAGTATATTCTTAAAAATACATAGTTACATGGAAAAAAAATGGTTGCATACTATAAGGGTCAGAAAAGGGTCAGAAAATATCATTATGAAATAATAACTAAGTTTCAAAAGTTGTGTTTTATTTATGTTTATATGTCTATAAAAATGCTCATTATATTAAGAATGCTTACTTGTATATTTATTTTAAAATGATTTGCATTTCATTTTCTGCATTTTATGCCTTTCCACGTTATTCAAGTATTTGAAAAGAACTTTTATTGTTTTCTATTTATCATTTTGCCTTCAGATTACTTGTCTTTAGTGTTTCTTAGCACTTGATGGAGTTGCCACAAGCCTCACTGAGGCAGATGTCCTTTGAAATAGTGCTGTCTAGTAACGATTATACTGCCACAGATATGAGCTAGAAAAAGCAAAATAAAATAATTTTCATCAGTTTTGCTTTATTTAAATTTGTTTTAGCTTTCCTTTTATGGCTTCAAAGACTTGAAAATTTCAATAAGATCAGGTGGGAAGAATTTGGTAACAAACAAAGACTTTTGATTAGCATGTATTATCAATTAATATTCCAATATTTTGCCTGCCAATTAATATTTTTCATTTTCTTCTTAGGATATCAATGAAAGAGCTTTACTAAGGATAAACATGGCTTGTTGAAATCAACAAAGTTTGCCTATAAAATTCACCTAATTTGCCAGTCTAGCAACTCTATCAAAAAAGAAGTTATTCTTTGTGAGCTCATGCTGGCTCCTAAACGATCATTGTTTTCTCTTCCAAATGCTCCCAAAACATCTGTTTAATAACTTCTAGAATTTCACTAGGTCCTTTCATGCCATGCCAAGAAGTTTGGATTTTATCTTTCATACAAAAAGGGAAGAATCTATGTGTTTACAATTATTTTATAGTTATGTGTTTTTTTCATTAAAATGTACATTTCTTGAAATGAGGGATTGCACTTATTTATATGTCAACCTAAGTATAAACATATAAGTAATAATACTCAATACATGCTAGATAGATGGGTCAAATATGTGACAATATTTAAAATATTTTGAGGAAACTTTCCATAATGCTTGGCGAGAGGTGGAGGAGCGGTGGCTGCTGCATCTGAGCGCAACTACTAGGTGCGTTCCTTTGCACACCTTCCACATCAACCTCAACCCACTCACTGCCAGTAAAAAACGGTGAAAGAACCCACTTTCTATGATGTTTTGGGGGTTAAACCCAATGCCACTCAAAAAGATCATGAGAAAAAGGCTTATAGGAAACTGGCATTGAAGTACCACTCTGATAAGAACCTGAATGAAGGAGAAAAATTTAGGCAGATCTCTCCAGCTTATCAAGTTATCTCTGATGCAAAGAAAAGCGAATTGTATGTCAAAGGAGGAAAACCAGGTAATTAAAGAGGGTGGAGCAGGTAGCGCTTTTGGCTCTCCTGTGGACATCTTTGATGTGATTTTTGGAGGAAGAGGAGGAAGTATGCAGAGGGAAAGGAAAGGTAAAAATGTGTGTCAGCTGTCAATAACCTTAGAATATTTATATAAAGGTGTGGCAAGAAGACTGGCTCTGCAAATAAAACAACAAAAAAAATGTGATTTGTGACAAATGTGAAGGCAGAAGTGTTAAGAAAGGAACAGTAGAGGGCTGTCCCAATTGCATAATTACTGGAATGCAAATAATAATTCATCAGATAGGACCTGGAATGGTTTAGCAAATTTAATCTGTGGGGATAGAGTGCTAGGGCCATGGAGAACAAATCAGTCTTGAAGATAGATAAAAAAGCTGCAATAGAAGGAAGATAGCAAAAAGAAGATTGCACAAGTCCATATTGACAAAAGCATGAAAGATGGCCACAAGGTAACATTCTGTGGTGAAACAGACCAAACAACAAGGATTGGAGCTGGGAGACATTACTATTGTGTTAGATCAGAAGAAGCATGCTGTTTTTATTCAACGAGGAGGAGAACTTTTCATATGTATGGACATACAGCTGGTTGAAGCATTTTGTAGCTTCCACTCTTAATAACTGAACTGTAGTCATCACCTCTCATCCAGGTCAGATTGTCAGCATGGAAACATCTTGGGTGTGCTAAATGAAGGAATACCAATTTATGGAGCCCATATGAAGAGTTGCCAAATTATCTAATTGAAGGTAAACTTTTCCTGAGAATGGCTTTCTCTCAGCTGATGAACTTTCTTTGCTGAAAAAACTCCTACCTTAGAGGAAGAAAGTAGAAGAGACTGACGAAATGGATCAGATAGAACTCGTGGACTTTGATCCAAATATGAGAAAAGATGATACCATGACAATGGAGAAGCATATGAGGATTATAGACATCATCCTAGAGGTGATGTTCAGTGTCAAACCTCTTAATGGGGCCAGTGAATAACACTCACTGTTGGCATTTTATGTGCAGCAGTGAATGAGTGGAGGGCTGTAATCATAATACGCTTACTGCTTCTTATTGTTTTTGCTTCAATAGTTAACTATAGTATTGTTTTAAAAGTTGTATTAGTCTTTTTCATGCTGCTGATAAAGACATACCTGAGACTAGGAAGAAAACGGGATTTAATTGGACTTACAGTTCCACATGGCTGGAGAGGTCTCAGAATCATGGTGGGAGGCAAAAGGCACTTCTTACGTGGCAGTGTCAAGAGAAAAAGGAGGAAGAAGCACAAGCAGAAACCCCTGATAAACCCATCAGATCCCATGAGACTTATTCACTATCACGAGAATAGCACAGGAAAGACCAGCCCCCATGATTCAATTACCACCCCCACTCCTGGTCCCTCCCACAACACATGGGAATTCTGGGAAATACAATTCAAACTGAGATTTGGGTGGAGGCACAGCCAACCCATATCAAAAGTTAAATGAAGAAAAAAGGCAAATATAAAATCTCTGACTCTGCACTGTATGTGTGATGACTTCAGGGTGCAAGATGAAGTTTAATATCTGTAAAAACTACTTTAAAAAGAAGTTCCATTAGCATTTGTTAGGCCAAACCTTGTTATTGGTTTCATCTGTGTACATGAACAAACTTGAACTGAAATGCTAGGTATGTGTCTAGGCTGCAGTGTATGACCTTTCATTCTTAATCTATAAAATTAGAACTGTATTTAACCGGCAATTAGAAACAAATAAATGTAATTTGTAGAGAAGTGTTGGTTTGTATATTATTTGTATTATATAAGTTCCATTGTGATTCCTCTGCATTTATTCTGTTGCCTCAACCGTTACTTGAAGATGGCATAATATAATTTAGGTTATGGTATCAATGATATAAATGATACTTTTCTAAAGACGCAATTTTTCATAACATGCTGCTTCTCGAGGGCTTGAACTTCTAGGATCGTGTTCCCTTCTGCACACACACCCACACCCACATGCGCATATATACCCTTATACATAACTTGACCAGTCCTAGTTATTTTTACTCCTTTCTCTTTGGACCATAATATGCCCCTAAGTAGTAACTTCCAGAGATGGGTAACTTAAAAGTGACTTCTAGGATCGTGTTCCCTTCTGCACACACACCCACACCCACATGCGCATATATACCCTTATACATAACTTGACCAGTCCTGGTTATTTTTACTCCTTTCTCTTTGGACCATAATATGCCCCTAAGTAGTAACTTCCAGAGATGGGTAACTTAAAAGTCAAAGGAAAGAGGCCTCGACATGGACTATTAATTTTCATGTATACTATAGAGAGTGTTCCTTTGGTATGTTACAGGCTTACTTTAAACCTTTTGACTTATGCTCCAGAGTAACTGTAATTTAATGTTTGTAGTATAGCAAATTATAATGAATAACTGTAATTGTATGTTTAAAAGTTTCATCATATGTTCACATGCTTAAATCTGAATATCAGAATTCAAGTAATTCTTGAAATGTATGAATGTCTCCTCAACATACTGATTACACAGCATTTCTCAAAAATATTTTGAGTAAGTGAGCTAAATAACTAAGCACATATTTAAAAAATGTTATTTTGAATAAAAGACTGAAAGGAGATGGGGAGTAAGCAGGTATAAAGTTGCGTTTTGGGAGACTTATTAAGAATCTATTGAGAGTGTTAAGAAAAGATGGGGACCTGAGTTAAATAATGATGGGACTATATGGGGGTAAATGGGATAAATAGATGATTAATTGATAAACAGATAGCTATATGTGTGCACCCATATGTGTGTGCCTATATGTACATGATTGATTAGATCACATAAATTCAAAGATTTGTAATGACATCCAAGTTTTGGGCTTAAGTATCTCTATGTTTCAGGATATTTAAATTAAATTAATTCCCCCATATGACTATGGCTTTAAGTGCAATAAGATGGTTACTCCTTGTTCATAAAATGTAATTGCGTGGGGCAGCTCTGTTCAACAGTCACTTAGGTTCCTAAACTGACAGGGATTTCCAAGCTTTCAATTTATGGCAATCAAGTTTGTCACAAGATCCCACTAGCTAAAAGAAAATTCAAATGAAGGAGCATGCATTGGGAATGTCTGGGACCATGTGTGGAAATAGAACACATCACTTCCTCTCAAATTAAATCAGCTGTAAATCAGTCCTATAGCTACACCTAAGCACAAGGGAGGTTGAAACATATTTTAAGTGATTAAGAACGAGGAGAGGAATATAAATTTAGGTGAGCACTTGTCATTAGTAAAAGAATGAAAAAAGGGAAAATAATAGATGTTATAGGGTTATAAGTTCATTTTGGAGCATAAGCCTGAGGTACCTCTTAAACATACATATAAAGAGGTGTCTATTAAGAGGACAGAAATACATTTTCTAAGGTCTAGTGGGAGGTTTGCTTGGAGTTGCAGATTTAGAAATCACTGGTTTCTAGATCATTGAAGTAATGAGCGAAAGGACTGTAAAATTAAAGTAGACCAGGTGAGAAAAGAAAAACGGAGGAAAGAAGAAAAAGCTTATAGATAAATCTTAGACAAAACAAAACCCAACAAACCTAACTCTGTGTAATCAAAGAAGGACTCTGAAAAAGAAAGGCAAATCCCAGGAAAGACATATCATGGCAGCCAAAAGACCCAGGTGAAAGATAATAGCATAATAAATGAGAGTGGTCTTCAGTTTCAAGGACCATAGAGAGATTAGGTCAGATTAGGATGGAAATGTATTATTTGCTTTTAGCAACACAGAGACAGGCGTGCATTTTAATAAATCAGTTCCAATGGTGTTATGAAGGAGGAATTAGATTAAAAGTTTAATAATCAGACAAAATAGATTGTGGCCAGAAGGATGACAGAAGGGAAACGCTTTTGTTTTTGATACTATAGTTAAAAAACACATCTTAGGCATTTTATACATTAAAAAAAGAAAATATTAGAGGTGGAAATAGTTTAGACACAGGTGAGAGGATATAGAATCTCAAGTATGAGTAAAAGGATTAGCCTCATGCAGGAAAAGGGGTATCTTTACTTTAAACAGTAGGAAGGTTAAGAATCACCGTCTCACAGTACTCTGAGATATAATTTGTTGAATTTTTAAACTTTGATTTACTTAAATAGCTTGAAAATATTTAAAATATAGTTCAAATTTAATTTTACAGTTGTACCAGCTATTTCACTTACTATATTTGTTAATATCCTCAACCAGTAGTCTTGTGTTGAATGCTTATTATGTTAGTAATGAACTAAGTTTTTTAAAAAGTACCAAAAAGAAATAAAAGGCACAGAAAATGTTTCAATGAGCGTTAAATAATGTTGCAATTATAAAAAAGTATATATTAAACAATGATGTAGAGATTAAGTTAGGAAATGCTGATCTTAATGTGGGTTTATTTATATTTGCCTTAATAATTTTATTATTTTTAACAAAGTGTATATTTATAATGCTTACGTTAGATTCAGGTTATTGACTTTGCTCTGCCACCACATAAAGAGATTGGTCTTATGTTTATCCTGTTCATTCAAATCCAATTATACTCACAGTAGTAAAGAATAGAAAAGTAGCTAATTGTTGGGTGTGAAATTTAGAAGTTTCCATTTTTTATAGTTACCTGGAATAAACAACATAATGAGCTTGATTCTTTCCACCACAGGGTGCATGGACTTAAATTTGGGAATAAGAAAGAATTTTTAGAATCATATTAGGTTAGATATCTTCACAGTCATTGAGTTTAATCATATTTTTCTAAAGTTTGGTTTCTAGTAAGAGTTTGGAATGAAAAAATAATATAACAGTTTCACTCACTCGGATTCTTGACTTTCCAACAAGAAAGCTGAGGCAGTAGGGCTTATTGGGCACAGAGGTTTTAGAAATGCTACTTTCTTTCTCACCCCTGCTAGAATCTGATTAAGAAGAGAATTGGGCTCCTGACAAAGCCAGCCTCAACAACTAAACTGGTATGGCGTCCATAATGATGTTCATTATTAAAATTGAATAATTTGTACTCTTAGCTTCTTACATTTCTTTGAATTTCCACACGTACACTGACCACTCATTTTTTACACCTGTTAAAGAACATCACAGTTATATGGACTCTTAGATCTTAGAGTTCCTATAATCCAAACTTTCACTCAAATGGAAATCAAATCTGTAATCTTCCTACAGTGGATGACCAATTCAGACTGGACAATGGTCCATAAAGGTTCCATATTTCCTTGCATGCCCTCAAAAATACCATTGCAAAGGATTGTACTTGTAGCCAGGAAACATCTTTAAGGCAGGAAAGAGTATATGACTTTCTAACAATTGTTTTAAAAACTAACAAAAACAGAACAAAATACTTCTAGAGATTAACTTTCCACTTGAGAGTTGTGACTGCTGAATGAACCTAGAGTCTAATATTCGAATAAGTGTACTGCCTGAGTACATTTTTATTTCAGGACTGATAGATTTCTTGTAGGCTAATCATTGAAATGGCTCAAACCTGCAGCTTCAATTTTACCAAACCAGGCAACACTTCAGTTTGCAGCTCTAAAACTAGAATTTACTGACAGGCCAGCCAATGCAAATATGCACCCTAGGCAAATGCCACTGAGTTCTTCCCTGTGAGGGAAACCAATAGCCATGACAAAACAATGTGTATTTTAACATGCCTAAGTGCTCTAGTCAAAAACTTGGGTTACACAGCTTTCAGAATTAACAAAAATATTCATTTGTATTTTATTGAGAAATAAATTTTTTAAACAAAATGTGGTTCAATTTTAGACAATATCAATATTTTAACTGACTGCTAAATATTAAATTTTCTTTTAAAAAATAAAATACCCTGTGAGCAAACTCAGAAACCTTTAGCTTAATATGTATTCAGCAGTCATGACTGATGGTAAACTAAGAAACATAAAATATACAAGCAAAACTATGCATATGGTCTCATCATATGCTTAGATATTTTATTTATAAATCCATTGATTTATATTCATAGTTAAAATATAACACGCATAAAATATTTACTTATAGTTATATATTTATGGGAAGAAATGAAAATAAGTTTCCAATGTCTATCAAAAATATCTTCACTAATGATTTTAGAACACATTACAATGGAATATCTAAGGCAAAACTTACAACATGAAGGATAAAACTTTTTATCCCTATGCTTACTTTCATGAAAAAAGAAGCTATTTGGTAGTAATAGGAAAGTAATCGAAACATATTTTATTTACTAGCAGCTACTATTGCAAGAAAATGAAACTATATTTATTTAAAAATGACTCTAGTAACTGGGACAATTTAAAAGGGAAGATAATTCTTCTTGGTTAATAAAGATCTATGTGTCAAGATATTCACTAGATGGATGTATAGCATTTATATGTGTATATATATGTATATACACATATATATGTAAATCTCACAGCTTGAAAATTTTTTTGTATTTCTCCCTTATAGCTTTTATTAAATGCATATTCCTTAAAGCTCCTTACACCTGTAATCCCAGCACTTTGGGAGGCTGAGGCAGGCAGAACACGAGGTTAGCAGTTCAAGACAAGTCTGGCTGACATAGTGAAACCCTGTCTCTACTAAAAACACAAAAATTAGCCTGGCATGATGGTAGGCACCTGTAGTCCCAGCGACTTGGGAGGCTGAGGAAGAAAAATGGCTTGAACCCAGGAGGCAGAGGTTGCAGTGAGCTGAGACCGCACCATTGTACTCCAGCCTGGGTGACAGAGCGAGACTCTGTCTCAGAAAACAACAACAACAAAAACAAACAAAAACTTCTGTTTCACACCCTCCTCATCTCTATTCTCTTCCCTACTTTCCCCCACCCTTGCTGCTAAAAACTGAGCCTCCTGAAGGGCCAGTGTTATTCTCGGCTATATTAGAGAATCAGACAATCTTTTCCAAATGTAACTCTGCATTCACAATTTAACTTTAAAATATGACATTTTGTGTGCTTATGGAAATCAGATACCAGAATTTACAATTAGACAATTTTTCAATGATAAAAGGTCATGTAGGAAAATTGTAAAGAGGGGTAAATAGCCAACATAGAATATGTAGAATATGAGACAGGACAAGCCCAGAGAAAAAAGTACTAAGAGGGTGAAAATTTCATGGCAGAAAGTTTTGCAAGATATTTTGAGAAAAAAAGTAATAATATGTAGGGGCTTTAAAAATGTAATCAATGAAAGAAGGGAGGGATAGGTATAATGATTGAATGTTGATAAGTGACAAAGAGAAGGCAAAGACACTCAACTCTATTTTACTTGTCTTTGCTTGTCATTGTGAGTGATCTATGAACTAGAAAAGATAGAATGAATGCTGTTGAGAGAAATTTAACTTTAAAGCGGGTGAAAAGATTGCAATAGTTGCTCTGAATAAGTTTAGCAATTCTGGATCGAATGAAATACATCCCAAAACAAGGAAGGAATTTGCCCATGAGACAGTGAGGCTACTGTAATTGATATCTAGAATTTTAAAAAGAACAAAAAGAGCTACATATTACAGGATGTTTCTTAAACTAACAATAGCAACAGTAATTTATGAAATGAGAGGAAAAAGGGAAGATAAGTAAATTTCCTTATAATGACTGATTACTGAGTGATGTTGATCTCAGACCAAATTCAGAACCAATTGTGTTATGGAAAGTAACAACTATTCAAAACCAGCATGGAGTCACTGAGAATGAAATATAGAAAATGAGTTTTGTAATCTCCTTTCAGGGCAATGAATATGTCTTGATTGGGTGTACCTGGTAGAAATAAAAGTGTTTTTTTTTTCTTTAATTTCTCCTTTTGGCAGCCTAGCAAGGCTAAAGATCAGGATAAATCTAAAAATATAGTGTATCTAAATTTCAGAAAAATGTTTTTTATGAATACTTTTGCATAGTGTCTTGGAATAAAGAATAAAACATTAATTGTAGTATGACGTGGGTTAGTGGTTCAATCTAGTTAACGGAAAATAAAATGTGATTCAGACAAAGCTGCAAGTAAACCAGCTATGCTGCAGTTAGCCTTAAGCCATTCTGAACAGCTATGCCTTATCGGTTAGAGTGAGGAAGACAAAGCCACAACCACCAACGCGAAACAGTGGAACAGATTCTATGGAAGCAGAGACACCAAGGTGCCCAACCACATCTAGAAGTCAGCCAATCTTGCCATCCTTTCAGAGTAAGCACACAAACACAGAGCTGGTGGAGACAGGATAAACTTTGCATAGATACAGGATAAGGCTGTAACATCTAAGGCTTACCTTGAAAATGCCAGATAGCAAAGGAGTGTCTTAAAGGTCTATTTTTCTAAGAACACATGACTTCACATAAAATCCAGGTGATCGGGCAGTAAGTCACAGTGTAGTCTCCAACGGCTATGGCAACCTTTCATAATCCAAGAAACTGTCAATGTCCTTTTACTCAAAGAGGCTTTCAGATCACATATTAGGGGTTACAAATTATAGTTGATATTTAATATTCAAAAGACACAAAAATATCATTTAATTTGCATAGACTTGTAGCCACTTTTTTTTGGAAATTTCCTGGAAAGGGATACTGGCAAGAAGCAAGAGGACTTTACTCATCAAATTAATGGTAGTAGTAGAAAACATAGAAGTAGAAAGTAGTAGCAGCAGTAGTTCACCAGGATCACTACTAACAGCAATCTGGGTTTCCCTTTGGAATACTTATCTAAGTAACTACCAAACATATGATTCTGGGCAGAAACCTAGTCCTTTGGACTAGACCAGCATGAAGATGGAGTTCAATGGCACTTATTAATTTATTAATTTGTGATCATCCAGAAACCCACCTTTCATCTTTATGTGCTAGCTTTGAAGCCAGGAAGGAGACATAACGAAGTACTATGGACCAAGCAGCTAAGAATTGCATCATCATGCTCCCTGGGCTTGTAGTTTCGCTTGAAATTACATTCAATTAAGTGAGAAGGAACTGGGTAGAAGACAGGGTTATACATAATATTTCTATTATTCTGTTTCAGCTGGTAAGGTCCTGAAGTTATCAGTGAAGAAGATCAAGAATTCTAATGTGAATGAACCTTGGAAGGCTAGGCAGGTGTAGGAAGGATGAATTCTAAGTCCACCATTTGTAAATTATATGAATTTGTACAAGTTGAAACCATTTTCAGTTGTATATCCGCATATGTAAAAAGGGAAAAACTGTACTTATTTCACTTCATCAATAAAATAAGGTCATACGAACTAAATCACATAGCACAGGCTATCATTACTTCAGGTAGAAAGCGTTAAGACTACAAAGATCAAATTCATTTTTTCCAACATTATACAGTGCCTTGCACAATGTAGAATATTTGTTAAATTAAGAAGTTCTATCATATTCACAATTTTTGAACAAGTATTTGCATGAAATTAGGGAACACGTGTTTAAATAGGCAGATGACACATGTTTGGCCAACACACACTGGTTTTAGAGAGGCAGTATTGCCCGTGAGAAAAAGTATGGTCTTTGAAGTAAAATGAAATAAATAGAAAACTTGGTGCTACTGCAAATGATTCCATCATAATCTAGCTCTGTGACCTTGGATATCTTGAGTCAAGATATAAAACATAAAGCTCCAAAACACGGAACTTCAAGTTTTTTTATTTTTTGTGATGATAGGTGATTAGATTATGTAATGTTAAAAGTAATCTTTAAATCTGTGCTTTTGTAATCATATTTTTTTTACCTGTATTTGAAGTAAAAGATACCACTGATTTTAACAAAGTAATTCTCAAAAGAAGACATTTTCTTCTCAGTTATGGCACATGCTTGTAAATATATGGACCTATATATATTATTAGCAATGTACCTGTTTATGCATATTTATCAGACAAGTATTGAAATTTTACCTGGGAGATATAACCTTATGGCATTCTTTTATTTATTTCTTTTGATATATTTAAGAACCCTATAAGACATTCAAATGTGAATCTATTTGTGTATGGTAATATAACACAATTTTATAAAAAAAGAAATATAATGTATACTTTATTGTAAAAATAAACTGAAAATATAATGTTGATTCATATTTATGATAAATTAAACCCTTCTATATTTCATCTCCTATAATGTTGTCTAATTGTTTTGAGAATTTTTACCCATATTGTGTCAGCAAGATGTCATATCTTACCTTGAGAAACTGATGTCAATTAATCCAGTGATCTACTACAATTTATTTCTGGTAACCAGATAATCTATTTTTACATACAGATAAATGTATTACATTAATGTCATCTCAGGAAGCACTGAGAGAATTCTTAAAATTGAAGAGCACACTTTTTTTCTTAATCAAATAAATTTAAAATATTGATTGGAAAATGCTAAACTTGCAAGTATGTTTTCTTAAGTCCATACATTGACTATATTAAATAATAGTAATAACAGCAGCATTAAACTACATTAAGGACATGATTTGAACTAACAAAGCTAGGAAATTTTAAGGTGACATGGAAATTTATCATTCATAGCAGTTTCTAACCATTAAATCCCTTTGAAATCATAGTGACATTTTCTGCTTTAAGCACCATAGAATCAAGACATTCAGGCAGTCCAGGCACTGCATAGAATCTGTAAAGAGAGCAGGTGTTTTATGTGTCTGACCACAGTGGATTCATTGAAAGATGATGCTTCATTATGAATTCAGAATTCCTCAAGCATTTCCTCTTTCACACAGCATTGTTGACATTTGTATTAGAGTAAAATCCACATTTAAAAGTGAAATTCTTTACAAACTACCTGCCTTCAATCTCTGCCTTCTAGTCCGTCCCATCTGCTACTGGGAGCATATCACTTCCCTTCCTCAGCCACTTTAAGGATTCTGATAAATATAGAGTCAAAGTTGCAGTTACTCTTTACTAAATTGTCAAAAATTTAACATCTGATCATAAAATAGTAATAATAACACACTGAAAGAAATTTATTATTAAATAATTATTAATTTTGGTAAGCACCATTATTATGAATATCAATGGTTAACTTTTGTAAAGTGTTTGCTTTTTGCAAAGCACCATGGTGAGTGAAATATATTCTTTCATTTATTATATCAGAGATCCCATTTCAAATTTGTACCACCACAATTGACCCAGAAACTTTGTTTTATACTACATTGAATTAATGTATGTTTTTCAAATGCATGCATGGTTAAGTAATCAGGTATCTAGCACGCGCCTATTATAGTTTAATAGATTAGCTAGATATAATACAGATGAGTTTACAATCTAATTGGCAAGACAACATAATGAAATGATTTTTAAAAATGCAACCTGTGTGTAAATGTAATTGATGGTCTTTCTTTATTAAATGGGAAAAAAAAGGATGGTTATGTGTATATCTAAGACCTCAGAGACATAAACTTGAAATATGGCTGACATGCTGGCAATATTCAACATTATCCAATTGTGCTGTTCCATACCTGAAATAAGCAAATTGTTTGGGAGAAACTTGATGTATCTCTGTGGCCTTTGAAGACCCGGGGGAAAAACAAAACAAAGCAAAATACAACAAAAACTCAAACTGAAAGACTTAAGAGTATCTGTGGACTAATTATTTTTCCAGACTGATAGCTAAAACTTTGGGAAAGAATGAAGAAATGGAAGCTGGCTGTTTTATTCATAGTTGAGGATGTCATTTTTCTGGTATTTTAGTTATCATGACAAAGCAATGGGCAAGGAGACTGGTTGCTGCCTCCTCACATGGCAGAAGGCTGAAGGGTAAAAATGGCTGAGAGAGTTTCTTCAAACCCTTTTACAAGTGTCTTAATCCCATTAGTGAGGACAGACCCCCACTTCTTAATACTATCTCATTGGGTCTTAGGTTCCTATGAATTTTGGGGGGAAACATATATTCAAACCATAGCAATAGCGTATTAAGAGCATAAGTATTAATACGACTTGGTGAGCAGAGCAATGTGAAGAGAAATGCATGATGTAATGGATTGAATGTTTGCATTCCCCCAAAAATCATACGGTGAAGATCTGAACCACAATCGATAGTGTTTGGGAGATTATTTGGTTTAGAGTGGGGTTATTATCCTTATAAGAAGACACATCAGAGTATTTGCTCTCTCTTGCCTCTCCATGTGAGGACACAGCAAGAAGGTGGCAGTCTGAAAGTCAAGAAAACAACCTTCACCAGAACCCAAGCAGGCTGACACCCCAATCTTGGACCTCTGGCCTCCAGAACTGTGAGAAAATAATTCTTTGTTGTTTAAGCCATTCATCCCATCTTATTTTTCTGTGACTATCCAAGCTGACTAACGTACATGTCTCTAACTTATTCCATGAAAAAGAGTAACAGAGGAGGAACAGATTGAGAACATTTATAATTTTATGCTTTATTGTTACATGCATGATTTATGAAGCCAGGTAAAGAGTCTGTGAGTAGGGCTACAAATAAGAAAAATAAAGAGAATTAATATTGTTGTGGATTCATGTTGTAACAAAATCTGACTGTTAGAAAATACAACATAAATATAAAATACATATGATTTAAAAGAATGTCTCTGATACACATACATGCACGAACAAAATGAAGATTATGGCTAAAAATTTGAAAAAGATTTCCAACTTAACACAAAACCATCTGTATGCAAATAATGGAGAACTTGAACTCTGTGAGCATCTGTTTAAAATCTAATTCTGCTAAAAGGATGACATCTAATAAATTTGTTATTTACCTTGCTGACAATTTCATCTTGCATGAGGAAGCAAATGGGCAATTGCTGGATTTCATTCAGACGGGAAAGAAAATTGGCTGAGGATATAAGAGTGATGGAAACCTTTCAATTAACGTGGTTGTGTCTATTTGGAATCGGGAAGGACAGAGTTGCATAGCAGACTCTAAGACATACTCTAGACTATTCTTATGAAAGCTGAAAAAGGTGGATGTGACCCTACAATTTTCATAGGTAACTCTAAAGCATGTATCAAGAGTGTTGAAGTGTTCTGAAATACATTTTTATGATACACTTCTGCATAATGATCGTGCTTAGGAGACAGCAAGTGGATTCCATGTGATAGTTTGGGGGAATCTACAATAAGCTTGAATCTAAAGCAGCTTTCCAAAGATGAAAAGCAGGGCACAAAACCAAGACAAATGCAAAAGAAAACCAAGAAATTTTAAGAATAGAAATAAGTTAAATCCAGAAATAAGTTACTGAGAAAAATGCTAAATTCTGTTGTTAGAACAGAAAAACAATATATGTTAGCAAGGTAACTGTGACATCTTAGAGACAAAAGTGCAATATTCATGGAAGGTAGAATCAAAGCTAAATGATCAATTTCTGAATAATTTTACTTAGTTCAGTAAGACAATTGGTCTTCACCAATTATCTCCTAATAATCTTTTTTATACACCAATAATTCAGGATACAAGCCTGGAGTTGTCTCAGATTGAATTCCACAGAACCAAATACTGAGATGGAGATTCGTATAAAAATGATTTGGTAGGAAACGTTCTTGGTGGAGTAGTAGTGGGAATAGGAATGTAGTGCAGAAAACGAAGTGTATTCACTTCGTAGGGCTGCTGCAACAAAGTGCCACAAAGTAGATGGGTTGAACAACACAAATGTATTGTCTCATTTTTGAATATTTGATATCTAAGATTGTGTGTTGGCAGGGTTGGTTTCTTCTGAGGGCTGAGAAAGTAAATCTGTTCCAGACATTTCTCCTAGCTTCTGGTGATTTGCTAATAATCTTTCCTTTCCTCGACTTGTAGATTCATCTCCCCATCTCTGCCTTCATCTTCACATGGCATTCTCCCTGTATGTGTGTCTGTTTCCAAACTCCTCTGTTTTATAAGACTATCAGTCAGTTATTAGAGATCACCCTAATAACATCATTTTAGTTTGCTTACCATTGTAAACACCCTGTTTCAAAATAAGATCGCCTTCTAAAGTACTGGGAATTAGGACTTCATTGTATCCTTTCTGAGGGACACAATTAAACCCACAACAAGATAGGAAGCTAAACAAGGGTGTAATGTCTAGCTAAATTCCTTGTTAGATAATTTGGCACAATTCCCCAGGAACTCTGCAGAAATCGTAGCCTGCATTTCGGGGTTGCCTGTCCAGGAACAAGAAAATGGGAGTATTTATTCCACTGCACCATCATGCTTTGGTTAGTGATTGCCCTGGGTAAGCGTACGTTTCCAGACACTTCCGAATCTAGACCTAGCAGTCTAATGCCAAGACTCTAGTAAAGGACTGAAGGAACTGACTTTTGGGGTGGAAAGCACATTGAGAGCCAGTAATGCATGAAAATGACAGAAAGACTTGAGAGGCTATAAGCAAACACTAACAATGTCTGTTTCAAACTGTCACAAAAGAGAAAATAATTCATTTAAATGCTTTTACATCTCCAGGAGTGGAAGAATTCTATTACAGGATGCTTAAAAATATATTGTAATTTTAACCATAAAATCACTGTAAATAATCTTTGAGAAATATGGGAAATACAAAAGATTATCTAATATTGGTGATGAGCACATGTTCTATTTTTGAGAAGACAAAGTATTCATTCTGGTAAATTTGATGTATAATGAGAGTATTTAGAAATGACATCACTTGTCACTGTTAGTCAACATGAATTGTTCATGAATTCATTATGAACAGTAAGAAAAAATAACATAATGTCTTTTCAAATGCATTTCAAGGGAATATTTAGAGGGTTGCCTGTTTGAACAACTTTATAGGTGCCATTTACATGGTGTTCCAAGAAACTATGTAGCGCACAGTTTTCTTGGTCATTTATAGTGGACCTGTACGTGTAGATATATGTAATAATTTATCTTGACTTTAAGAGTACATTTAATAGAGATTCTAATATAAACACAATCGAGAAATAGCTGTATCTGTAGCAGATTAGACTCTGTTGATGAATAGAGCTGTACAGAGCTAGGAGGTCAGTAGTAGCATACAAATGGGTCAATTTTTAGATTTTTCTGAAATATTATCAATTGCCTCAGTAAAAGCATATTTTATCAAAATGTCTTATTTATTTGTTTAAAAAAAAAAAAAAAAACCCAGTGCGTTGAACACCTACAGCATGTCACAGCTATTATTGAATCCGAGAAACAAAGTTGAAGGACATGGTCCTTTTCTAAAGGTGCTTACAGCCTGGCTGGAAATCTACCTTAATAGTAAAAATAATACTAATTAAAATGTATCAGTTCCTATAAGTAAATCACTAGGCAATAGACTTTACAATCAGCAATGGTTGCTAGGAACAGTTCATATTTTCTCTCCACTTTTACTTTACCAAGGAAAAGTGGTGCTGATTTCTTATGTAATCCAAACATATTTATTGAGTGGACTAGATTTCTGGAGGTCCAAACATTAATAGCAGCGTAATACATCTGACATGATCGAATGTGCCGTCAATCTTTTTTAAAGATTATTTTGTTCTATATACTTGGAATTGTAAGAACAACTCAGAGGTGATAAGGGCTGTTATGCCATCCATACAAAGATTTGGAGTAGTCAGCCAAGATCAGGCCTCTTAGTGACTGGCCTATTCTACCTACTACAGGCTCTTCCATTCTGCAAAACAGAGAGAAATAAGATTTGAGTTTGATCTTAAAAGGAATGGAGCAATAGAGTCTACCAACTTCAGGCTTAATTTGAAGTATTAGACCTACCACCGATATAAGTAAAAGCAATCAAGCTTGATTCATTAGAGTTCTATGCCATGGTTAAGGCAAAATCCTTACTGGTAACAAAGTATGTTCCTTCTCTGCTTTCCATATATCTTAGAACATTAAGTTCTTAGAGTGGATTTTCTGGAAATGGCTTCTGAGATAGGAAGTTGCATGAAGAGTATTCACTGAGGAGTGATTGTTCTTGTGTAACATATTTGTAAGAAAGTGAGGAACATTGGACTGGGCAGAAGGTGAAGTTGACCCTCAATGCAGTTGTGACAAAACGCTTAGTTATTATTCAGAGTCCTGGATATGGGATAATTTTAAAAAATATATTTGTGCCAATTTGTAACACAGAGGCTAACCTTTTGTTTCTTTCTATCAGTCTGCCATTGGCTGTGAGTGGTCGCTGAGCAAGGGATTTCCTGGTGGCAAAAGACAATCCTGAACGTGGGGAAGAGCTATCATCTGTCACCAGTTAATACTTCCAGAATTTGGAGTATGAGGGATAGACTTTTTAAAATGATTCTGCGTGGAACTTCAGTATTCATTACAGTTGATTAAAAATATTGAAAAAAGAGGAAGGACAAGGTAGGGGGAAACTTTTCTTAGATACTTCCAACAAAAGAACATATGCAACCAAAACAGTATGGTTGTTTGGGGGAACACATAACAGTCTAGATTCAGGGTAGGTTAACAAAAATAATGTAAGACACAAAAGACTTCAACAGCAAGGGACTGATGTGACTGGAAAAGTCAGACATGCATGGTGGAATTGTGGAGAGCCATCTGTTGGGATATTAAAGATTTGTCCCCATGGACATCAGTGTAAATAATACACTTCTACAGACTAATTTCTTGTGCTCTTTTTAACTTTGAGTTTTACCAAAACTCAGTACAGATTATTGAGATTTCACAGGCTACCAAAATTAAAAAGTTAAAGTTATTTTATATATACGTGTGTGTATACATACGTGCGTGTGTATATATTACATATGTGTGTACACATGTATATATGTGTATATTATATGTGTGTGTACATGTATGTGTGTACACTCACATATACAGACTTGTTCTTTTTACAAGGAAAAGGATATATTTATATATGGCTGTTCTTGCTAAAGAAATAAAATAATATCTATTATATAGCAAACTTTAAAAATAGCTGTTGAATTTTATGCCATAAATTTCCCATAGTTCAACATTTGGGGAGTTTGGTTTTCATTATAACAACTTACGTAGGATCTTCTGTGCTCTGTTATGTTTTCAATATAACATTATTTGATTACTTTACAGGTGTTTTATTCGGTTTAGGCTTCTCTACCAAAATACCATAGCCTGGGTGGCTTACAAACAGCAGAAAATTATTTCTCACAGTCTGGTGACTGGGAAGACCAAGATCCAGGTGCCAACCTATTTGGTGTCTAGTGAAGTCCCCCTTTCTGGTTCACAGATGGCTGCCTTCTTGTTGTGTCCTCATATGGCAGAAAAGATGAGGGATCTATCTGGATTCTCTTTTTATAAGGGAATAAATTCCACTTAAAAAGGTTCCACCCTCATGATTTAATCAGCTTTCAAAGGCTCCATCTCCAAATACAATAACACTGAGGATTAGGTTTTAACATATGAATTTTGGGAAGACGCAAAGATTTAATCAATAGCAGATACTTATATTAAGTACTGTAAGTATCTTAAAAACTTATAAACTTGGCTGTTTTTAAGGAACTCGTGTTCCAAAAGGTTGGTATTGATCATAATCCCAAAAGACACAATTCCTAATGCCGTAATCCATAATGTTGAAATCCTAAAAAGTCAAAATCCTTAAAGTCTAAAATCCCTAGTGTTTAAAATCCTGAAAATTACAATGCTGAAAGATTAAACTCCTGAACGTTGAAATCATTAAAGCTAGATTCTGGGGAAAGGATGAATGTGTTTTTGGTTGTATGCAGGATGGTTGCATCATGTTAGCCAAAACTATTACTTTGTTATTGTCTTTATTTGGATATTAAGTTTGAGTTAAGGAGATGTATACAGGTGCCAGGTTGACAAGGGGTGGACTTGTGGACTTCCCTTTAGGGGTCAACTTGACTGACTAAGAAATGTGTAGAGACCTGGTAAAACTTTATTTGGGGTGTATCTGTGAGGGTGTTTCCAGGGTAGATTAGGGTGCGAGTCTGAGTGGATTCCGTGGGGAAGGTCTGCCCTCAGTATAGGTGCGCATCATCCAATTGGCCAGGGACCTGAAGACAATAATACAGAAGGTGAATTCTCTCTCTGAGATCTGAGACAGACTTTTGCTGCCTTTGACATCAGAACTTCAGGCTCATTGAACTTTGGACTCCAAGATTTATACCAGTGGCCCCCTGGGTCCTGAGGTATTCAGCCTTGAATAGAGAGTTACACCCACAGCTTTCCTGACTCTGAGGTTTTTGAACTTGAACTGAGCCATGCTACTGATATCCCAGGGTCTCCAGTTTGCAGATGGCAGTCATAGGATTTCTCAGTCACCATAATTATCTGAGCCAATTCCCCTAAAAATATCCCCCCTTATATATCTATATACATACCCTATTGGTTCTCTGGAAAACCCTGACTAATACTGATTTGATATTGGGGAAGCCAAATCTAATTCCTTCTTATTGTATTCCTTACAATACCATGAAATTGCCCCCTCACAAAAAAGGCGGTGATATGTTAAGTGTATGAGGCTACTTAATGGTGAAAGATAAAAGTTTAAAAGCTAATTATTATTGGTGCTGTGAAAGCAGAAAATCACTTAATTGCAACAACTGAGCAATAACCAGACTTTCAATGGATAGCATATTCTTACAAAATAGATCACAATCACTCTCTAAAATACAAGTGCAACAAGTGTGTAGAAGATCATAGAAGTGAAAATGTAGGTGAAAAATACAAGAAATCATCCATGCCAAATTATTCAATTGTGTATGTCTTCTGCCCATTCACACACAGCACGAATTTGCTAGGCCATATATTTTATCTTTGCAGCATTTCCAATACTGAAGGTATAAATTGTGTCTAGACTTTCAGAGAATTCTACTTAATTTTATACATTTCTGGCAGATTTGACTCCACAAAAGTGCATTATCACAACGTTGAGTTTGTGTGTTAGTATTTTGCATAAACATAAAACTGTTTGAAATTTCTCAGCACAGGGAGAGATTTCCTTTTTTGTGAATCTGTATTTGTGAAAAACAGAATTTTTTGAGATCTTTGCTCTTTGGGTGATTGCATATGTCATGGTGACCCATCTAGATTTTTTTTATCAAGCTCGTCAAAAGACTCAGATTATCTATCAGAATATTTAAATGACCACAGTTATAAGGCCGGTTGCACATAATTACCAACCATAGTGATATGTGTTTATACATTTTGCTTTTTGACCTATCTCTTTATGAATACAGTTTGTCTACTCATAACTGTTATACTCATGCAACATCCTTAGTATACCTGAGTGTTTATGCTTGCAAAAATATGTACATTGTTATTGCCTATTTAGTGACCTATAAAGTTTTCTGTCATGTTTTTACATTTTCAAATAAACTGTCTTTTAAAAATGTAAATAAATATCTTCTAAATAACTTGTAAACATTACTTTTCCAGAATTATATTTTTGTAGTTTTGATGTCTTGGGATTATACTTTTTGGGATTTTTGACTTTAGAGACTTTTATCTTTAAGTATTTCAACATTCAGCATTATGGCATACAAGATTGTGTCTTCTGGGATTTTCACCCAAACTCTCAAAAGTTGCCTTTTATGTATATATGTACTTCTTTTTTGTTGTTGCTTATATGTGTCTTGAATATACTTAGCTTTTTCTTACATTTGGCATATCAAGGTAATTTGTCATAGTTTACAATGTTTCTTAATATTTTCTGAATTATTTCTGTTATTAGTTAAATTCTACAAATGTCTCCAATTTTCTCAGATAAAATACTAAACCATTAAACCTAACTTTTTGAAGATATGTAACTGAATTTGTTTACAAGTATTTAGCATTCCTAAGTGTCTGACATTATTTTCTCTACCAATTTGTTGATTGAACTGGTATGAGAGAATAAGTTGTGATTAGATGTTAGTATCTTATTAACATGTATTATTATTTCTTTCTCCTTTTACTCCTTCATTTTTATCTATATTTCTGAAGGTAAACTTGTGTCATGCTTAAATTTTAATTTTGGTTTTGTAATTTTTCAACACAGTAGACCTCTCTTCCTGTTGGATTCTGTCCTGTAGACCACCATATAAGCTTTGGACTATATTTGAGGAAAGTTTCAATAAAATATTCTAAGAGATTTTTAGGGAGATGAATGAGTTAAAATATTTGAAAAAACAAGGCCAGGATAGAAAGCCCTTTCAGTGTTCATCAAGGCTAATTTGCATATTCAAATTATCAAACACGATGCATTTCTAACACTTGAATATATATATGTATATATCTATAAGCATATACAAATACTGTATATATTTTCAATTACATGTTGGATGAATTGAAATCTTCAATGAATTAAATGATATAGAATAGTATGTACATCTTTTAAGTGGATGTTTAAGAGTGCTAAGCAACATGTGAAACAATTATGCAAATATATGCACTAATATATTTAGAGTAATTAGATGCCATAGAAAAGAAAGGAGACCTTCTGGTGTATGTTAATTTATTAGCTTTGCATTGATATATGATGAATATCTCAGTTTCTATTTTTCTTTCAGCACTAACATATTGTATGTGGTTTACATATATTTAAGGAAATAATTTTAAAATAGAATTTGAATATTTAGAGTTTATAGAATGCTTTTTTGCAAAATTAAACTAAGGTAAGCTATTAAGTGCTTATCCCAAGGTTTTATTTAATGCCTAGGAGACAGAAAGACATTATTTGGTATATGATGTGTTTATAGTTTATTTATAAGTATTTATTTGATTTATTGCCAAATCTATACTAAATTTCATAAAATTTATATTTTTTCAAAGCCCACATAGCAACCCAAAGATTACATGATTGACCCTGAGTAACCTCAAAAATGAGACTTCTCCCTCTTAGGTGAGAATAATATATCCAGGGAATGAATCAGCCCACTGATTTGGGCTACATGCTCAGTGCTGGGTCAAATACTGCATTTATAAAGTGTTTTTAATGGCACCTATGTCTTCCCAATATGACCTACAGAGATTATGGTCATTACCAAAGAAGCTCCATACCATGAGACACAACGTGATCTGGCTTCCCCAGCAGCTGCTCCAAGGCACCATGTATTCCAGAAGTACTGAAATTGGGATTTAACCATTTCTGCCACTTTCACAACTTCCTTGGGGGAACTTTCTCCAATGAGAGCTTAGAAAACAATAAGGGAGCTAAAGAGAGGCAGATAATTTCCCTTCCTGTCTCCCAATGACTGGCCCTAGTTTTCCCTCAATCCTCTCCAGAATGATCCTTCCTAGATGAACGATAGTGACAGTGAAGCAGTGGCTAGCTGGATAACACATTATCATGTTTTTGCTCCCATTCTCTCCCAACACACTGAACTTTTCCTTCACTCCTTCCATAGTATTACACATCTCACCGGAGAGTCAGCAATTACTCTTTGACTTCATTTCCTAGGGATTCCAAGCTAAGATAAACACTATCTCATTTGTTTATTGTGTTCATTGCTTGTAAGATAAGTTCCATGAGCTTTAGTGTTTTCTTTACTACTGTATCTCCATTGCCTAAACCTTCCTGGCTTATGCTAACTCCTGGATAAATAATTATTAAATTCAAAATTAATGGACTCCACTTTAGGTTACAGGGCCTCAACAATACTATTACAAAAAGAAGTGCAAAAGAGGACTCTTACAAGAGGTGTAAAATGAGTACTCAATAATTCTTCAATAATATTGGGAAAACAAAATTGATTCCATGTTGAATCCTAGCCATTTACTCACTAGTATCTACTGTGTGTATAATGCAGGTTGCTCAAAGTATAGTAATAACAAGAGAGAATCTTTGCCTTCAAGAAACATACAGTCTAGCGTAGGCATGCATACATTCATAATTGCCTTAAGACTTTTCAGAAAATCTAATATATTATAATTACCTCATTTTGCATGAGATAAGACAACTGGGCTTTATATAGGTGATTTCCATCCTATTGCTACTTCTATTTCTAAGGTAGAGGCAGTTACCAGCGATGGAAAGTCCACTCCAAAACAAACCACTTTGCTTAGATCGCTAGAGCACTTTGCATATTGAAATCTTGCAGCAAGCTAAGATGGAGTAGAAACACAACTCAGCAGTTTTCTTCTCTGTTCTAGTATTTATTTCTCCTTTTCCATCTGGCAACAAGAGAAAATAAACAAAGGCAACAGCATCTGTTGCTCCTGCTGCTTTGAATTAAGCTGACTTAGTTTAATCAGTTTGCCCCCATTAAATCCATTGCTGCACCTTCCCAGGTATTAGTCTGACCTTTAGTTTGACACTCCTGTTTGTTGGCTTTACGAGATTTTTTTTAAAAAGACATAAAGCCCAGAGAGATTGCAATTAAAAAGTCAAAGATGTTTAACAGCCTTTGCTTTAGTTGTATATGTGCATATAAACATAAGGTTTTTAAAATCCAAATTTCCATATTAGTGTCTATATTTAAAGCACAAGTAATAAGCCTCTGATATTAAAAACAAGGGATTGCCTAGAGATTTGTTTTAAATGATAGGCTTTTGAAGCTTTAGTGATGATTGTGGGGTGGTTCTCCTTGATAAGGAGATGGGATGTAAGAGAGATTACTAAATGATTTTGAGTTTCAGGAATGCACTGGTTTTTATGCAGGTCTTGATATGCTTGAGCACACAAATACATTCCATAAATCTGTCTTAGTTCCCCAGAACTCAAGGGTAATGTATTTCCTCTTGAATTCCTGTCCCGATAACCTGATCAACAACACACACACAGACACACAGACACACACAGACACACACACATACACACACATACAGACACACACACACTCCCCTCATAACAAGCAGTCCTAGCTTAGAGAAAGAGGTGTAATTTCTAACACATCAATCTAAAGGTGAGAGAATAAGAACAATTTCTTCTCATGAAACTGTCTCTGGGTATTCAAAATCTCTTCACATGATTGTAAAGCAACTTTAGACCTGTAAAATGTTTAGAAAGTTTGTTCTTTATTTTGAAGTACTTAATTAGAAATAAGCTTAATATGAAAGGTGTTACGCAATTAAACTTGCTAACCATATCAACATTTAAATGAGAACAAGCAACATCAAGATATTCAGAATTCAAGTTCAGGAGAAGATGCTCTCAAGACTCTGACAAAGAAAGAGCATTTAGGATCTATACTTACAAGGTTCATATGCTAATGATCACTTTCACTCATAAAAATACAGCTAGTAAACATTGTACAAAAATATTCTAAATCATAGCCCTCAGTTCCAACAACTTCAGATTCAAACAGTATGTTTTGATGGTTAATGAACATAAAGTTTACCAAGTTAAAGGTTAAAACATACTACTGTAACAACTACTCGTTTTTAGTAAATACGCAGTATTTTTTTTTTAAACTCACATTCTGTTACTTGCTACTGTTTTTTATAGCGATGAACAGTTGTGTTTTGCTTAAACAACAGTTGTGAAATGTCTTGTGCTGATACTTGGTAAAAACGGAAATATCAACATTGTTTATGTAGGATTTTCAAGCCGTAAATCAGTCAAAGGTACGTTCTGTTCTGCAGTCTACCTATTAAGTATGAATGTGCTTTTCTGATTGGTGTGACATTTTACTTGACAGTGTCAAATATCAAAGACAATAATACCCATTTAAAAGTAAAACAGAATGAAATGTTCATCGTTTTTGTCAAATAGAGAACAAACGATCCTTGTAAGAATAAAGCACTTTGCTATTCTCAAATCGTCCAATATTCAAGAGCGCATTTACCACCAGTCATTAATTTTATTAAGAGTGATTTTTGTGTACTAGTGATTTTTTAGACTTTTTATTGAGAATGTGAAGTATTTTACTCTTTAAATTGAAATTCGGTCATAAATAAACGTCACTGGATGTTTTTAAAAATTAACTTGCCTTCAGAATTCTTTCCTTTGTTCTAAATCTCTTCCTTTTTACAGACTTATAGAATAGAGAACAGAAATTTCATGAGTGCCTACTATGTGGCAGATGTTTCACATACATTGTCTAAGTTTATTCTTCTAGTAACCCTGCTATCTTGTTAATTGCATTTAATAGGAGAGGAAAAGGAGCCTAAGTGAGATAGAGGAATTTTTGAATAATATGTCACCTGCCTGCTCCCTCATTCCACGTGTGTAGGGAGCGAAGCCTGTATGTTATTCATTGTTGTCTTGTCAGGAACAAACATGAATTTTGCCACCCAGGAGTGAGGGCCCAGTGGTGGCTGAAAATTGCCTCACGTAGGTTTGTGATTGAAGAGTGTTTCCTAACCCTGTTGGGGTTGGATTTTTTTGTGGGGGAAGGGTCTACTCAGACTTTTTGTGTAGTCTCACCCACTATAAAATGGAGATGGCAAGTTCATCTGAGATTGTTGTAAGGTGAGCATGTTGTGCATATGTCTGTCACAAATTAAAGAATTGGCAAACAGTATTCATTATTCTAATGACATTCCATATTTATTTGTTGAGCACTACTGAGGAGAATACAAAAACACTTTTGATTTTATGAACTTCAAATATCTGAGACAGGTCTCAGTTAATTTGGAAAGTTTATTTTGCCAAGGTTGAGGATGCGCACCTGCGACACCGCCTCAGGAGGTCCTGACCACATGTGCCCCAGGCAGTTAGAGCACAGTTTGGTTTTATACATTTTAGGGAGACTTGAGCCATCAGTCAACATAGGTCAGATGAACACTGGTTTGGTCTGGAAAGGCGGGACGACTCGAAGCAAAGATCAGAAGACTCAAAGCAGGGAGGGGGTGTCCAGGTCATAGGTAGATAAGAGACAAATGGTTGCATTCTTTGATTAGCCTCTCCGAAAGAGGTAATCAAATATGCATTTATCTTGGTGAGCAGAGAGGTGACTTTGCATAGAACAACAGGCAGGTTTGTCCTAAGCAGTTCCTAGCTTGACTTTTCCCTTTAGCTTACTGATTTGGAGGCCCTAAGATTTATTTTCCTTTCACAATTTTCACGCAAAATGAGCAAAAGGAAATATTTTTGAAGAATAAAGAAAAATATTCTAACCACTACATTTGTGAAGCCTTTGTACCAGAGCCCATTACTGCAGATTTTTATGAAACTGAAAGAAAAGCCTTGCAAACGACCTATTTGGGGGCATTCATTTTCACTTAAAGTACAGTATCAAATGAGGTTTCATGGGGGAAATAAACAAACAAGGCAGAAGAACATATTCTTTCATTTTTATGATTCTATGTAATGAAAAATTATTCGCCTAGGCTCCTTAAATAGAAATATTTAAATTGGTGTATTTGAATACATATAAATAATTTACCAGAAATGAGGGCAAATCTGACAAAAACGGGATTTTCTTCATTGTGTATACAATAAAGCTGTATTTGTAAGAAACCATTTCAAGTGTCTTCTGAGTTTGAGTGTTAATTAGCAGACTTTTACTTTTTAGATTACGGGTCATACTTTCATCTAATTTCCTACTGAATTTAATAATTAATTACATTTGCTCTATGCTTTGTTAATTCTCTGGAAACAAATCACAGTTTCAGTGTCTTTTATGCATCTAAATTTTAAAGTTTTCACTTTCTTGAAAAATAAATAGATCATCTTTTGGAGAATCACTTCTATTCCAAAACTCTATTTAAATAGAATTATACATTTTATGTAATATTTATTTATATATTAGAAAGACATGTAAAATATATTTCTACAGCATATAAGATAGAAATGTGTATAGTAATTTAGTAAATACCAACACACACAAAGATAATAGTAAGAAAGCTGAAAGCAACTCTATTCAGTCAAGAACATAAATAAATATTTTGAGCAGTAGAAGTTCTTTTTTAAATTATCTTTTAGAATCTTCCTTCCCTCTACTTTATTTGGAAGTTACAGATTGGTTAGTCACAGAGTGATTGTCATTTATCTAACATTTTATTCATTAATGAACTTTGCCTGAAACAGTTATTTCACATTTATCATTTATTAGCTGAAAAATTTCTTTTTATAAGTAATAATTTTTATACTCAGATTGATCGATTTGGTTATCCTGAAACAGTTTGCATAGAAAAAATATAGGATGAATATTAACAACTTTTTTTTTACCTTTTTTCCCCCTTATCTCTTTCATGAGTATCATTTTGAAATTAGGGGTTTTCTATTTCAATATGTGTCAATCCACTGTAGTTACTATTCTTTCCAATGATCAGATTGTTCTATATCTGGCCACTGGAAGCTGGTTTTTGTGAGCTCCTGTGTCATTTTTCTTGTTATTTTACTTTCTCAGCTTTATTGAGGTATCGTTAACATTTGGCAAACTACACATTTTGAAAGTGTACAATTAGGTAAGTTTCAACACATCTATACACCCATGAAATCATCCCCACAATCAAGAGAATGAACATAATCATCATGCCCCCAAATTCTCTTAAGCCTGTATAATCCTTCCCTTTACACTCCTGCCACCAGCTCCTTCTCCATCCTATGCCCATTCATATGCCCCCAAATTTCCTTAAGCCTGTATAATCCTTTCCTCCACACTCCTGCC
>NW_012104109.1:1169559-1173752 GCF_000951045.1 Mandrillus leucophaeus | reverse complement strand
CTCTTAGGTGAGAATAATATATCCAGGGAATGAATCAGCCCACTGATTTGGGCTACATGCTCAGTGCTGGGTCAAATACTGCATTTATAAAGTGTTTTTAATGGCACCTATGTCTTCCCAATATGACCTACAGAGATTATGGTCATTACCAAAGAAGCTCCATACCATGAGACACGACGTGATCTGGCTTCCCCAGCAGCTGCTCCAAGGCACCATGTATTCCGGAAGTACTGAAATTGGGATTTAACCATTTCTGCCACTTTCACAACTCCCTTGGGGGAACTTTCTCCAATGAGAGCTTAGAAAACAATAAGGGAGCTAAAGAGAGGCAGATAATTTCCCTTCCTGTCTCCCAATGACTGGCCCTAGTTTTCCCTCAATCCTCTCCAGAATGATCCTTCCTAGATGAACGATAGTGACAGTGAAGCAGTGGCTAGCTGGATAACACATTATCATGTTTTTGCTCCCATTCTCTCCCAACACACTGAACTTTTCCTTCACTCCTTCCATAGTATTACACATCTCACCGGAGAGTCAGCAATTACTCTTTGACTTCATTTCCTAGGGATTCCAAGCTAAGATAAACACTATCTCATTTGTTTATTGTGTTCATTGCTTGTAAGATAAGTTCCATGAGCTTTAGTGTTTTCTTTACTACTGTATCTCCATTGCCTAAACCTTCCTGGCTTATGCTAACTCCTGGATAAATAATTATTAAATTCAAAATTAATGGACTCCACTTTAGGTTACAGGGCCTCAACAATACTATTACAAAAAGAAGTGCAAAAGAGGACTCTTACAAGAGGTGTAAAATGAGTACTCAATAATTCTTCAATAATATTGGGAAAACAAAATTGATTCCATGTTGAATCCTAGCCATTTACTCACTAGTATCTACTGTGTGTATAATGCAGGTTGCTCAAAGTATAGTAATAACAAGAGAGAATCTTTGCCTTCAAGAAACATACAGTCTAGCGTAGGCATGCATACATTCATAATTGCCTTAAGACTTTTCAGAAAATCTAATATATTATAATTACCTCATTTTGCATGAGATAAGACAACTGGGCTTTATATAGGTGATTTCCATCCTATTGCTACTTCTATTTCTAAGGTAGAGGCAGTTACCAGCGATGGAAAGTCCACTCCAAAACAAACCACTTTGCTTAGATCGCTAGAGCACTTTGCATATTGAAATCTTGCAGCAAGCTAAGATGGAGTAGAAACACAACTCAGCAGTTTTCTTCTCTGTTCTAGTATTTATTTCTCCTTTTCCATCTGGCAACAAGAGAAAATAAACAAAGGCAACAGCATCTGTTGCTCCTGCTGCTTTGAATTAAGCTGACTTAGTTTAATCAGTTTGCCCCCATTAAATCCATTGCTGCACCTTCCCAGGTATTAGTCTGACCTTTAGTTTGACACTCCTGTTTGTTGGCTTTACGAGATTTTTTTTTAAAAGACATAAAGCCCAGAGAGATTGCAATTAAAAAGTCAAAGATGTTTAACAGCCTTTGCTTTAATTGTATATGTGCATATAAACATAAGGTTTTTAAAATCCAAATTTCCATATTAGTGTCTATATTTAAAGCACAAGTAATAAGCCTCTGATATTAAAAACAAGGGATTGCCTAGAGATTTGTTTTAAATGATAGGCTTTTGAAGCTTTAGTGATGATTGTGGGGTGGTTCTCCTTGATAAGGAGATGGGATGTAAGAGAGATTACTAAATGATTTTGAGTTTCAGGAATGCACTGGTTTTTATGCAGGTCTTGATATGCTTGAGCACACAAATACATTCCATAAATCTGTCTTAGTTCCCCAGAACTCAAGGGTAATGTATTTCCTCTTGAATTCCTGTCCCGATAACCTGATCAACAACACACACACAGACACACAGACACACACAGACACACACACATACACACACATACAGACACACACACACTCCCCTCGTAACAAGCAGTCCTAGCTTAGAGAAAGAGGTGTAATTTCTAACACATCAATCTAAAGGTGAGAGAGTAAGAACAATTTCTTCTCATGAAACTGTCTCTGGGTATTCAAAATCTCTTCACATGATTGTAAAGCAACTTTAGACCTGTAAAATGTTTAGAAAGTTTGTTCTTTATTTTGAAGTACTTAATTAGAAATAAGCTTAATATGAAAGGTGTTATGCAATTAAACTTGCTGACCATATCAACATTTAAATGAGAACAAGCAACATCAAGATATTCAGAATTCAAGTTCAGGAGAAGATGCTCTCAAGACTCTGACAAAGAAAGAGCATTTAGGATCTATACTTACAAGGTTCATATGCTAATGATCACTTTCACTCATAAAAATACAGCTAGTAAACATTGTACAAAAATATTCTAAATCATAGCCCTCAGTTCCAACAACTTCAGATTCAAACAGTATGTTTTGATGGTTAATGAACATAAAGTTTACCAAGTTAAAGGTTAAAACATACTACTGTAACAACTACTCGTTTTTAGTAAATACGCAGTATTTTTTTTTTAAACTCACATTCTGTTACTTGCTACTGTTTTTTATAGCGATGAACAGTTGTGTTTTGCTTAAACAACAGTTGTGAAATGTCTTGTGCTGATACTTGGTAAAAACGGAAATATCAACATTGTTTATGTAGGATTTTCAAGCCGTAAATCAGTCAAAGGTACGTTCTGTTCTGCAGTCTACCTATTAAGTATGAATGTGCTTTTCTGATTGGTGTGACATTTTACTTGACAGTGTCAAATATCAAAGACAATAATACCCATTTAAAAGTAAAACAGAATGAAATGTTCATCGTTTTTGTCAAATAGAGAACAAACGATCCTTGTAAGAATAAAGCACTTTGCTATTCTCAAATCGTCCAATATTCAAGAGCGCATTTACCACCAGTCATTAATTTTATTAAGAGTGATTTTTGTGTACTAGTGATTTTTTAGACTTTTTATTGAGAATGTGAAGTATTTTACTCTTTAAATTGAAATTCGGTCATAAATAAACGTCACTGGATGTTTTTAAAAATTAACTTGCCTTCAGAATTCTTTCCTTTGTTCTAAATCTCTTCCTTTTTACAGACTTATAGAATAGAGAACAGAAATTTCATGAGTGCCTACTATGTGGCAGATGTTTCACATACATTGTCTAAGTTTATTCTTCTAGTAACCCTGCTATCTTGTTAATTGCATTTAATAGGAGAGGAAAAGGAGCCTAAGTGAGATAGAGGAATTTTTGAATAATATGTCACCTGCCTGCTCCCTCATTCCACGTGTGTAGGGAGCGAAGCCTGTATGTTATTCATTGTTGTCTTGTCAGGAACAAACATGAATTTTGCCACCCAGGAGTGAGGGCCCAGTGGTGGCTGAAAATTGCCTCACGTAGGTTTGTGATTGAAGAGTGTTTCCTAACCCTGTTGGGGTTGGATTTTTTTGTGGGGGAAGGGTCTACTCAGACTTTTTGTGTAGTCTCACCCACTATAAAATGGAGATGGCAAGTTCATCTGAGATTGTTGTAAGGTGAGCATGTTGTGCATATGTCTGTCACAAATTAAAGAATTGGCAAACAGTATTCATTATTCTAATGACATTCCATATTTATTTGTTGAGCACTACTGAGGAGAATACAAAAACACTTTTGATTTTATGAACTTCAAATATCTGAGACAGGTCTCAGTTAATTTGGAAAGTTTATTTTGCCAAGGTTGAGGATGCGCACCTGCGACACCGCCTCAGGAGGTCCTGACCACATGTGCCCCAGGCAGTTAGAGCACAGTTTGGTTTTATACATTTTAGGGAGACTTGAGCCATCAGTCAACATAGGTCAGATGAACACTGGTTTGGTCTGGAAAGGCGGGACGACTCGAAGCAAAGATCAGAAGACTCAAAGCAGGGAGGGGGTGTCCAGGTCATAGGTAGATAAGAGACAAATGGTTGCATTCTTTGATTAGCCTCTCCGAAAGAGGTAATCAAATATGCATTTATCTTGGTGAGCAGAGAGGTGACTTTGCATAGAACAACAGGCAGGTTTGTCCTAAGCAGTTCCTAGCTTGACTTTTCCCTTTAGCTTACTGATTTGGAGGCCCTAAGATTTATTTTCCTTTCACAATTTTCACGCAAAATGAGCAAAAGGAAATATTTTTGAAGAATAAAGAAAAATATTCTAACCACTACATTTGTGAAGCCTTTGTACCAG
>NW_012104109.1:1163568-1165364 GCF_000951045.1 Mandrillus leucophaeus | reverse complement strand
ACACTCCTGCCACCAGCTCCTTCTCCATCCTATGCCCATTCATATGCCCCCAAATTTCCTTAAGCCTGTATAATCCTTTCCTCCACACTCCTGCCACCAGCTCCTTCTCCATCCTATGCCCATTTACTAGGCAACTGCTGATCTGCTTTCTGTCTCTACAGTTTTGCCTTTTAGAGAATTGCACATAATTGAAATTGTATAGTACATGTGTTTTGTGTTAGAGTTCTGATACTTGCCAGGAGATTTTGAGATGGATCAATACTGTTTGTATTAATATGTCTTTATTGCTGAGTAGTATTCCATAGCAAGCATGACTCACATTTCTTTATCCATCATCAGCAGATGGATATTTAAATTATTTTCAGTTAAAGGCTATTACAAATAAAGTTGCAAAGAACATTTATGTACAGAATTTTGTATGTACATATGCTTTCATTACTGTTGTGCAAATATTGGAGTAGAATGTCTAGATTAGATGATAGGTGTATGTTTAATTTTTTCAATAACTGTGAAACTGTTATACAAAGTGATTGTACTATTTTAAATTCACAATAGCGGTATAGAAAAATTGTGTTTTCTCAACTTTTAGACATTCTAATAGGTATGTGCTTAACAATTGCATTTTAGCATTTTCATGTGCTTATTTGTTATCTGCATATCTTTCTGAGAAAGTATTCAAATATTTAGCCCATTTTTATTGTGTTGTTGATTTTCTTTGTGTTTTGAGAGTTCTTCATATTTTGGATACAAGAATTTATTAGATATATACATTGCAAATATATCCTTCCTATTTGTGGATAGCCTCCTCTCTCTCTTAAAAGCGTCTTTTGGCCAGGTGCAGTGACTCAAGCCTGTAATATCAGCACTTTGGGAGGCCAAGGAGGGTGGATCACTCGAGGTCAGATGTTTGAGACTAGCCTGGCCAACATAGTGAAATCCCATCTCTACTAAAAAAGTACCAAAATTAGCCAGGTGTAGTCCCAGCTACTTGGGAAGCTGAGGCAGGAGAATCGCTTGAGCCTGGGAGGTGGAGGTTGCAGTGAGCTGAGATCACACCACTGCACCACTCCAGCCTGGGCAACAGAGCAAGACTTCATCTACAAACAAACAAACAAGCAAAAAAAGATGTCTTTCTTATAAATTATGTTTTATTATTATATTAAATAAATATTTCATAACCCAAGATGACAGAGTTATTACTCCTATGTTTCCTTCTAGGAGTTTTATACTTTTAGATTTTACATTTAGGTCTATTATCCATCTTTAGTTAATGTTTTGTACATGGTGCAAATTATGGGTTGAAGGTTGTTTTCTTGCATATTTTCCAGTATCATTTCTTTTGTTGATGTCATAACAATTTTTGTTATGATGAATAATGCCACTATGCAACAACATTTTGCATAATCATTTCATACCACCAGAGTAGAAGAATGCATGTTTTCCCATACGTACCATAGAGTTGGAGTTTTGACAACAATATGTTAGTTATCAATATACACGCAAATCTCTCTCTGGACCCTACTGCATTCTATTTTTCTACTCATCTGCCTTTATACCACTACCACACTGTCTTGATTTTTGTCTTGATTATAGTATCTATACTGTAAGTTTTAAAATTAAGTAATTTTGCCAGACATGGTGGCTTATGCCTGTAATTCCAGCACTTTGGGAGGCCTACGTGGGTGGATTACCTGTTCGAGACCAGTCTGACCAATATGGTGATACCTCATCCCTTCTAAAAATACAAAAAATTAGCCAGACATGGTGGCAGGCACCTGTAGTCCCAGCTACTTGGG
>NW_012104109.1:1158995-1162723 GCF_000951045.1 Mandrillus leucophaeus | reverse complement strand
CTGACTAGAAACTCCAGTACAATATTGAATAGAAGTTGTGAGACTAAACTTCCTTATTTCTGATCTTTTGAGGCAAATATTCAGTCTTTCACTATTAAGTTGGATGTTAAGCACTGAGTTTTTTGTAGATACTTTTGTAGATTTAGGAAGTTACTTTGTATTCCTAGTTTGCTGAGAGTTTTGATCAAGAAATTACATTGGCTATAGGCAAATGCTTTTTCTGCAAAAGTTAATGTAATGTCTATTTTTGTGGTAAAAAATGTGTATATGTGTAAATACAACTCTTTGCATACAATTTTGTATCTTACTTTTAAAACTTAACCATATATCCATACGACAAGAAGAAATCTTCTCATTACTTTTTACAACTGCATGTTTAATATGTGGTTATACTCAATAACTTACTCAGGTTTCTATTAATGGATTATGGATTGTTTCTAATTTTTGTTATGACAAATAATGCCACTATAAAATAACATTTTGCATAATCATTTCATATTGCCAGAATAGAAGAATCCATGTTTCCACACACAAACAGCAGAGTATGCTATGAAACATTGGAGTTTTGCCAATAATAAGTTAGATTTAATATCTTGTTTTTGTTTCAATTTATATGTATCATGTTTTGACTGAGATGTATCTTTTTATAAATTTAAAGGGCATTTGTATTTTTCTTTAAAATTCTCTGAATTGCTTTCTCAGATCTGTATCTCATTAAGATTTTGATTCTTTTATTCTCAAGCATTAAAAACTCTTTAAACTTGGAATATTATCCTTTGTCTATGACATTAATTGCAAATGTTTTAGTTTAACTTTGTTTTTATTTCTTTTTTACTTTATTTATGATGACTTTGCCTTGTAAATGATTTTATCCTGTTTTTTTTTTTTTTTTTCTCTCTCTCTTTCATTGCTTCTGTATTCCAAATGCTACTTAATGGGAGTACTTTCCTTGATTTACATAAAAAAGAAATTCCTTTGTTTTCTTCATAGGTCCTTATATTATTAAGATTACTATTACTGTTACGCTTTTTCCTCCTTTGAAATTTATCCTTGTATATACATGATATGCCTTTAGCCCCTGCTTCTGTTACTCACCTGGGAATTAAAAGCAAACGCCCCATGTTTTGTGTTCGTAGCAGCCTACATATAACCCCTATGAAATGACCAGCCTCTAATTTGGGTTTACATTTCCATTCAACTTAAATGCTCACAAAGAAAACATAGAATTGTAGACTAAACATCTTGAAAATATTAAAAGCAAAACAAAACAAAATAAGCAAAAACATCTCCATTTCATCTGATTTTTCAATTTTATTGGTAAGATACACTTGAGGTGCTCTGGTAGGTATATAGCATGTGTAGAAGGTACATGGGGCATCTTTTCCCCATTAGATCTAAGAGCCATTCGAGAAATGTAAGGAAGTCTGGAGTTTCTTTATAATGTAAAATAAATATTGTCAATGTAATACGAGGTATAGTTATGATTGTATAATGTTATTTTGAACTCCTCATTATATTGGGTATTATAAATCATTTGTGAACACATGAAAGTAAAATTCTCTAATTGTGGTTCTCCTGATAACCTAGGAAAGTAAAAGATGAATTTCTTTAGGCTGTTACAAAGAGTACAAGATTTTAAAAACAAAATAATAAGCCCTCTCCTTTGCTTTGTTTCTTCTTAAAAGCATTTCTGTCCTCCTCTGTAATATAAATTGTCAATAAACTAATTAAAACATAATCACACATTCTATTTCCCAATGTTTAGATTACAAAGGTCAACATAATGGCACAAAAACTTTAACTGTCAAATTTATTTTTAAATTTCTGAGAAATAATACTGTATATTCCATTCTATCTGAGCACTTTAGCGATTTTCTAAGCAGCACTCAAGCTAGAGGGAGGGACGTGGTATCTTTTCTGGGAAGTTTTTCTCTTCTGTTTTAAATTCAAGTGAGTCAACCCCTGTGAAACTAATTTGAAGAGAGTAATTGATAAGAAAATATTAGCACTAGAATGGAGGTGCACCTCTGACTTTTTGCCACTTTCAAAATAAAATGGTTCTGTGAAAATGATATTACAGACACATTGTTTGATAAAATAAATAAAAGATAAAGTCAAATAAAATCCAAAATAACAAAAAGGACCAAGGTACGCACAAAAGAGAAAAATGTGAGGTTAGTTTAGAGTATCTGAGACCTTATGTGGTGCCTGCTTGGAAACTGCTCACATTTGCATGAATTTAAATATAGGATTTTGTGTGTATTGATAATACTTAAAAAAACAAGTACAACCTGCAAAATACATGCATATCTTTTAAGTATATTGGTACACTACACAACATTTTAAAATTATCTTAAGATAATATTGTAAGCACAGATTTGTTTTTTTCAAAAATGTGTCCAATTTGCAATTTGCTCTTCTATATTCTGACTATATTTTAACTACCTCTTTAATCTTATTGTAAAAAAATGCAAAAGAAATACTTGATTCTTTATCTTATATGCACCATGTAATCAATATCAAGGTCCTTGTAAATATTACTTGATTAGGTATCTGGACTAAGTCTAGACAATTATAATTTCTTGCTCAGACCTTGCAATGGTCACCTACTTATATCAATCTCCAGATAATCCATATATAATTCATCATCCACTAAAGAACCACTGCCTTTCTCCTATTAAAACACACACATACACACACACACACACACACACACAGAGTATCATAACATTTTGTCACAACCTTTCTCTGATCAAGTATCTTCAATCACATCCCATATTCTGACTCTACCCCCTCTGCTGCATCTCACTACTTCAAAAACCTAAAACCCCTGGCCCGGCTTCATTTACTCTATCTATCTTTAAGTTGTATTGTCTGCCAATAGTCTCTTTCCAGGCTTTTACTGGTTATCGTCTTTCATATTTTTCTAATAAAATTCAAAGGAATTCCAATAACATTCAGTGAAATTTAGTGACTCGCTTCATGGTTTACACCTCTGCCTGTTCAGTGAGTGCACTTTTTAATTTCACAGGCTTTCTGTACACAGGATAATAAAGTAATAAACCAGTATTTCCTTAAAAACAGACTAAATTGGCTGGCTGCAGTGGCTCACACCTGTAATCTCAACATTTTTGGAGGCTGAGGCAGGGGGATCACTGGAGCCCAGGAGTTTGAGACCAATCTGGGTAGCATTGCAACTTTTTCTACCAAAAGTACAATAAATTAGCTGTTGTGGTGGCACCAACCTGCCGTCCCAGCTACTTGGGAGGCTAAGGTGGGACAATCACTTGAGTCCAGGAGGCAGAAGCTGCAGTGAGCAGGTTGTTTCTGCTGCTGCATCAGTGAGCGCAACTATTCTGGTCAGCAGGGTCCAGGGTCCAGGGACCATTGCGGGTTCTTGGGCAGGGGGAGAAACAAAAACCAAAACCACAGGCAGTTTTGTCTTTCAGATGGGAAACACTCAGGCATCAACAGGCTCACCTTCGAAATGCATCCTAAGCCATTGGGACCAATTTGACCCACAAACCCTGAAAAAGAGGCAGCTCATTTTTTTTTTTTTTTTTTGCACTACGGCCTGGCCCCAATATTCTGTCTCCGATGGGGAAAAATGGCCACCTGAGGGAAGCACAAATTACAATACTATTTTGCAGCTTGACCTTTTCTGTAAGAGGGAAGGTAAATGGAGTGAAATACCTTATGTCCAAGCTTTCTTTTCATTGAAGGAGAAT
>NW_012104109.1:1156132-1158235 GCF_000951045.1 Mandrillus leucophaeus | reverse complement strand
ATCAGAGAAAGGCCGCAGCCTTAGTCATGGCCCTCAGATAAACAAACCTTGGTAGTTCAGAGAGGACAGAAAATGGAGCAGGCCAATCACCCAGCAGGCTTTGCTATCAGTGTGGTTTACTAGGACACTTTAAAAAAGACTGTCCAACGAGAAACAAGCTGGCCCCTCATCCATGCCCACTATACCAAGGCAATCACTGGAAGGTGCACTGCCCCAGAGGATGAAGGTTCTTTGGGTCAGAAGCCTCCAACCAGATGATCCAACAACAGGACTGAGGATGCCCGGGGCAAGCGCCAACTCATGTCATCACCTTCACTGAGCCCCGAGTATACTTAAACTTTGAGGGACAGGAAATTGACTTTCTCGTGGACACTGGCGCGGCCTTCTCAGTATTAACCTCCTGTCCTGGATGACTGTCCTCAAGGTCTGTTACCATCCGAGGAATTCTGGGACAGCCTGTAACCAGGTATTTCTCCCACTTCCTCAGTTGTATTTGAGAGACTTAGCTCTTTTCACATGCCTTTTTTGTTATGCCTGGAAGTCCCACACCCTTATTAGGGAGGGATATATTATCCAAGGCTGGAACTATTATCTACATGAATATGGGGAACAAGTTACCCATTTGTTGCACCCTACTTGAGGAGGGAATCAACCCTGAAGTCTGGGCATTGTAAGGACAATTTGGAAGGGCAAAAAATGCCCGCCCAGTACAAATCAGGTAAAAGATCCCAACACTTTTCCTTATCAAAGCAATATCCCTTAAGGCCTGAAGCTCATAAAGGATTACAGGATATTGTTAAATATTTAAAAGCTCAAGGCTCAGTAAGGAAATGCAGTAGTCCCTGCAACACCCCAATTCTAGGAGTACGAAAACCAAATGGTCAGTGGATACTAGTGCAAGATCTTAGATTCATCAATGAGGCAGTAATTCCCCTATATCCAGTTGTACCCAATTCCTATACCTTGCACTCTCAAATACCAGAGGAAGCAGAATGGTTCACTGTTCTGGATGTCAAGGATGCCTTCTTCTGTATTCCCCTGCACTGTGACTCCCAGTTTCTCTTTGCCTTTGAGGATCCCATAGACCACACGTCCCAACTTATGTGGATGGTCTTGCCTCAAGGGTTTAGGGATAGCCCTCACCTGTTTGGTCAGGCACTGGTCCAAGATCTAGGCCACTTCTCAAGTCCACAAACTCTGGTCCTTCAGTATGTAGATGATTTACTTTTGGCTACCAGTTTGGAAGCCTTATGCCAGCAGGTTATTTTAGATCTCTTGAACTTTCTAGCTAATCAAGGGTACAAGGTGTCTAGGTTGAAGGCCCAGCTTTCCCTAGAGCAGGTCAAATATCTAGGCCTAATCTTAGCCAGGGGGACCAGGGCCCTCAGCAACGAACAAATGCAGCCTATACTGGCTTATCCTCGCCCTAAGATATTAAAACAGTTGTGGGGGTTCCTTGGAATTGCCGGTTTTTGGTGACTATGGATCCCCAGATACATACCACAAGGCCCCTCTATATTTTAATCAAGGAAACCCAGAGGGCAAATACCCATCTAGTAGAATGGGAACCAGAGGCAGAAACAGCCTTCAAAACTTTAAGGCAGGCCTTAGTACAAGCTCCAGCTTTAAGCTTTCCCACAGGACAAAACTTCTCTCTATATGTCAGAGAGAGAGCAGGTATAGCTCTTGGAGTTTTTACTCAGACTTGTGGGACAACCCCACAACCAGTGGCATATCTGAGTAAGGAAATTGATGTAGTAGCAAAAGGCTGGCCTCATTGTTTATGGGTAGTTGTGGCGGTGGCTGTCTTAGTTTCAGAGGCTGTCAAGATAATACAAGGAAAGGATCTCACTGTCTGGACTACTCATGATGTAAATGGCATACTAGGTGTCACAGGAAGTTTATGGCTATCAGACGACTGCCTACTTAGATACCAAGCGCTACTCCTTGAGGGACCGGTGCTTCAAATACACATGTGCATGGCCCTGAACCCTGCCACTTTTCTCCCAGAGGATGGGGAACCAATCGAGAATGACTGCCACCAAATTATAGTCCAGACTTATGCCAACCAAGATGATCTCTTAAAAGTCCCCTTAACTAATC
>NW_012104109.1:1143817-1156082 GCF_000951045.1 Mandrillus leucophaeus | reverse complement strand
ATAATACAAGGAAAGGATCTCACTGTCTGGACTACTCATGATGTAAATGGCATACTAGGTGCCAAAGGAAGTTTATGGCTATCAGACAACCACCTACTTAGATACCAAACGCTACTCCTTGAGGGACCGGTGCTTCAAATACACATGTGCATGGCCCCAAACCCTGCCACTTTTCTCCCAGAGGATGGGGAACCAATCGAGAATGACTGCCACCAAATTATAGTCCAGACTTATGCCAACCAAGATGATCTCTTAAAAGTCCCCTTAACTAATCTTGACCTTAACCTATATACCGTTGGAAGCTCATTTGTGGAGAATGGGATATGAAGGGCAGGTTATGCCATAGTTAGCGATGTAACCATACTTGAAAGTAAGCCTCTTCCCCCGGGGACCAGTGCCCAGTTAGCAGAACTAGTGGCACTTACCCGAGCCTTAGAACTGGGAAAAGGAAGAAGAATGTGTATACAGATAGCAAGTATGCTTATCTAATCCTATATGCTCATGCTGCAATATGGAAAGAAAGGGAGTTCCTAACCTCTGGGGGAACCCCCATTAAATACCACAAGGCAATTACAGAGTTATTGCATATAGTGCAAAAACCCAAGGAGGTGGCAGTCTTACACTGCCAAAGCCTCAAAAGGGGAAGGAGAGGGGAGAACAGCAGCATAAATGGCTGGTAGAGCCAGGGAAAGACCAGCATAAAGGAAAGGGAGAAAGGGACAGGAAGTCAGAGAAAGAGAGAGGAAGAGATAGAGAGACAAAGTCAAAGAAGGAAAGAGAGGAAGAGACAAAGAGGGAGTGAGAGAGAAAGAGAGAGACAAAGAAGTCAAAGAGAAAGACAGAGAAATGGAAGTAGTAAAGAAAAAACAGTGTGCTGTATTCCTTTAAAAGCCAGGGTAAAGTTCTGTCTACCCAGCCAAGGTATATTCTTCTTATGTGGAACATCGACCTATATCTGCCTCCCCACTAACTGGACAGGCACCTGCACCTTGGTCTTTCTAAGTCCCAGCATTGATATTGCCCCAGGAAATCAGACTTTATGAGTACCCCTCAAAGCTCAAGTCCGTCAGCGCAGAGCCATACAACTAATACCCCTATGTATAGGGTTAGGAGTGGCTACTGCTATAGAAACCGGAATAACTGGTTTATCTACTTCATTATCCTACTACCACACCTCTCAAATGATTTCTCAGACAGTTTGCAAGAAATAACAAAATCTATCCTTACTTTACAATCCCAAATAGACTCTTTAGCAGCAGTGACTCTCCAAAACTGCCAAGGCCTAGACCTCCTCACTGCTGAGAAAGGAGGACTCTGCACCTTCTTAGGGGAAGAGTGTTGTTTTTACACCAACCTGTCAGGGATAGTATGAGATGCTGCCCGGCGTTTATAGATAAAGGCTTCTGAAATCAGACAACACCTTTCAAACTCTTATACCAACCTCTGGAGTTGGGCAACATGGCTTCTCCCCTTTCTAGGTCCTGTGGCAGCCATCTTGCTGTTACTCACCTTTGGGCCCTATATCTTTAACCTTCTTGTCAAATTTGTTTCCTTTAGAATCGAGGCCATCAAGCTACAGATGGTCTTACAAATGGAACCCCAAATGGGCTTAACAACTTCTACCAATGACTCCTGGACCGACCCATTGGCACTTTCACTGGCCTAGAGAGCTCAGCTCTGGAGGACACTACAACTGCAGGGCCCCTTCATCGCCCCTATCCAGCAGGAAGTAGCTAGAGCAGTCATCGGTCAAATTCCCAAGAGCAGTTGGGGTGTCCTGTTTAGAAGCGGGGATTGAGAGGTAACAACATGCTAGCAGCCCTCACTCTCAGCACCTCCTTGGCCTCGGCATCCACTATGGTGGCACTAGAGAAGCCCTTCAGCCCACCACTGCACTGTGGAAGCCCCTCTCTGGGCTGGCTGAGGCTGGAGCCAGCTACCTCTGCTTGCAGAGAGGTGTGGAGGGAGAGACACAGGAGGGAACTGGGGCTGTGTGCAGCGCTGGTGGGCCAGCGGTGAGTTCTGGGTGGGCTCCGCGGCCCGCACTCAGAGTGGCCAGCCATCGCCAATGGCTCAGGGCAGTTAGGGGCTTAGCACCCGGGCCAGCAGCTGTGGAGGTTGTGCTGGATCCCCCAGCACTGCCGGCCAGCATGCACCATGCTTGAATTCTCACAAGGCCTCAGCTGCCTCCCAGGGTACAGGGTTCCAGACCTGCAGCCCACCATGTCTGAGCCCTCACCTCTGAGGTGGGCTCCTGGGCAGCCAGAGAGCCTCCTCCAAGAGCCCTGCCCCCTGCTCTGCCGCTCCTGGTCCCATCAATCACCCAAGGGCTGAGGAGTGCAGGCGCACAGCACAGGACTCGCGGGCAGCTTGGCCTGAAGCCCCAGTGTGGGATACACTGGGTGAAGCCAGCTGAGCTCCTGAGTCTAGTGGAGACTTGGAGAACCTTTATGTCTAGCTAAGGGATTGTAAACACACCAATCAGCACTCTGTCAAAATGGACCAATCAGCTCTCTGTAAAATAGACCAATCAGTTCTCTGTAAAATGGACCAATCAGTAGGATGTGGGAGGGGACAGATAAGGCAATAAAAGCAGGCTGCCAGAGCCAGCAGTGGCAACTCGCTGGAGTCCCCTTCCATACTGGTGGAAGCTTTGGTCTTTCGCTCTTTGCAATAAATCTTACTGCTCCCTCCTTGGGTCAATGCAGCTTTTATGAGCTGTAACACTCACCATGAAGGTCTGAAGCTTTACTCCTGAAGCCAGGGAGACCACGAACCCACCCACCGGGAGGAACACACAGCTCCACACGCACCGCCTTGAAGAGCTATAACACTCACCCTGAAGGTCTGCAGTTTCACTCCTATCAGCAAGACCACAAACCCACCAGAAGGAAGAAGCTCCAGACACATCTGAATGTCTGCAGGAACGAACTCCGGACATACCATCTTTAAGAACTGTAACATGAGGGTCCACAGCTTCATTCTTGAAGTCAGCAAGACCAAGAATCCACCAATTCCAGTCACAGCATCACTGCCCATGACTCTTAGGGCTTCATGGGGAAGACAGAAGAACCCCAAAAAGATATGTGTGGCATTTTTTTTTCTGTATTCCTCAAGGGGTTTCCAGGCTGCCAGAAGTCTCCTTTAGAGTTCTTCATGTGGTATCAAAGGTGGTGGGAAAAGGAGGAGTGCAAGTAAATGGGAGAACAAGTCTCAGAGGAGTCACGTTGGAGAGATCTTAAACTTCTCCAAAAGGTTAATGAAGTTTTACCCTTTTGTTAGCAAACAGCACGTCAACAAGAAAGGGAGAAAACAGAGGGACAGATCATATAATTAAAAAAAGATATATATTTTAGTCAGCTGAAAATTTTTTTCATGGTTGAAACAGGATACAATAGAGCAGAAAGGCCTTTAAAAAAATTATGACCTAAATATCAGCTTTTAATTAAGCCAACGTTTGACCATATAATTCACTTAAAAATATTTTAAATATACATGCAGCAAGCTCTGTCCCATGAGCAGTCAGCCTTTCACCGGAACCTAGGGAATGGTGTCTTTCCAGCAGCCTTTTCCCTTATGACCTGGGAGGATGTTCGTCTCCTCCACTCACCCATCAGTTCTCAGCAGTGGCGGGAGGTGTGTCTTTCCAACCCAGGATAGGAAGCAAAACTATGGAAAACAAGTTGCTATTACACACTAAATACAAACCAAAGTTTTAAATAAAAGGTATACCTAAACAAATGACTCCAAACCAAAAGAAATAAGAACTCATGAGAACAAAACCAAAAAGCCCTTCTTGGCTATCACAAAGGTCTCCAAAGAGGGAGTAAAAGCTTCAATCTTCCCAAGATCCAGACAACTCCAAACAACAGTTCAAAGAAAGAAAATTTCACCAGCCACAAATGGAGCACAGCCCACATTTCTGTTCAGCATGTTTTCCAGGGTTTCAGTTTCTCAGCTGAACGTCTGCAAAGACCTGACAATCTGTGTTCCATACAAACAGGACATTTTAAAACAGTCAGGACAAGTGGAAGTCAAAAGCTGTCTATGGGGGTAGAAAGGATTACAAAATAAATGGGTATGGATACGCAAATATCAAATTTTTTTATTAATGTTTCCAAGGGACTTTTTTACCCTGGCCAGGAATTTAACCCAGGTCACAGTAGTATTGGCATAAATTCCAAGCCACTAGACTATAGGTCTTTTTGCAGCTTCTGCAAAAGATCCAAAGCAGAAAGTTTGTGTATGCAAAAACATTTACTTTGGTTTTAAATGTGATTTCTGCTTTTTTCCTTTTATTCTTGCCAAAGAAGGTTGTAAGTCTATAAATTTCTTTCATATATTTTCATAGGTACAAAAAGATAGTTGTTTAAGATAAGAACTCTCTAAAAAGTTTTCTTTTAAATATAGCCAATTTGTTTATTCTATAGGTGACTCAAAGCAAAAGGCCTTTGTCATGAAAAGTTCCAGAGATAACTTTTCAGGTTTAAATTACTACAGATATAAGTAATGTTTTTAAAATAGGTGCAGAAAATGAATCCTCTTATGATCCCCAGAAAAATTCACTCCTGGAAATAGGCTAGAAAAGCAAAATACTCTTGTTGCTATAGAAGATTAAAGATGGTGTTTGTGTGTATGCTGTGTCCAGTATCCCATAAATCTGTGGCGGGGGACACCAGTCACAGACTTGTTAATCTGTGGCACTGGGTAGGCTCTCCTGGGATTGGGCTTTCCCAAGACTAACCAGGCAACAAGGATTGAGATCACAAAAGCCCCTTATGGATGGGACTCCTCATGAAGGAAAACTCCCTAGAGAGTGTGGCAGATTTGAAAAAACGAGTGTGCTGTTTTTGGGTTCCTAATCTTTTCAGACTGGTCATTGGATGTGACCCAAATCACACCCCACAGAAGGCTGAGACCAAGAGAGAATGTTCCCACTTTGTCACAAGCCAAGTTCTCAAGGACATAAAATAAAACAAGAAAGGAATCTTACCCGGTTTCTATTTCAAGGTCTATGGTAACCCTCTTTATGACAAAACAACACAGTAAGACAGAGACAAGGCAGAAAATAACGACTATTTCTGGGAGGAAAAGGATCAGACAATGTAAATATTCATACAAAATATACACCAGAATTGCTACACCTAAGACTACTCTGTATAAATGATTTACTCCCATCAGTCTCAAGTTTGAAAGGAAAAAGATACAGTTGATTTTTATCATTTACTCCACTGGATTCTATGGAGAAAGACTGGGAGTCTGACTACTAAGAATTTCTTACCGTTTTGTGAACTCCTCAGATCCTAGGTTCCCTTGGTTGTGGCTTCCAGAAGAGCAGAGTGGTTTTGGTATCCTGTTCACAGTGCCCAAACTGTGGGGGTCAAGTGAAAACTTGCCCATCATTCTCTGAAGGTTCACTGAAAATCAACTGACAAAAGGCAGATTAATAGGAGAAAAGACACACAAAATTTATTAACATACCCACATTATATGGGAGTCATACAAAATTTGATAACCCAAAGAAAAGTTCAGATGATTGATGCTTTTATACCATCTTGAGATTGCAGGAAGAATAGGGGCTTGCAGCATGGCAAGATAGGTTTTGAGTAGGAGAGAGAAAGCATGGAGTAAAGACAGTCTTGTTGTATACATAAAACCTCACAGATAGTAGGTCTCAGAAGACATACATGGTAACCTGAGATAAAGCTTCTCTGTCAGTCTTTCAAAGGGGTCAGATTTTAAGTTAATCTTTCCTAGATCTGAACAAAAAGGGAGGGGACCTCAGGGAAAGCCTGGCTGTTTGTTTCACCAATGCAGATTTTCTCGACAAAAGCGCTTGTCAGGACTATTCTTGTCTGCAGCCTCTCTGAATCGCCATTCTGAAAGATGTCAAAGAAGTTTCCTTTGGGATGAAATTTTTTTTGTTTGTTTTTAATTTTCACACACGTATAATACTGCATACCAAAATAAAATTATTTGTCTATAACTGAACTGGGAAGTCTGGCAAAAGACTTTATGTCTCTAGAATCCCCTAAATTCATTCAAAATTTCTATTGAAACTCGGTGACCCATTAATTTCTTAGTATTGGTTTTGTTTTATCATATTCTTTTTTTTTTTTCTGAAGCACCCACCTCCTGGAATTCCCATTTTTGTCCCATATCTCCATTTGGTTTTGTCAACCTAAAACAATGAGATTCAGAAAATATTACTAAGTATAGAGTTTATTTGCGCCCAAGGCTTGAGAATGACCTTGAGGGTAGGGAGGCATGACTGAAGTCCCATACTCATGTCTGTCTGGCCTGATACATTTTGCAAATGTCAAACAACTCAGACTTCTCTAAGCTATTTTTCTTTTCTCATTTTGGTCACAGAAAAGCTTATAATTTTATTACGTGTTTTTCTCTGCAATAGGACTCATGAATTCTTTGAATTTTAAACTTTGATATGTGCAATCAAGCTTTTAGCATTCACAAAATCCTTTTCTTTCTCAAATCTCTGGTTCTTAAAATTGAGAAACATGGCTTTAAAATTGCTCTTTGCTAGAGAGCTGTGTGTCTGCTGCCATGTTGGCACGCCATTGAATTTCTCTCATTAAGACAAGCAACGACCTGCTAGTTGCCGAACCCTATGCATATATTTGGTCCTTATTTTATTTGACCCCTCTAGCCTTTAGTATAGTTAATTACTCACTGCTTGAAATTTACCTCTCCCAGGATGTCTGGGGAAATGTTCGTTCTTGATTGTCCTCGTATCTCTACAGAGTGCTTATTCTAGCTATCATACTGATGTCCGAGAGGAAACTGTATACTTTCCTCTTGTATTTAGTCTGCCTATGAGTTTCACTGCCACTTGATAATGATGAAAGTGAAAAGGGGAAAGTTCCCTTGTCCCCCTCATAGGGTGTGTGACAGGAGGAGTGGCTCGCTTCTTCAGTGCCGCACTGCTCAAACCTCTAAGGGGCACATACAGCAGGCAGGTTGTGAGGCTCCAACCCCACAGCAGCATCTAGGGGTGAATGCTTACAGCTCCTGAAACCCCAATGGGTGTGTGTTACAGAGTACTCCTTTAGTTTTACTGTCTGTAAGTGGCTTGTGTTAATCAGCTCAATTAGACCCTCTGCCTGATGGCAAGGACAGAGGGCTTTCTGTATCCCAGGGTTCTTGCCTTGGTGTACTAGAAAAATCAGATCACACATGCGCTTGGAGAATGAGTGCAAGGTTTTTTATTGAGTGGTGGTAGCTCTCAGTGAGGTGGATGGGGAGGCCAGAAGCAGGTGTAGAGGAAGGTAGTTTTATCCCGATTGGGGCGGCCCAGCAGCAGCACTTTCCTCCAACCATCCCGGCCAAACTTTGCATTGTTCTGCTGGTTGGTAGCCTGCTGGTGTCTGCCGGTGCCTATCGGTTTGTTCTTCACCAGTGAGTTCCTCTCAACATCCGGTCACTTGTATGTTCTTCCATTGGTGTGCTCTTCTTGACGTCCAGCTGCAAATGTGCTCTCCACACTAGGGTCTCAGGGTTTTTATAGGCACAGGATGGGGGCGTGGCAGGCCAAGGTGGTCTTGCTATATTTGGGCATGAAAACAGAAATGTCTGTCCTCACCTAGGTCCGTGGGCACAGACCCGGGGTCTGAGCCCTCACCTGGGATCCCTCTCTTCTCCTCCTAGCACTTCCTTGCCCCCCTCCCATATCAAAAGTACTCACAATTAGATTTCCAGCACAGACCCTTGAATTCCTATATGGAAGCCCAGCATATGGTCACTGCTTCTTTGTTTGCTTGTCTCACCCTGGCATTAACAGTATTGTTTCATGTAATCTGGCTCTGCTCCCTGTCCAGTCTCATATCCTGCTATTTTTCTTCTCTAACATTATGGTTTAAAAAAGGTAAACTACTTTAGTTGCTTGAAAATGCTATACTCTCACTCCTTCAAGACTTTACACAAATTACTTCCTCTGTTTAGAATGCCTTCTCCAACACTACTTACCACCAGGCATGACACTATCCTGTAATACGTCATTCTAATTCTCCCTCCTCAGTAAAACTCTCCTGGACTTCCTCGGTCAAGTTTTCTTTTCCATAAGCTTCTTTTCTGTACTTTGCATATAATCTTTGGTATAGCAGTTATTTTGTTGTGTTGTACTTGTTTGTTACTGTATTTAGTTTTGTAAAAAATTCTGAGGTATTTAGAGCACATTGCCTATTTTATTTTGGTATTTATGAAACCACATGGTGGACTAAGTAGAATAGATAGTCAATAGATATTGACTAAATGAATGAATGGTATTTGATCCAGTCTTGCTTTGGACATCTTACTAAATGCACATCAGTTTCTTCATATGTGCTTTGTCTTGGTATATGTGTTGTCATTCCTCATTTAGTAGAGCCCCATCTGTACTAAAAATTCAAAAAATTAGCCAGGTGAGGTAGCATGTGCCTGTAGTCCTGGCTACTCAGGAGGCTGAGGCAGGAGAATTGCTTGAGGTGGAGGTTGTAGTGAGCCAAGATCGCACCACTGCACTCCAGCCTGGGTGACAGAGTGAGACTCTGTCTCCAAAAAAAAGAAAAAAAAAAAGAAAAGAAAAGAAAAAAAAAGTAACTTACACATATAGCTCTAGCTGATCTGCTCCTAACCTGATCTATGCACATCAGCAAAATTTAAAATACAGTGACAATTTTAATTATTAAATCTCTCAGTATAATTTTTAATATTATAAAATATTTATCTCGATAAGACTTTATTATTCAGCAATTTGTCTTCTATTATATAAGAAGACATGAATCTCTTCCAAAATAACTCATTCAGAAAAATTAGATGTTATCTAACATTTAGGAAATAACATTGGTTCTGGAGCCATACATTTTTATTGTAAAGGGGTGTGTGTGTATGTGTGTTACCAAAACACCAGGGGTTTAGTCTAGGGCCTGCTGCTACTGCTCACCGCACAGAAAGCCAATCATTGAGACAAGAGTTATTGCCAAGGAAGAAGGCTTTACTAGGGTGCTGTAGCTAAGGGAATTCAGTCTCAAATCCATCTTCCTGACTGACCAGGGTTTATATAGCAGGAAAGAAATGTAACAATGTGTAAGAAAACAGGAACTAGGAAGGGGCAAAGAAGCAATCATGATGAATGTGGGGTCCAGCATCTCACTGTTTGGACATGGTAATCTGATGAGTTTCACTTTTTTGACACTTTTTTGAAAGCCTGAGATTGTTTCCTGATGAAGGAACTCAGAGAAAACAAATAAAAGTTTCAAGCTTTAAGACCAGAAGGGTCAATTTCTATGTTTATTCAAAAAACTATGGAACTATTAAGTCGGTGTCATTTATAACTCATATGTCTATAAATGTGGACAATCCAATACCTATTTTATATGTATAAATACAGAAATAGACATTCTGGTGGACATGGAGAAGTTTTCTTAAGCATCTAGTTCAAATCTCTTAAATGTTCTATTAGTCTTTTGGTTATCATGGTTTTTAGCTGATTTTTTTTTCTCTTTGTAGTTTATATAAAAACGAAGAAAGTTAATTTTTAAAAAGATCCTTTTTGTTTTATAGTGGTTCTTCTAAAATATTATCTTTATTTTTATCCTTACCTCAGTTTTTGTTCTAATAAAATGCAAATAAAACTTTCAAATGTTTTAAAGAATATTTCTAAAACACACACTTACACAATTACTAATATATACCTAAAGTAGATAAGTCAGAAGTTTAAAAGTTATAGCTAAATTAGAAAAGGAAAATGTATTAGTAGCAGTATGACTTTGCACTATGAACTTCGATAATTTATTGCTAAAATTTAAGGTACTCAGGGAAATACTTTGTGCAGAATTGTGGAGACCATCCACTGTCTAGGAGGAGATGTGCAGAAAATCATTGGTCTTGTAAGAATCGGTGATGAGCAATTGGTCTTGTGAGAAGAGTGAACACATTATAGCATATCAGTTAGGGAAATTTGATGCTAGTTGATGGAGAAGGCCTAGCTACAACTGAAAACATAATTTATCCAAGGATTCGTTACGGGGGAAACCTTTGGAATTTTAAAGAAAGTTGTGTGAGAGGTGAGATTCATTCTCTTTGCAGTATAGACGTACCCCCCAAAACTGTCTCCCCATTAATGTGTTCTCAGTTAACATCTTCTTGGTTTTTAAAACTTAAAGTTCATAGAATATTTGATCCCTTCTTTTTTTGGTTGATTTTTGCCAGTGTTAACATATGGGATGATTTTTATTTAAAGGTTCAAAGCATAATATATCAGGTGTGGGAAAACTTGCTATCCAAAAATTGGTAAAGTATCACAATTATGTTTGGATGCTTAGAAAAGTAGGGTAAATGTCAAAAACAAGGATGTGTAGATGCAGTTATGAACATTTTTCTTTCATTTATTTTTATGTCACTTAAATAACTTTTTTTTTTTTTGAGACAGGATCTCTCCCTTTGTCATCCAGACTGGAGTACAGGGGTGCGATTATAGCTCAAGCTCACTACAGCCTCAAACTCCTCAGCACAAGTGATCCTCTTGTGTCAGCCTCTTGAGTAGCTGGGGCTACAATTGTGTGACACCACACCTGTTTTTTTGTTGTTGTATACACAGGGTGTCACTATGTTTCCCAGACTAGTCTCAAACTCTCGGTCTCAAGTGATCCTCCTGACTGGTCTCTTGAAGTGCTGGGATTACAGACTGAGTCACTGCACCCAGCTAGTCTTTCATTTAAAAACTGAAATTGACTAGATGCTGCTAACACACCATATTAAAAATAGATGAAATTAAGCAAAATGTAAGCAAAAATCAGTTTTATAATTTTTTAACCTACAGAATCAATCACCAATCATAAATTTGTATTCCTTCCTTCCTCTTAGAGATTGTCTAGAGCAGCACTAAAACGATGCAGGAATCTGTCTGTTCTGAATCTCAAAGTTGTCTTGAGATTGTTCGCCCATTACTCGGATCCTCTGATGCATTACCATTTGCAACAAGAAATAAATGCTCTTTCCTTCCCCTTTTGTCAACCACCTTCGGGCTTCATGTTCTACTGTATTGGGGAAGGGTTTGTCTACTGTATTGGGGAAGGGTTTGTATTTGAAAAAGTTTGTCTTTCAAAATTGCCTTAATTTTACTATACATTTCTATTTGTATGTTTTATTGAATTTCTTGCTGTGTGTTAGTTTTTGCTGTTTTATCAAAAATGTACTGTTGGTGTAATGGCATGAAAACTGTACATGCCAATTCATAGAGAAACTGTTAAAAATAGATTGGTGATCACACGGTGAAACCCCGTCTCTACTAAAAAACACACACAAAAAAAACTAGCCGGGCGAGGTGGCGGGTGCCCCTAGTCCCAACTACTCAGGAGGCTGAAGTAGGAGAATGGCATAAACTCGGGAGGCGGAGCTTGCAGTGAGCCGAGATCCGGCCACTGCACTCTAGCCTGGGCGACAGAGCGAGACTCCGTTAAAAAAAAAAAAAAAAAAAAGATAGATTGGTGATCAGAAAATGATGTCTTAAGCATTTAACATAATAATGTGTCCAGAATTGGTTGGTTCTTGGTCTTGCTGACTTCAAGAATGAAGCTGCGGACCTTGGCGGTGAGTATGACAGTTCTTAAAGATCCTGGGTCTGGTGTTTGTTCCTTGTCTGGTGTTTGTTCCTTCAGATGTTCTGATGTGTCTGCAATTTCTTCCTTCAGGAGGATTCACGGTCTCGCTGACTTCAGTAGTGAAGCTGCAGACCTTCCCAGTGAGTGTTACAGCTTATAAAGGTAGCATGAACCCAAAGAGTGATCAGCGGAAAGACTCATTGTAAAGAGACAAAGAAGAAAGCTTCCAGAACGGGGATGGGGACCTGACTAGGTTGCTACTGCTGGCTCCCTCAGCCTGCTTTTATTCCCTTATCTTACCCCACCCAAATCTGCTGATTGGTCCATTTTACAGAGAGCAGATTGGTCCATTTTACTGAGAGCTGATTGGTCTGTTTTGACAGAGTGCTGATTGGTGTGTTTACAATCCCTGAGCTAGACACAGAGCACTGATTGGTGTATTTACAATCCTCTAGCTAGACATAAAAGTTCTCCAAGTCCCCACTAGATTAGCTAGACACAGAGCACTGATTAGTGCATTTATAAACCTTGAGCTAGACACAGGGTGCTGATTGGTGTGTTTACAAACCTTGTGGTAGACACAGAGTGCTGATTGGTGCATCTACAATCCTTTAGCTAGACATGAAAGTTCTCCAAGTACCCAACAGATTAGCTAGATACAGAGTGCT
>NW_012104109.1:1135643-1137452 GCF_000951045.1 Mandrillus leucophaeus | reverse complement strand
GCGGTGAGTATGACAGTTCTTAAAGATCCTGGGTCTGGTGTTTGTTCCTTGTCTGGTGTTTGTTCCTTCAGATGTTCTGATGTGTCTGCAATTTTTTCCTTCAGGAGGATTCACGGTCTCGCTGACTTCAGTAGTGAAGCTGCAGACCTTCCCAGTGAGTGTTAACAGCTTATAAAGCTAGCATGAACCCAAAGAGTGAGCAGCGGAAAGACTCATTGAAAAGAGACAAAGAAGAAAGCTTCCACAACGTGGACGGGGACCTCACTACGTTGCTACTGCTGGCTCGCTCAGCCTGCTTTTATTCCCTTATCTTACCCCACCCACATCTGCTGATTGGTCCATTTTACAGAGAGCAGATTGGTCCATTTTACTGAGAGCTGATTGGTCTGTTTTGACAGAGTGCTGATTGGTGCGTTTACAATCCCTGAGCTAGACACAGAGCACTGATTGGTGTATTTACAATCCTCTAGCTAGACATAAAAGTTCTCCAAGTCCCCACTACATTAGCTAGACACAGAGCACTGATTAGTGCATTTATAAACCTTGAGCTAGACACAGGGTGCTGATTGGTGTGTTTACAAACCTTGAGGTAGACACAGAGTGCTGATTGGTGCATCTACAATCCTTTAGCTAGACATGAAAGTTCTCCAAGTACCCAACAGATTAGCTAGATACAGAGTGCTTATTGGTGCATATACACTCCTCCAGCTAGGTAAAAATGTTCTCCAAGTCCCCATTTGACTCAGGGGCCCAGGTGGCTTCACCTAGTGGATTCTGCACCAGGGCCTTGGGCAGAGCTGCCAGTCAGTCCTGAGCCCTGCACCTGCAGCCCTCAGCCCTTGGGTGGTTGATGGGACCAGGCGCCCCAGGCCAGGGGGTAGCACTCATCAGGGAGGCTCAGGCTGCACAAGAGCCCACTACAGGGGTGCTAGGGCATGGTGGGCTGCAGGTGCCAAGCCCTGCCCTGAGGGGAGGTGGCTGAGGCCTGACAGGAATTCAAGCATGGTGGGGTCAGGCTGGCAGTGCTGGGGGTCCCCTCTGCAACTGCTAGCCCCTGTGCTAAGCCCCTCACTGCCCAGGGCCAGGGTCACCAGCCAAATGCTCCAAATGTGGGGCCCGCTGAGCCTGCACTCACACAGAACTCACGCTGGCCCATGAGCACCGCCTGCACTTCCCCTTCCGGCCTGCGCCTCTCCCTCCACACCTCCTGGCAAGCAGAGGGAGCCGGCTCTGGCCTCAGTCAGCCCAGAGAGGGGCTCCCACAGTGCAGTGGTGGGCTGAAGGGCTCCTCGAGCATGGCCAGAGAAGAGACAAAGGTTGAGGAGGCACTGAGAGTGAGAAAGAGCCACCAGCACGTTGGTACCTCTCAGTAACATGATAGTTTGTTTCATACATATAAATATTTTACTGCATTTTAGTTTCATTTTAGGAAATGAGTTGGGAGTTTTTGTTTTATATTTAATAATATAAATTTTCCAGTTAAATTAACCTGGGAAATAGGCATCAGGTGAGCATTTTAAGACAGATCATTTGGTTTTTCAGGATGGGATCAGGAATGGATTGCTGACGTTAAGCAGGAGATGCTTAATCTTTATTTTTTAAACATTTTTTTTTTCTGTTAGAAACAATGAGCTTGTAAATAGGAGATGGCTGTACCAAGTTGAGGAGGTCTATGCATAGATTTTTCATATTTCAGGATTGGAGTTGAACTGAGACAAATGTGACACGTGTGCATCCTAAATTGAGCTTTGCATCTCTGAAGCAAGGTTGAGAAAAATTTGGGGGTAACGCTTTAGTAATTTTTTCCTA
>NW_012104109.1:1132635-1133178 GCF_000951045.1 Mandrillus leucophaeus | reverse complement strand
AAAAAAAAAAAGACCACTCTGAAAAGTGTAGAGAAGAAAGGAGACTACCTAGGAAACTTAAACCCGAGGATGATGATGAGTTTCTTGGTTTTACTTTTGCTTCCCACATCCCAGATTTAGAGATGAAAAAGCAAGCAATGCAGAAATGCCAACAGATGCAAACAAACAAACGAAAAAGCAACCTAACCTTCTATTTGTGGCCAAAGGACCAGGAGAAGTCAATTGGTCAAGATAGAAAACTTTTACACAATAAACTCTCCACTCCATCCAAACACCAGCTCTGGTTCCTCTCCTACCCATGACAGCAAAGGCCAGGTGAGGAACACAAACTTCTACACTTGTCGGGCTGTAACAAGGCACCCAGGGTTCCTCATTGGAGTGTGTCAGGAAAGGCCTGTTAAAGACCTGGAACTTTCATCTCCAGCAAGTGCATACCCCATTCCAGGTTCCCACCTCTTCCCACAACAATGTCAATGGAGACCATGTATGGAGGCTGGGCTTTTATTCCCACCTGGAAGTAATAAGTTGCCATCCTCATCCCCA
>NW_012104109.1:1127905-1129580 GCF_000951045.1 Mandrillus leucophaeus | reverse complement strand
GCCTGCACTTCCCCTTCCGGCCTGCGCCTCTCCCTCCACACCTCCTGGCAAGCAGAGGGAGCCGGCTCTGGCCTCAGTCAGCCCAGAGAGGGGCTCCCACAGTGCAGTGGTGGGCTGAAGGGCTCCTCGAGCGTGGCCAGAGCAGAGATGAAGGTTGAGGAGGCACTGAGAGTGAGCAAGAGCCACCAGCACATTGGCACCTCTCAGTAACATGATAGTTTGTTTCATACATATAAATATTTTACTGCATTTTAGTTTCATTTTAGGAAATTAGTAGGGAGTTTTTGTTTTATATTTAATAATATAAATTTTCCAGTTAAATTAACCTGGGAAATAGGCATCAGGTGAGCATTTTAAGACAGATCATTTGGTTTTTCAGGATGGGATCAGGAATGGATTGCTGATGTTAAGCAGGAGATGCTTAATCTTTATTTTTTAAACTTTTTTTTTTTCTGTTAGAAACAATGGGCTTGTAAATAGGAGATGGCTGTACCAAGTTGAGGAGGTCTATGCATAGATTTTTCATATTTCAGGATTGGAGTTGAACTGAGACAAATGTGACACGTGTGTATCCTAAATTGAGCTTTGCATCTCTGAAGCAAGGTTGAGAAAAATTTGGGGGTAACGCTTTAGTAATTTTTTCCTAGTGACAGTACCAGAAGAGCCCACTGGAGGCAAGGTTTTCCAACCCCCTGACTCCAGTAAGAATGAACCTAAATAATTTCAAACAGATAGTTATTTCCGCTTCTAAGATATATCAAGGAAATGAGAATCTACCCTTTGGTAACTAGTTCCACTATCTCACAGTCAGTTTGCCAATATGTACTATTAAGAGGCCTAAATGCACGCATTACTAACACAATGGGCTATAATTATGCTTTTGAAACTGCTACACAATATCCAATCTATGATTATTTAGGGAGTTTACATCCACCCATTATTGATGCAACAGTCCTTAATAGCACCTTTGTTGTCAGAGGGTGTTGTGTTGCTTAATATCCCCAGCACTGTTTGAAACAAATTGGTAAAACACCACAAACAGTTGGAAGATTTCAGATATTTATGTGTGAGTATTACAGTCTACACTTGAAGTTGAATTTACATATTATGTAGCTGGAGGAAGACTTCAATCTTTTGGAACATTTTTGAAAACCATTCCAATTCAACAGGAAGTTTCACATTAACCAGAGTATAAAATGAACAAGCATCGATGCCACAATACCATGGTTAGGATGTTTTTAAACATTACATTTCAAGCATTTAAGAAAAAATGAAGCAAATAAAGCTCTATTTTTTTTTTTTTTAATTCCCTAGCTCTTCAGGTGGCAACATTTAGCTAGGGAATGCATGCTTGTGTTAATTTTTCACTATAATTCCAAAAGACCAAAATAAAGTAGAGAATCAGGGGTAAAAATTCAGTGAGAACTTTGCTATCATGTATTGTTTTCCATGCAGTAAGTTAACAGGCCCATAAAGCAAAGGAAGTGAATAGTGTTATTTCAGAACCCAGGTTGCTAAGAAAATTATTTTCTTTAATATTACATTTAATTCAAAGACTAATTTTTTTAATCTCTGAAAATGTCTTTTCTGGATACAAAGTGATGGTCACTAATACTTTTTGGTATGATATACACATATCCAGAAGATAGCCCTAACCAATATGTAGCAATAAAGG
>NW_012104109.1:1113514-1125600 GCF_000951045.1 Mandrillus leucophaeus | reverse complement strand
AAGACCTGCTGGAGAGTCAGCACTTTAACCACCTGCCCCTGATGCCTGCTGCATAGTGTCAATGGTGACTACATGGCGAACAGCAATTGGGGCACCATTATCCCCACTGGACAGCCAGGGCAGTATCAGTGCAGGACTAATGAGAAGCTGGAACTCCTTCCCATGCCCACCAGTTATGAAAAAATTCCACAGCTTGAGTATCAACAGAGGCAAGTGGGTTAGCTGGATTTCTAGCCCCATCTAGCAGTAACAAGGCATATCCTTCCTCTTTCCCTTGCCCAAGCAGAGTCAAAGGAACTTACCTAAAAATGAAGGTTTAAATAAGATCTGGAGTGTCAATATACAATATCCCAATGCCAGATTCCAATTGAAAACAATTTGTAATACAAAGAACCAAGATGATCTCAAACTAAATGAAAAACGATAATCAATGATGTCAACATTGAGATAATAGAGAAGTTAGGATTATCTGACACAGATTTTAAATAGGCACGAAAAGACAAGCTTGAATGATCAATTAGAAAAACACGTAGAACAAATGAAAAAATAGACTAGGCGGGGCACAGTGGCTCAGGCCTGTAATCCCAGAACTTTGGGAGGCCAAGGCGGGCGGATCACGAGGTCAGGAGATCAAGATCATTCTGGCTAACATGGTGAAACCCTGTCTCTACTACACAAAAATACAAAAAAAATTAGCCGGGAGTGGTGGCGGGTGCCTGTGGTCCCAGCTACTCGAGAGGCTGAGGCAGGAGAATGGCATGAACCCGGGAGACGGAGCTTGCAGTGAGCCAAGATGGTGCCACTGCACTCCAGCCTGGGCGACAGAGCGAGACTACGTCTTAAAAAAATAAAAAGAAAAAAATAGACTCAGAAAAGAAATGGAAGTCTCAGCAACAAAATAGAAGATGTGAAAAAGATCCCAATGGAAAATTTAGCACCAAAAATTGCAATAACTTAAATACAATGTCCAAGGAGGGACTCAATATCATAGTGCAGGGTCAGAGTAAAGGATTCTATGAACTGACGGGTAGAGTAAGAAAAATTACCCAACTCAAGCTGTATAGAGAAAATAGACTGAATAAGAATCAGCAGACATTCAGAGACCTGTGGGAGTACAACCAAAGGGTTCATGTTTATGTCGTCAGAATTTAGAAAGGGGAAGAGAAAGAATTTGGGGGTGAAACAGTACTCAAAATAATTAATAATAGCTGAAAATAGTCCAAATCGGTCAAGAAACATAAAACTGCAGATTCAAGATTCAGAGTAAACCCCAAACAGATTAACACCCTAACGATATTCACACCAATACGCACCATAGTGAAATTTCTGAAAACTCAAGACAAAGAAAAAATCTTGAAAGCAGTGAGAGAGAAATGACACCTTACCTATAAAGAGAAAATAATATTAGTAGTGAATTTCTTATCAGGAACCAGGAGGTCAGAAGGAAGAAGCACAACATTTTTCAAGTTTCAAAATAAAAGAACTGTCAATCCAGAATCCTATATACTGAGAAAATATTCAGGGGAATTTAAGACATTTTCAGATGAAAGAAAACCAACAGAATTTGTCCACAGCAGACTAAGCTTTTTCTTTTTTTTTTTCTCCTTCTTCTTACAGAGTCTCACTCTGTCATCTAGGCTGGAGTACAGTGGCACTATGTCGGCTCACTGCAATCTCCGTCTCCTGATTCAAGCAATTATCCTGCCTCAGCCTCCTGAGTAGCTGAGATTACAGGTGCCCACCACCACACCTGACTAATTTTTAAAATATTTTTGTAGGGCTGGGGTTTCACCATGTTGGTTAGGCTGGCCTTGACCTCCTGACCTCAGGCGATCTGCCTGCATCAGCCTCCGAAAGTGCTGGGTTTACAGGCGTGAGCCACCGCACCTTGCGCAGACTAACCTTAAAAGAGTAACAGGGAAGTTTTCTAAACAAAAAATACACAATTAAAAAAGTAACCTTAAGACATCAGAAAGAAAGAAATATCATAGTAAGCAAATATACGATTAATAGACTTTCTGCTGTCTTGAATTTTCTAAATAATTTTTGACAATTGAAGCAAAAAATTATAATATGTTTGATGTGGTTCTAAATGTATGTAAAGGGAATATTTAAAACAATTATATTATAAACAGGGGACAAAAGGAGGTAAGCTTTCTATAGTTTATTTGAATTGGTAAAATGATAATATCAGTAGATTATAAATTATGCATATACAATGAAATATATAAAGCAAATACTAAAAAGTTTTATACAAAAACATATACTCAAAACTACTAGTCATGGAAATAACACCTTGACTTCCTGAAGTCTGAAATCAAGGTGTTAACTGGGTTATGTTTTCCCTAAAATCTGTAGGAAAGAATTATTTCTTTCCTGTTTCTGTCTTCTGGTTCCTGACAGATATTGGCATTCCTTTGCTTGCAGCTGCATCACTCCCATCTCTACATACAAATTTGATGAATGAAATGAAATGAAATAATATTTCCAAAAAATATACGAAATAGATAATTTGAATAGCCCTGGAATTACGAAATTGAAGTTGTCCTTGAAAACTCCCACAAGAAATCTCCAAATCCAGATGATTTCACTGGAGAATTTTCTAAACATTTAAATAAGTGTTAACACCAATTCTAAGTAATTTCTTCCAGAAAACAGAATAATAGGGAACAGTTGCCAATTCATTTTATGAAGTTAGTATTACCCTGACACCAAAACCAGATAAAGACAGATAACAACAACAAAACTATAGACCAATATCTCTCCTAATTAAAAATAAAAATATAAACATTCTTAACAACATATTAGCAAACAGGATTCAGCAAAACGTAAAAAAGAATTATATGGCATTACAAAGTTGTGTCTGTTCCTGGAATCCCAAGTTGATTTATTTGAAAATCATTCAGTGTAACTCACCAAGCTAAAGAAGAAACATCACATGATTTTGTCAATTGATACAGAAAAAGCTTATGACAAAAATGGAAATATATTCCCTATTGAACTGAGAAGAGAGGGGATTTTTTTCAATTTGATAAATGGCGTCTACATAAAAAAATGTACTATTCACATTCTATGTAATGGTAAGACTAAATGATTTGCCCCTAAGGTCAGAAATAAGGCAAAGATATTGATTGTCATCAGGCTGAACTGTGGTGGTATGATCATACTTCACTGTAATCTGAACTCCTGGGCTCAATCTATCCTCCTGCCTCAGCCTCCCAAGTATCTAGGACTAAAGGATTGCACAACCATGTCCAGTCAAATTTTTATTTGTATTTTTTATTTTTGTAGAGATAGGGATGTCACCATGTTGCCCAGACTGATCTTCAACTCCTGGCCTTATATGATTCTCCTGTCTTGGCCTCCCAAAGTGCTGAAATTACAGGAATGAGCCATTGTTCCTGGCCTCATCAGTCTTACTTAACATGATTTGGAAAGTTTTTGCCAGTGCCATAAAGGAAAATAAAATGAAATTGTTTCTACTTATAGATAACATAATTGTCCACATAGAAAATCTCAATGAATTAAAAGTATGCCCCCAAAACTTCATAAAAGTAATATGAGTTCAGCAAGTTCACAGGATGCAAGATAAGCACACTGTGTTCTAATGATGAATACATGCATAGCAACACTAGATGTACAACAACATGCATAATTGCTCAATAAAAAAATAAAATGCACAGTTATCAATGTAAAAGTTCCATTCTGAAAACATCCTTTAAGCAATGCTGCTTAAAGAAATCAGAGATTTTAATAAATGGAGAGTTACATGGTGTATAGATTGAAAGACTTAAAATAGTAAAAATACAAATTTCCTCAAATTCTATGGACAAATTTATATACAGGTTTAATTTGTAGTACCAGAAAGATTGGTGTGTGTGTGTGTGTGTGTGTGTGTGTGTGTGTAGAGATAGATAGAAAATATTATTCTAGAATTTATATAGAAAGGCAGAGGAACTAAAATGCCTAAAACAATTCTGAAAAACAAGGAATAAAGTGGTAGGATTCAGTCTACCCCATTTTTGGAGTTATTATTAGCTACAGTAATAATATTGCAGCTAATGATAGTCTTTTTAATAAATGAAGCTGAAAGGATAGGACATCCATAGGCAAAAAATTAACCTTGACTCACACCTTAGACAAAAATAACTCCAAATACACTCTGGACTTCAATGTAATAATTAAAACTATTAAACTTTTAAAAAATAAGAAAAAAGTATCTATAGATTTAATAATGTGAACCTTTCCATGTTCTTCATCCATATCATGGCTATGGGCAGAGGTGAATTGTTTAGCAGACTGATCAGTGTCTAGAAAAGAAAGATTGGAGGATCATGGGGATGTTCTAGCATGCTTCAGATCATTGGATGTTTTAAAACTTTTTTTTAAATATGGTAATCTCTGAAACTTTGGAGTGTTTATTTCCTACTCTGTAGCACATTTGTTTTACTTGTACCTGACATGTCTTACTCTTAATTCTGATTAACTTAATATCGAAAATAATAGTGAACAAGCATAATTTTCTACACAACTCTCTGCTGGTTCAAACCTTTCTATACTATATTATGACAAAAGAAAAATTCTAAATGTAAATTCTTGCCCTTTTTACATGAGTCCAAACTGTTTCTGTTCTTCTTCCTGATCAGAATAGAAACAAATACACATTTTCAAATAAATGACTGCAATACCAAATGATACCGTTTGGATCTGTGACCCCACCCAAGTCTCATGTTCAATTATAATCCCCAATGTTGGTGGGAGGTGATTGGATCATGAAGGTGGTTTCTCATGAATGGTTTAGCACCATTCCCTTGGCGCTGTTCTTATGATAGTGAGTGAGTTATCACGAGATCTTGTTGTTTCAAAGATTATAACACCTCCCCCTTCTTTCTGTCATGCTCCTGCTTCTCCTTAGCCTTCTCCCATGATTGCAAGTTGCCTGAAGCCTCACCAGAAGCAGAAGCCACTATGTTACTGTACAGCCTGAAGAACCGAGAGCCGATTAAACCTCTTTTCTTTCTAAACTACCCAGTGTCAGGTATTTCTTTATAGGAGTGCAAGAACAAATTAATACACCAGTCATCTGAAAGGTTATCTGTTCTTGCAGAGGTACTACATCTGGCACAGTAATTGAGTGTTACTCTTAGTTAAATTTACAGTAGTTTATTATCGTCTGGATTATTAACGGATTCAGGATTCATCTGTTTTTGGAGATATATTAAATGAAAATATGATGGAGATCACAATATCTTCATCTTTTAAATATTTAAGGGTGGCACTACTATTTGCCTTTACCCCCAGAGGTAATGCTCTTTTCAACTGCATGCTAATGTGAAGATATTTCAGAAGCTACTACTTGGCTTTCCTCATGATTATAACTATTATTTCAAAGTATAAGGAACCAATATGGAATCCTGCCAACTCCCAAGAGTGTCTACCTAATTATGCATTATGTAGATAAAGTGGAATCACTATGTATCAGACTTGGGCCAAGAGTCAATTTATTACATTGGCTTCATATGCCATATGCTTCCTTTCTAGTATCAAGTCCATGATGAAGTGTTGAGTCTCTTTTTCCAATATATGCATTTAAGGCTGCATTTTTTCTTGTAAGTCTACATCTGACATATTTTAATATATGGTATTTTAATTAACATTGAGTTAGAAATATGCTGTTTTTCATTATAATTTCATCTTTGATTCAATGGTTATTGAGAAATTTTTTTTTTCATTCCAAACATTTGGAGATATAAAAAATTCTTATTATTATCATTAATTTCTAACTAATGACATTTTTATCAATGAATGTAATTTCTGCATATTGTCATCTTTATATTTGTTAAGATTTATTTTATGACCCAGGATATCATCAGTTTTTACGAATGGTCAATGTACTCCTGAAATGGAAGGTATATTCTATATTTTGGGATATTCTATAATTTGCCCAGAAAGTTATTTGTTCATATTTTTAGAATGTTGTGACCTTCTGTGTGTTTGCTAGGGCAGCTATAACAATATACCACACACTGAATGGTGTAAACAACAGAAATGTACTCACAATTCTGGAGGCTAGAAGTCCAAGGTCAAAGTGTCAGTAAAGCTGGTTGCTTCTGATATCTCTGTTACTGACATAGATGGCTACTTTCTCCTTGTGTCATCTCATGGTCTTTTCCCTATGTTTGTGTTCTAAAAATCTCTTTTTATAAGAACACTAGTCGCATTAAGTTAGGGCCCTTTTTAATACCATCATTTTAACCTTATTTCCATCTTCAAAAACCCAATATCCAAATATACTTATATTCTGAAATACTGAGGATTAAAATTTTAACGTGTCAATTTTGGAGAGACACAACTCAGTCCATAATGACTTCTTAATTTTAATCTGCTTTTTCTCTGAAGTACTGAGAAAAGAGAGAGAGATGTGCTAGAACATTCCACTATACCACACAGGCACTCTTATACATTACTGGCAGGAAGCAAAATGGTACAGGCCCTATGAAGGGAATTGGCAATATCTAATGAAACTATTTGTATATTTACTCTTTGATGGGGCAATTCTACCTCTGGAAATTTCCCTAATGAAATACCTCCAATAACTTAAAACAACAACAACAACAAAACGAGCCAACAAACGAAAACCCCCACAACAAACACACAAAACACACATATGCATAAGTATTTTTCATTGCAAATTTAACCATTATTTTTAGTTGTAAAATGGTGGAAATGACCTAAAGGTCCAAATATACGGCCTCCCTAAAATACAGTTCATCCCCTTACTGAAGAAGTTGGTTACTTAGGTTAGCTATGAAGGTAGAGGATGACAAGAGATGTTGGGGGAATATATGAAAGAGTGACTTTTTCTGAGCAAGTAATTTTACAATACACATACAGATAACATTTGGAGACATGCCAATGCTCCACACATTTAAAAATTAAAATTAAATCAATAAGGACAAAAAAGAAAAATAAAACAGCAACCTAGCACTGAAAGCAAACTGAAGCTTATGAATTCACCTGAACTTTAAATGAATACCATAAGCACACTAACGTGGAAAAAGCATAGGTTACTTGGATTAGTTTTTCTTGTTGTTTTGCCTTTTAGTTTGATTAATGAATTATTTTATATTGCAAAATTCTTTGCTCGGAAAATTATCACTCTTTTTCTTCCCGATATTTATTTTAGGTTCAGGGGATAAATGTGCAAGTTTGTTACACTGGTAAATTGCACATATAGTTTTTTGATCGTCACCCTCCTTCCACCCTCAACTCTCAAGTAACCACTGGTATGTATTGTTCCCCTCTTCGTGTTCCTGGGTACTCAAATGTTTAGCTCCCACTTACAAGTGAGAATATTCAGTATTTAGTTTTCTGTTTCTGCATTAATTTCCTTAGGACAATGGCCTCCAGCTGCATCCATGCTGCTGCAAAGGACATGATCTCATTCTTTTTTATGGCTGTGTAGTATTCACTGGAAAATATATACCACATTTTCTTTGTCTAGCCCACCATTGACGGGCATGTAGGTTGATTCCGTGTCTTTGCTGTTGTGAAAAGTGCCGCAATGAACATACGAGTGCAGGTGTCTTTTTGGTAGAATGATTTATATTCCTTTGGGGATATACCCAGTAATGGGATTGCTGGGTTGAATGGTAGTTCTATTTTACATTCTTTGATAAATCTCCAAACTGCTTTCCACAGTGGCTGAACTAATTAAGCATTCCCTTTTCTCCACAGCCTTACCAACATCTGTTATTTTTTGACCTTTTAATAGCTATTCTGATTGGTATAAGTGGTATCTCACTGTGGTTTTTGATTTGCATTTCTCTGATAATTCATGATGTTAAGCATTTTTTCATATGCTTGCTGGCCATGTGTATGTCTTCTTTTGAGAAGTGCCTGTTCATGTCCTGTATTAGTCTGTTCTCGCCTTGCTATAAAATAAATATCTGAAACTGGGTAATTTATAAGGAAAAGAGATCTCATTGGTTTACAGTTCTTCAGGCTGTATAGGAAGCTTGATGCTGCCATCTGCTTGGCTTTTTGGGAGGCTTCAGGAACTTTACAATTGTTGTGGAAGTCAAGGCAAAGGGGAAACAGGCACATCACTTGGCAAAAACGGGAGAAAGAGAGTGAGGGGGAAGGTGCTACACACTTTTAGACAACCATATCCCATGAGAGCTCAGTCACTATCATGAAGACAGTACCAAGGGGGATGGGGCTACACCAGTCATGAGAAATTTACCCCCATGATCTAATCACCTCCAACCAGGCTCCACCCCCAAGACTGGGAATTTCAATATGAGATTTGGGCAGGGACACATATCCAAACTATATCATGTCCTTTGCCCATTTTTTAATGGGGCTGTTTTTCTGCTTGTTGATTTGTTTAAGCTCCTTATAGAACATTTTTCATATATCCACCAATCTCCCTCATCCCCCTCCACCGTTAGCAGACTTAGGTAATCAACTTCTTCATTATCTGTTTTTTACTTCTGCATTTTTTTTGTAAAAATAAACAAATGTATGCATGTTTTTCACTTCTTTCTTACTTACATGGTAGCATAGTATATAAAAGCAGTTTGGTTTTTATAACTTAAAAAAAAAAAACCAGAAATCACTGCACATCAGTTCATAAAGTTTTACCACATTCCTTTTTACAATGCATTTATATAATATGCTACCATTTGTGTAATAAAGATTTGAAGATAAACCATAGTTTATTTAAAAAAAAAAAGTATATGTTCGGACCTTTAGGTTATTTACAAATTTTTGCAATTACAAATAATAATGCAATTTGCAATAACAAATACTTATGCATATGTAATTTTCAGTTTTTGGAGGTATACTATTAAGGGAAATTTTCAGAAGTGAGATTGCTTCATCAAAGGGTAAATGCACAAGTAGTTTCAGTAGATATTGCCAATTAGCTTTCAGAGAGGCAAGAAATAACTAATCCAAATAATTTGAGTGCTTACTCGTATATTCTCAGTGTTGGGCAGTGTGGTGTTGTGGTGGAGAATTGTATACACATTCTATGTATCTCTCTATACCTCAGGATTTCATCTTTTCTTTTTTTTTTTTTTTTTTGGAGACGGAGTTTCACTCTTGTTGCTCAGGCTGGAGTGCAATGGTGCAACCTTGGCTCACCGCAACGTCCGCCACCAGAGTTCAAGCGATTCTCCTGCCTCAGCCTCCCAAGTAGCTGGGATTACAGGCATATGCCACCATGCCTGGTTTGTATATTTAGTGGAGATGGGGTTTCTCCATGTTGGTCAGGCTGGTCTTGAACTTCTGAACTCAGGTGATACGCCCACCTTGGCCTGACAAAGTTCTGGGATTACAGGCGTGAGCCACCGCGCCTGGCCAGCTTTCGTCTTTTCTGATTATTAGCATGTGAAATGAGATCATCGCCTACTTGCCAATGTATGTTGATGTTTACTATTTAATTACTTTTACTTGGAATATTTTTTGTGTTTTTTAAATTCATATCATCTTGAACTTATGAGTTACTTTCAAATATTTATTAAAATGTTTCACGTGCATGCTTCTATTAAATTGACTTTCAACTGTTTACTAATCTTAATTTATTATTGCTAGTAAATGGGATTTGTATGTATTGTACCCTGCTGGTTGTTTAGACTTACTTTAGGGACTGGCATTTGTTCAGTATTGGCAATTGTTTCAGGCATGATTGACAAGAATGAATATTGCATTTATGCGGTGAAGATATTTTTTAATGGTGTTGTTTAAATATCCTATATGTTTATTAATTTTAGGTACATTTAATCTATCAATTACTAAGTAGGGCATGTTAAAAATCTATTATGACTGGGAGTTTGACAATTTCTTTATGCATTCCTGCAAATTATTTGCTATGTGAATTACACTGATAGACTTTTCATTACTTTTCACCTTAAGTGAATTGAAAATAATGTTTTATATTTCTATTTCATTAATTTTATCTGTAAATTTAACATACATACTTGAGTGATTAGAGTTTAAAGATAGAGTATTTTTAACTTTGCAAACACTTTAAAATTCTATCATTAAAATCCCCATTTATCAACTGATTAGTATTGTAGTTCTAACTCATTTTTCAGCATCAGAATAACCATAATTTGTTTTCCTTATTTAATTCAGTGAATGCTTACTTCATTAATCTCACCTTTAACAATTTTCTTACCCATCATTATTTCTTGAACTTCATTTTTTTATTCTAAGTTTAATGCCTTCTTCTTGAAATATATGGTATATTGTAGTCGGTTTTTTTAAGTAGTTTCGGTGGATTTTTTTTTTTTCCCTAGTGAGAAACTCTTGATGGCGTACACTAATTCTTTTTCTGAAAATATATTATTTTTATCATCAGTCTTTCAGTGACACTACGAGCTGTGTATAGAATTCTAGGTGCAGGTGGACACCTATTTTTTCTCAGCACTTCGAATATAATTTCATATTCATATGGCTTAAATTTCTCCTACATTCTCAGATATTAATAGAATGTCTTCTATGTTCCAGACAAAGTTCTTTATTCTGTGGGTACAGTACTTTGCTCTACACACTTTTCCAGGTTCTAAGGATACAGTTAAGAAGACAAAGTCCCTGCTGTATCTTAGCCCCCTCATCGCAGCTCTTGCCTTCTTACTGAGTGGAGACGAGGGGATCAGTGCTACAAAGATTAAATGGGGAGGCAATGATATTTGGGGGTGGTACATTATTTAGGGTGAATGTAGAAGGTTTTTTCCAAGTAGAAAGTGGATGAGGAAAATATCCCAGAGAGAGAAAAAAGGAAGCAAAAGAGCTTGAGACAGGAGTGTGCTTAGTGTGTAAAAGCAAGCAGGCCAGCATGGTGGGAGTGCAGTGACAGGAGAGAAACAGGAGGAAATATCAAAAGTGTAACAGTGTGTGTGAGAATGTAGATCCTTCTGAATGGAAATGTAATTTTATTTTAATCCGTGTGAAATGAGAAGGCTTGGAGGGTTCTGAGAAAAGAAGGATGTGATCTGACTTTCTGTTAAATAATTAAAAAAGAAGTATCTGCGATTACAAATGCAAATAGGGAAGGAAAAGGAGGATTGAAATAGAGACACCAATTAGGAAACTGTTGTGATAATACGTATAAGAGGTTGCTTCCTGTGGGGGTAATTTGGAAATATCTTAAAGAAGTACTAGTAGGATTTGCTAAGGATTGGATAGATAAGAGAAAGTTATAGATGACTGCAATGTTCTTGGCTTGAACAACTGGCAGAATAACTACCATTTACTGAGATGGGGAAGATACGAGAATAGAAATCTCAGGAAAAAAAGTATCCAGGGAGATATCTGCTGTCTCTGTTTTCACCTTATATAATATACCACCCTTCTCCAATTCTGATTGCATGTCTTTCATCCTCTTTAATTCTTCTTTTACCACTTATCTGCAACAATATTTTGTGTTTGTTGTTTATTACCTGACCTAATAGTAGTGCTTCATTTGTAGCTGATATATTTTTCTTCTTTGGGTCTCTTTCTCTGTTTACAGTTACTTCAAATTATACCAATTTAGTGTGGAGAGGGAAATTTTTTAAAAACCTTGCTTGGATATTTTTTTCCCTCTAAAACGGAAAATTCATGTCTTACATAACACATGGAAAGTTATCTGTCAACATTTTTTCATGTATTACTTTTCCATTTTACTTTCTACCATCTTTGTAAATGCAATTAGATATTAGGCCTCATTTTCTTCCCAATAGTTTTGACTTTTCATATTCATTGTGTCTTATCTTTTTTAGATCTCATTTTAGATAATTTTCTTGGGTCTATTTTCCAGTTCACTCTTTTTTCATATAAACATAATTGCTTTTTAATATCTTTATTGAGATTATTTAAATTCAATAGACATTTTAAAAATAACTATTAGTTACTGATAGTCATTTTTTACACAATGTTTTCTCTCTCTCTCTTTTTTTATAATTTTAACTACATTTATTTATTTATTTATTCATTTATTTATTTATTTATTTTGAGAGTCTTGCTCTGTCACCCAGGCTGGAGTGCAGTGGCGCCCTCTGGGCTCACTGCAAGCTCCGCCTCCCGGGTTCACCCCA
>NW_012104109.1:1111325-1112499 GCF_000951045.1 Mandrillus leucophaeus | reverse complement strand
AAATAAGGTGCATTTTGAAGTAATCATTCTGAAAAAATATTAAAATCTCATGAAGTGATATTTGACTTATAGTATAACACTATGAATCCATAACAATAAAGGCATTATGGAACTAGCACAAAAAGAGTGAGACTGACAAAATACAGGAGAAAATGAAAAAGTGATTCCAGTGATTCAATAATTAGGATAAGATGAGAATAGCAGTTGGAATAAGCAGATTCAGAACTGATTAATCAATAAATCGTGTTGAGGCAACTAATGAACTTTTTGAAGAATAAATATCCTTATCCTATATCTTATACCAAAATTAATTCCACATCAATTGCATTTTTTGGGCAAATACTAAAACCGAAAATGTATATCACATAATGGGAAGGGATATCCATGTAACCTTATAGAGAATATGCTACTGTAAGAATGATACATAACATGGAGCACTCAAGGGAGCTGATTGGTAGATTGTTTTAACTTTTATTCTGAAATAATATTTAGGCTACTCACAAGTTGTAGAAAGACTGTATTCATTTGCATATAGCCTTCAATCTCCTTTCCCAAATAACATTTCACATAAAAGTAATACAACGTCAAAACAAAGAAATTGACATCGACATACTTCCCAATTGTCCCACTAATGTCCTTTCTTTGTCTTTCATGATTTTGGAACTTTTGAAGAGTACTGGCCAGATATTTTGTAGAATATCTCTCAAATTTTTGTCTTATGTTTTCTCATGGTTAGAATGAAGATTATGTATTTTGGCAATAATATTGCAGAAATGATGTTGTGTTCTTAGAGTGTCATATTAATTAGGAGGTGCATGATGCTGTGTGCCAGTTTATCAGTTACACATTTACTGTATTTCCACCTTTAATTAGTAAACATCTTATGGGGAGGTATTTTGAAACATTGAAAATATCTTGTTTTTTTTTTTTTTTCATACTGTTGCTCACAACTTTAGTATACACACATGATTCTTTCCTGGAAGGATTTTTATTGTACTCTGCCAAACGGTAATTTTTCTTTCCATTATTTTTCTACATTTATTAATTGAAAATTCTACTTAAGAAAGAGCTGTACATTTTCTCCATTTATTCATTTACCTCTTAAGTTATTTATTTCTGTCAGTTTGAACTCACGGATACTTACTTTACACTATGGATTATAATCTGTCAATTA
>NW_012104109.1:1041633-1110613 GCF_000951045.1 Mandrillus leucophaeus | reverse complement strand
TAACTAATCAGGTTATTAACTAAAAATGAAAGCATGATTAATAACTTTAATATATATGTGTTTCTACAAGTTAAATAATAGGAACCAGTAAAATATGAAAAGCATAAAAAACCAACAAGCATTCAAAAATTAACAGGTGATGTAATTACAAACTGGTTTTTATAATAAAGAAAATGGACGTTTAAACAAAAGATTATAGTAATATAATTTTTAACATTTATTTTTGAAAAGACTTCCCGTAAGACAATAATCTGTGGTTTCAGAGTTTATAGAAACAAATGCTAGCTAACAATCATTATGAGAGTTTAAATTGGTATCAGTTTTTGGAGATAATTATGTAAGTTTTATTTTTAATGAGATAAAAATCACAATGAATCATAAAGCTCTTATTTTGGGTAGATCAAGACACTCCTTACATTGTTTTATCTGTGGAGCAAAATAATGCCAAAGATAAGGGTCATCTATGCTCCCAAATTTAGATTCCTGTAAACATTTGCTTTCATATGATTGAAGAAAAATTTTTTTCCAGGTAAATATAAGCAGAATCTCGCTCTGTCGCCAGATTGGAGTACAGTGGCCCAATCTCGGCTCACTGCAATCTCCACTTCCCAGGTTCAAGCCATTCTCCTTTATCAGTCTCCTGAATAGCTGGGACTACAGGCATGCGCCACCACGTCCAGCTAGTTTTTGTATTTTTAGTACAGGTGGGGTTTCACCATGTTGGCCAACACAATCACCTTGTGATCCGCCAGCCTCTGCCTCCCAAAGTGCTGGTGTGTCTGGAGCTGGTTCCTTCTGGTGGGTTAGTGGTCTGACTTCAAGAATGGAGCCGCCGACCTTCTGGATGAGTTATACAGCCCTTAAAGATGGCATGGACCCAAAGAGTGAGCAGCAGCAAGCTTTATCTTTATGAGTGAAAGAACAAAGCTTACACAGCGTGCAAGGGGACCCAAGCTGGTTGTTGCTGCTGGCTGGGGGTGGCCAGCTTTTATTTCCTTATTTGTCCCTGCCCATGTCTTGTTTCTGTCCTATCAGAATGCCCTTTTCTCAATCTTCCCCACGATTGGTTACTTTTAGAATCCTTCTGATTGGTCCATTTTACAGAGTGCTGATTGGTCCATTTTACAGAATGCTGATTGGTTCATTTTGCAAACCTCTTGCTAGCTACAGAGCACTGACTGGTGCATTTTACTATCCCTTGTGAGACAGAAAAATTCTCCAAGTCCCCACTCAACCCAGGAAGTCCAGCTGGCTTCACCTCTCACTGGGATTACAGGCTTGAGCCACTGCACCCAGCCAAACAGGTATTTTTAAATGAAGTACTGTCTTCCGTTAGTGAGACTAGTGACCTATCTGCATGCAATCAGAACAACCTTTTGATTGTTTGATGACTGAGTTATACAACCCTAGACACCAATTTAAAGACCTTTTGCTTTTGAGTTGACAAACTCTATGTACAAAACCTTCTGGCTATTAATTATGTTGGAGACTAGCACACTCTGAGACCTGATTCACTTGTCTTAGATGCCCACTTTCTAATAACAATAAATGTCTGTAGTAGACACTTAACTGGGAGGTGGCAAAGTCATAAAAATGAGCTTCTATTCTCTTATGATTTCTGATGACTTTTCTCCATGTCCAGGCTCTCACTTTCCTCTCTCATCCTCATGCTACAAATGTTATCTGTAATCAGGAGTGAAGGGATGGATGCACACTGCAGGCTGTCACCTGAGTGATTGCAGCATTTTGACAGGATAATAATACTTGGAAGTAGTCAGGACGAAAGAAGCATCCTATAATGTTTTTCTTCCAAAATACATATATAATATACATCATTAATGCATGAGTTTTTCTTTACCTTCAGTCAAAATGTCCATTTTTAAGGTCATCTAGGGTGAGCTATTTAATTCAGCCAATTTTTCAACCTTCTATCTCTGGTAGACCATTTGGCAATGTAATTCTCAAGACTGTCATGTTCAGCAATTGGACTGGACAGAGCCTTATTAGAGAAGGGCTTTTCCCTGATTAATCACAATCAGCTCCCATGTTCTGAAGAGCACTGAAAATTTGTGGAACTAGTTTTCAGAGACACTCAAGCCAGATGTTTTTATCAGAAGTGGTGCTTTTTATATCCACAAAATTAGAACCTGAAATTCATTGTATTACTGTTCCACGAAACCAAGCTCTTGTGTTATCAGTGTAAAAGTCCATAAAGCACATATAACCTTTTTTCTATTTGCATCCTAAATAAAATACTCTGTCCCTTAATTTCAGAGTTTATGTCTACATAGTTTATATACTAATGAACTAGATGTTCTAAAAAAAATTTGCTTTACTTCTTTGGTTAATAAAAATATAAATTTTAGGGTAAAATATTTTAATGAAAGTGAATATAATTTACAATTATTTAAAAAGCAATAGCATTGGATTTTTAGCACTAGGTGTTTTAAAATTTTATCTTGGGATGAATCTATGATATAAATTTGATATAAAGTCACTTCAATTTTTATAATGACCCTTCAGCTTTATTCCAAAATATCATTCTTTGTCAGTCACAATATTAGCATTTAGTAGCTATTATGAATTGGACAATTTTTAATTACATAATTTAATTATATAGCATAATTGTAGCTGCAGCTTCAAGTAGTGTTTATAGTAACTACACATGAAGGACAGAAAATATTTTAAATATTGATGCCACTGTCTCCACTAGCAAAATTGAAAAATAAAGTGACACTTGAGAACAAGAATTGTTTTGGTTTGTTTTGCTGATTTATGTATTTTTAGATTTCCTAATGCTTTCATTAGATTGTACATATTGTACAGATATGTAATTTAAATGTCTGAAATACTAAATAGGTAAATGAGTGAAAGTTATTTTTTTTCTCTTGCCCCCACATATCTTGTTACCTGCTTTTCCCTAATTTAATCTTTGCTATTAGTTTATTGGGGATTATTTGAGAGTTCATATATGAACAAATATGTGTAAAAGTATTTTTGCCTCTTTTGCTCAGTATTAAAGTGCTTCAAACATTTTTCTACTACCCCTTTTATTCCTTTCTTTGTTTACTGAGTTATATACCTTGAATATTTTTCCTCACATAAAAATTAAGAATATAAAAATATTTCTTAATTTTTATGGCTGTATAATACTGCTCTATTAATAGGTAGAATATATGTATATAATATATCTTATATATATGTGTATATATCTGTAATCAGTATTTTGTTTTTTGATTTCTAGGTTGTTTTAATTCTTTGGCCTTAACAAATATTGCTACCCGGAGTAAAACTGCACACATACGATTTCATATGTATGTATGCAGATCTGTAGGAAAAAGACCTAGAAATAAAATTGCTAGTTCAAAGTGTACTTAAAATGTTTGTAGGTATTGGTAACATTGCACTAGAGTTAGCTCTGATATACACTCCCACTAAGAGTGTATGAGACATCTTGCTATATAGGTATATAGGGCATGTATCTGAGCTTCTTGATTAAACATTATAGGAATCTTATTCTCAAAATTGAGTTTGTTTTGCTGCAAATGTGTTTAACAGTGCTCTAACTTTTCTCTCTTCTAATGTGTCAAGGGATATGGCAATCTTCTATCAGTAACAGTGGTCTATTAATGCAATTCTTCTCAAGTAGAAAGACAAAATGTACTCCACCATCGCTGACATTAAAATCTTGGTGAAAGGAAATGATAAAGCATGTGGTTAGAATTCTCTCCACCAAGAATTTACACACCCTTTCTCAATTTTGTGAACAAACGTGAGTGACTGAGTATGACTATCACTGTCCATGAAACTAACTTTTTAAAAGATTAGTCATTTATCCACATACTCCTTTAAAATAGGCTGGTCAGTGTGAGCAATAATATATTTGAGAACCTGACAAAAATATGGTAACAAAATACTAACACTCTGGACATCAATCATTGTAAGAAACAAAAATGTAAGTTTCAGAAAATGAGCTTTCTTCACTGAATCAGCTTCATGGATTAGAATTGTACCCGGCACATGGAAGATGCTGCCTAATAGTATTATTTTAAAAATGGCTTATTAATTATGTCATAGTAGAGTAAAAAACACAGTTTTTAAAATCATACTGATTTCAGTTCTAATGTTGAGTTGGCCATTTGTTAGATGTCCCTGAATAACATATTTAAACTCTCTGGGTCTCAGATGCTTATCTACAAGATGAAGCACAAATAGCCACCTTATAGTATATTAATAATATGATAGAAATAAAATTTCATTCTGTTGCTTTTTCAGATCCCAAGTGGAAGAATCACAGCATCAAACTAGCAACTTCCACACCAAGCAAATTTGCCAGAGTCCCTCTGTGGTCATTAGAAAACAGTTGATCCACAGGACTATTCAAATGAAGGGTAAGCAGGCCTTTGCCTGTCCCTCTGGCACACCAAACAGCTCCACCCACAACCATATTATTACAATCAGGTAGAAAATTGCCAGTATCAACACTCCATTTTTGTTTGTAAAATAACTGATTAGATGTATTATTATCCAGGAAGGATGTGTGGCATAGGCATCCCTTATTTGATAATGCAACCTTAACTACCCTAGTTCAAGTTTTCCAAAGGCTTCCTTTATATTTAACCCTCTAAAGTCTCCTTAACTGTTTTTACACATTGTAAATAAGTCTCTGTTACTCTCAGACCCAAGAGTATACTGACTCAGATTTATTTTGAGAAATAATCTTGATTTTCCTAGAAGTACTGAGATGACTTTACAAAACCTTATCTTATCTCATAAGTAAATACCATGCATTTTTATTTTTAGCCTTATTCCCAATCTCCCAAGGCTAAAGAAATTAAATATCAAAATTATATTTAACTGACATTAAGCTTCAATACATATTAGCACATGCTAGCAAATTTGTTTAACTGACTTAGCTCTTGCTTGTTTCTTTAAATCACCTTTAAGGGTGTAAACCTAAAATACAATACTTTTTAATTCTCCCCAAATTGTATATGTTTGATACTATTTAGAATATTCTATGTGCATCCTATATTTTTTCTCTACATGATTATATGTCAGGTGTTCAATGAAGTCACTTAGAAATTAATAGGAAGACAACATAGAGAATAATATAAAAACGTGGTTCAGAAAATAGAATATACTTGAAGTAAAACGAAGTACCTATATAGGTGTGTATGTTCATGATTGATGCAAGACCTTGGTTCTTGTCTTCTTAGTTTAAAAGAATTTGAACAGGAGACACAGCAAAGGAGATGCAGCACAGAGTAATTTATTGCAAAGGAGAAAGAACATTTTGAAAGTGATCTGGGAGTGCTGGGAAGCAAAGAGTGTGGTCTCTTTAAATGATAAGGAAGGAGGAAAGAAAGTGCTAGGTAGAGGAAGGGCATGGTCCCTGGCTAGGACTCTACCCCCACGGACCTAGGTGAGGACAGGCATTCCTGCCTTTGCACCCAAATGTTACATTTCCCAAGACCATCCTGGCCCACCATGCCCTGATCCTGTGTCTAAAAAAACCCTATGAAAACCCCAGAGACGCTAGCAGGCAGACACACACGTGGCTGGATGTTGAGAGGAGCAGATTGGCAGAAGAAGACACAAACGGCTGGATGCTGAGAGGTTGTCGAGGGAATCACGCCGCAGAAGGCCACATGAGCAGGCACTTGCAAGCCGGCAGGCCACTGGCCGGTGGAAGGAGGCGGAGTTCGACTGAGACAGTCAGAGGAGTGCCCAGGCCACCCATTCTACCAACTCCAGGGGAAAATCATTTCCCTTCTGGCTCCCCCATCTGCTGAGAGCTACTTCCTCTTAATAAAATCTTACATTCTTTCTCCAAGGCCACATGTGATCCAATTCTTCCCCTACACCAAGGCAAGAACCCAGGATACAGAAAGCCCTCTGTCCTTGCAACAAGGTAGAGGGTTTAATTGAATTGGTTAACATAAGCCACCTATAGACGGCAAACTAAGAGAGTACCTGTAAAAGCCGCCCACTGGGGCTTCAGCTGTAAACATTCACCCCTAGACATTGTCATGGGGTCAGAGTCCCCATGGCAATACATGCGGCCTGCCCGTCTGTATGCTCCCCTTTGCATGCCCTGTGAGGGGGACAAGGGAACTTTTCCCATTACAAAAGTTAAGTGCAGAATAGACAGTACATCCTGAGAGAGAGAGAGAGAATTCAGGGTGGGCTGCTTATGAGGATGAAACAGTAAAGACTGGCACTAGAGAGAGACTCCCTTTATGGGAGTGATTATTCATAAGGAGGTGGGAAGAGGTGTTATTAGTAAGCATGTTCTGGGTGGTCTTCTGGGTGCACATGCATGGTAGCTTTACATGTTTGTTCATAGGTTGCATGTCTCATTAGCATCTGAAATCTCCACACAGGGTTCCCCGCCCCCCCAAGTATTATAATGAGCAAAGGGTTATTCTGAGGACAGGTAAAATCAAAATGCGCATTCTCTCTATAGGGAAATTCCCTACTGGAGGTAGCTTTGCTTGAATGAGCTTGACTACCATGTAGATGCTGAGGCTTACTGTGTTAATTATACGGTTCCACGATTGCAGTGTCCTGAGAACATGGTTACTTTCCTGACTACCTACCCTGCCTCATGTGTACTTGAGAAGCTCAAGCAGAAAAAGCAGGAGAATTAGGGATGTTTTCACATTTATGATTTTCTTAATTTCAATAAACCTTCTGCTTTGAGCTTACAAGATAATATACTTATCAATATGCTGGCATTGAAATAATCTCAGGTATTTAGAAGAATATGTACATGAAATTCTAGGGCCAGGCGCAGTGGCTCACACCTGTAATCCCACCACTTTGGGAGTCTGAGGTGGGCAGATCACGAGGTGAGGGGATTGAGACCATCCTGGCTAACATGGTGAAACTGCGTCTCTACTAAAAGTACAAAAAGCCGGGCGTGGTGGCACACACCTGTAGTCCCAGCTATTTGGGAGGCTGGGGCAGGAGAATTGCATGAACCTGGGAGGTGGAGGTTACAGTGAGCCAAGATCACACCACTGCACTCCATTCTGGGTGACAGAGAGAGACTCCATCTCCAAAAAAAAAGTATATATGTATATGTATGTGTGTATGTATATATATCCGACATAGTCCTATGACTCAATGTTATGTACACCTCTCTTTTGTGCACAGAAAAGCAGAATTTTTCATTAAAACCTTTTTTTTTTTTGCATGAGAGTTTTCTGAATATATAAGTGGTAAAAATGCACAAGCCTATCCAGGGTCCATACTCCCTATTTGAGATCCTCAGTGCCTTCAGATCCCATCTCTAATTTTGAGTCAATTATGTGTATCACTAGCAGCTCAATCAATTAAAAAAAAAAAAAAGTTTCTGCAACTGTGTTCCTGGCTGTCTGCCCAAGGAAAACCCTTCTTCTTCTTTTTTTTTTTTTTCCCTAGATTCCCACTTGGTGTGCACTTAATCAAATTAACTCCAAATAGAAAAAGTGATATAGAGATCAAAGGAAAATGTTTAACTATAAATTACCCGCACATCTCTTGGGAAAGTATTATCTCCCTTTAGATTAAGAGTAAAAGTGTTTCTTTCCCTTGTATTCATTTTGAATCTCCCCAGTGTAACGTTCAGAATATATAGAAAAGATAATATTTAAAAAGTACAGTCAGAAGTCTGTCTTCTGCTTATTGATATTCTCCAGGCATTAGTCATCAAGATGAATGTGATAGTTTGGGAAATGGTAAAAATAAATACAATGCCTATATTTTAAATTTAGCAATATATTTACAAGATATCATGTGATCATACCTTAATCTCATTGGCGATATTAATTTAGTCTGAATTTTTTTTGGAGACCAGGGAATATTATAGGATTATGTTTTAGGGTAAATTTGTTAGTTACAAATTTGTTTTGTTCTTATTTTCATTAAAATGTGCTACTTATGTTGGTACTATTTTTGCTGGTTAGGTGCCCACATTCCCAAACTGCCTCTGCAAGTGACACTAATTGGCAAGTCTTTTGGCAGTCACAGCAAGGAGACAAATGACCACTGGACAGAGAAACTAAACAAGGTATTACCTGCAAGTTAGGGTTAAAGTGCAGAGCTAGGAATCTATATTGCCATTACATTTGTTTCCACTTGATGTCAAGAAGTGAGAATCTGGAATTTCCAGGCTGTTAATTGAAAATTGTTCATAGGTATCATTCTAAATATAAATTTATCAAATGTTGGCTTCTGTATGTAATGGCTAGAACAAAGAGTGTCAATAAGAAAATCAGGTAGCTTCATCATTATTATAATCATTACATGAACTTTGAAATCCTTTCTGGCATACAATTAAGTGACGTTGTTATAAGCTTATACAAAATATTTTAATAGCATTATCCTGGCTTTCCTAGATACACACTTCCAAGTGGCTATGACAGACGGGTACACACTGTCACTGTTTTAGGCAATCTGAGGAAGAACTACACAGATGACTAGTCTCCACAGACTTGGACTTCAGGAGACTTTATTTTTAAATGGACTGTTGTATAGGGGTTCAGTCAGGATGGTGGGAAAAATTGTAAAATAAATACAAACTTTCTTGGAAGTCCAGAAGGTTTTTGCAAAAGCCTCAGGATAGAGTTATGGGTGAAGGCAGCCTAACCCTCTTTGAGCTATAACAAGGGTAATTAACATAGGAATGCAGAGGAGTCTATCTAAATAGTTTGTGTATTCATCTCCTCTTCTCGGGGGGTTGGCAATGGTAATTACCTTCTGGTGGTGTTTACTTGAGACTTTTGTCATTTAATGTGTGCTGAATAAATGCAAGGAAGGCCAGCAAGTCGGGGCCATGGTTGCAACTCTTCACAGCACTCTCCTGGTAGACTGTAAGCGACCCAGACTCTCAACTGGACCAACAAGCATAATATCTGTGTCAGTGTACGTTATTTATCTGTCGTTGGGTCAGGGTCTGCAGGACGGACCCCCACAGCATTGGAAGTGGTCAGAGAACTCCCCTTACCTTGTTTTCTATCTGCAAGATACATTAAAGAGCATCAAGTTTAAATTGAGGACACACGAATGACACAATTATGCCAATCTTGAGAAGCAGGTATTTTTGGCAGCATAAGTGAGGTGCTTGAGTTTCTTATGTTATTTGTAGTTACCAGTTTTTCTCCATATTAATAATTGTTTTTAGTACTATATTCTTGGAAGGCACTCCATGAAGCAGGACGAAAAATGATAAAGGTGGGCATCAAAGCAAAAGGAAACCTGGTAGATGTCTTGGCTCTTGAATTTCTATTTTGTTTAACTTTCTCACCAGCATGAGAGCCCTAGAGGGCATTATGTTAAGCGAAGTAAGCCAGGTACAGAAAGACAAATACCACATGATCTAACTCATATGAGGAAGCTAAAATGTTAATCTCATAACAGCAAAAAGTAGAATGGTGGTTACCAGGGTCTGACGTGATTAGACTGGGGTTCAGGAAGAGCAGAGTTAAGGGGATGATGATCAGAGGATACAAAATTTCCAATAGGAGGAATAAATTCAAGAGATCTATTCTATAACATGTTGACTAGTGTTAACATATTGTATTCTTAAAAAATGACAAGAGAGTGAATGTATTCTCACCACAAAAATGATAACTATGGGAGGTAATGCAAATGTTAATTAGCTAGATTTAGTCATTATGCAATGTATATATACACATGATGTGCATGATAAATACAATTTTATCTGTCAATTTAAAAATCAATTGTATATATAAGCATGTATATATACATATATATATAAATTGTATATGTAATTATATATTTATATTATATACCTATATATAACATGTGTAATATATACATATAATATGTATGTAATATATACATATATTATATACAATGTATAATTGTATACATATGTAAATTATATATAAGCATGTATACATAAACATTAAATGTATATACAAACATGATGTTTTGCATGATAAATACAATTTTATCTGTCAATTTAAAAATTAATTAATTTTTTAAAAAATTAGTAGCTCAAAACAAAGTTCTACTCAGTAGAATGTGGTAGCTGGAAACCTAGACAGATGTAGCTATGCTCTTGAATTCTGCCCTAACCATTTAAAAACTGTGTGAACTGGGACAAATAATTGGACTCCTCCAAAGTCTTAGTTTTTTCACCTGTATACTGGAGAAAACACCACCTTATGACTCTGTTATGAAGAATAAACTAAATGTCATACACAAAGAATGATATTTAACACTTTTGGAAGTGCTCAATATGTTGTAACCAATATCATTAGCTTGGAAAAGAAAAAGAGGAGTATATGTGACATGGCATTATTTTTCTAATGGCCCCGTAGCTCATAATACTTAAGAGTGATGGCTTACGAGTTGATGGCTGAAGAAGTCTAGTAGAATATAAGCAAGCTAATTCCGCAGCTCTCATAAGAAAGAGAATTGTTAATAATAAAAACCTAAGAATGCATAATTTGTTTAGTGCCATATCATAATTTTAAATTTTAAAATTATATTAATTATAAATCTCAATCTGATAAGGTACTATTAGATTCACATAGTCACTGTCATTTTTATCAAATGCTGTTTGTCAAATAGCATCTCCTCTCAAGTATAATGTAAAACTCAAGGACCTTTAAAAGTTGAGATTTTTATTGGTGCCTGTCTGATAAATGTTACAAACAGTAACTGATTCTCTGTGTCTCTTTCTCCATAAATATGTATACGTAGCTTAAAATATGAAAATGTTGTATTTTTTCTCATGTAAGAGCTCATGATTCTTCAAATATGATATTAGATTTAAATCAGGAAAATTTAATTAAAGGAATAAAAACATACAGCCTAATTATTTTGCTTCATGACATTTAAGCTTCTTTATATGTAAGGCAAGCATTTCAACAAATACTATATTCTTCATTCCATCTATGAATCAAACCTACCTGACAAAAACTGTATTACTTGCGTAAACAGTTAAAAGAGAGTGTCATAAAAAGAATTAGCAGACAATGAGGCAGGTTTTATATGGAACCTTTCCAATAATATTTTACAATACATGTAGATAAAAAATGTTAACAGGACTGATTTGTTTCAATGCCAGAAAACTATGTCTTTTACCCATGTATCTACACAATTTTTAATTATTTATGTATTTCATTAAAAAGTACTTTCCCAAAGCATTTTTATACTGTATCAACATTTTATGCATGTTAAAATCGTAAAAGATAGTAATTAAAAATGTATGCAAAAATAAAATACAAATCAAAATCAAAATACAAAATCAAATACAAATCAAAATCAAATACAAAAACAAAATAATTTTCTCAAATACCCTAGCATACCTCTGGCATGCGTACATTCCAACTTGGACACCAATCACTTGGTAATAAAGTTTTATATTATTTGTTTGCTCTCTGTATATTTTGCCCTAAATTCCAAAAATTCTAAATGTAATTAAAATGTTTTTAAAATTTAGATTTTTATGCCTCTGGATGTGTGTTTGTGTGTGTGTGTACACATGTATATATCTGTGATTATTCAAGGAATATACACAGAAAGGATAATAAAATAATCATTAGACAAGTTGTGTTAAATACAAGTTTTTATAAGCAGACTTGGATGGATGTAAATGTGCTCTAAAATAATGTTTAAAAATCAGTCTCAAAAGAGTCTTTATGCGTATATCTTCATTAAATAACTTAAATATATTTATGTAATTTGATGATGGTTGCAAGTTATGAATTGAGATAATACTCTACAATTGTTGATGGATTTCAACAGCATTTTTTACATTAATTATACATTTATTGGTGGCTTCTGGTAAAAAAAATTAGACAAGTACCGACTAGTTGAAAAGTAGTGTATCATTGAAGTACAGTGGCATGAAGATGAAATGGATAAAATTAGATGAGTTTTTAATGCTAGTAGATAATCTGTGATTTAATGCTAATAGACCTAACACATTTTCAAAATAGCTTGGCCTTTAACTCATGATTCCTATATATTTCAGATGTCAGCAATCAGAAAGTGATGAAGATTAGGGCAGCCACCTCAAGGAATCTGATTGACAAAGATGTGCTTCCAAAAAGAATGATATTGATTTAATTATAAATAGCTGACAAATTGTTGAACATCGTTCAAGTCTTGGTAGCTTAACCTCTACCAAGGCTGCTGCTGCAGTGTATTTAGAGCATACCAAAAATTACCTCAAGTTTATTAGAAAATCTTTTGAGTTTCAGGAATGAGAGTCTTTCTTGGCCAAATACAAGATAAAACCCTTGAATATGTTCCTTGTATGATTTTATTTGTAAATGTATTCTATTAGGGTGAAGAATGATCCCCGAAAACTACAAAATCATTGTTGCCTGTTCTAATCTGAGTTTGTGGCATTATTTTGCACGCTATTTGTTTTTACACTTTTCCATTTATTTCCAGATTAAATACTATTGTGTGATAAAAGAATCAGAAGGAAAAATAGCTATTTCAGTGTGTTGGACTGTTTAATTGATGGGAAAAACAGTAGGGCACAAGATTGTTTTGAGGTGGGAACTGAACTATAAACTTTGTCATACTGATCATCCTTAAGTGACATAACAAGTTCAATTACTTTCTTCCATGAATTACCCTCCAATAATATCAGTTGGAAATACTAGTTTAACAATAGGTCTGTAACACATAATCTCTCTTTTCCATGACAGAGATGGTCTTAATATCTCTCTATGCAAAATCTCTTGGTAAATGCACTTATAATATTTATGAGCAGAAAGATAATGACAAACTCACAACTTGGAAATGTTTTTGTCAGGATACATGTGGTCTCTCTGTGATGTTAAGGAGCTCAGAGTTTATGCATTTAGGAGGCATGGCTCACTGACAGATATCTCATATGTTATATAGTAATAGAATATTAAAAAGAGATGCTTCAAAACTGAATGCATTCCTCTCTTCACACAATGATCTGTACGCATTACTTGTATATCACTTAAAAAATCTGTATCAGAACATTTCCTAATCTAGGAGAGAAATGATATTTGGAAAATTACATTGACAATGGCAAATTATGCCAGGAGAAGAATGCTCAACCTCTCTGTACTATTGCCTTTGTCTTTGAGTCAGTAAACTTGGTTCCACCTAAAATCTATCATTTGCGTTAAGGGCAATTGGACAATTTGGTCCTTTTTATTATTTACAAGGCAACGTTCTCTTTCCTCTTCCTAAAAAAGAAATTGCAAAACTTATTTTGTGTGCACATAGCCTACTCTTTATTTCATTGATTTTGTTCTAATTTATTGGCTATTTTATATTGCTTTTCTGTTGGGAAATATGTAAGTTTTGCTTCCCCACCTACACTGGTACCTCTTTAGCCTAAAGGTAAGTGTGTAGCTGGTGATCAAGTATCACTTAAGGAGCTAATGAAATTTTCAGATGGTGGATTAGGTCTTCTTTGAAAATCTCTTTCAGAAGGGAATTAAATGATACATGTTTGCCTGGGCACACGGTAGTAAGAAAAGTGAAGATTTAGCTGACGAGAAGACTGTTAATGCTCATCAACCCAGACTCTTTTTTATAACAAGGATAAAGGTCAGCTCAGTGATTAAACTGGGTTGTTTGATTTCCTCTTCCAATCATTAGCTTTGTTGTGGGCAACAAAATGGAAGAAGCATTGGTCAGAGTTTGCACAAAGATAATCCTGTTCAGCCAAACAGCAGAATGAGTTGACAGAAGGAAGCAAATGAACAAACAATAACTAAGAGAACCCACATGGTGCTATTAAATATAAGTGTAAATAGTTCGAAATCTTTTTACATTCTTTCAGGATATAATGTCATTATACAGTGTTTAAATTTGAAATTGTAATTCTATGCAATCAATGTTCAAAGTTTTCCTAACAAGTATGAAAAGGAGGCTTTTATAAAACAAATCTAAAAATGATAGCATTTTAGAAAAAAATCCATTAAAACTGTTACTCTATCAATTATTATACTGCATGGTAAATATTTGCATAATTTTCTGTTCTATAGTGACAGCTTTCTGAGCAACATCTTTTCAGTTATTCATTGGGTAAGAATTTCTTTTTCCTTGTTCACAGTGATTATTCACAGTGATTGTTCAATAAATATTTTAAAAATAAGTAGTTCAGAGCGAGACTCTGTCTCAAAAAATAAAAATAAAAAATAAGTAGTTGAATGCAGGACATTTAATCTTTTTTATAAAATGGTCCAGCCCATTTTATAATAATGCCCAATAAATAATTATTTTAAAACTATGTAGCATACTTAAGTTAGAAACTAGGAAATGTAAATTGATTGATAGGTTTAGATAACTGTTTCCAAATGCTTAGTCTGTGGGTTATTTGGTGTTAATTGTGAAAAGGGTTTCATGCACAAGTGGGTTTGGGAAACTTAAATATATATTATTACAGCAGCATTTTCAAAACCTCTAACATGCTAATATATATTGAGAATAATGAAAAAATATAATATTAATTAATTGACAACTTTATTTGTTTTAGGAAATCCTTAGACCTCAAGACACAATTTAGGAAACCCTGTTTTTAAAAAATTGATTTATGTAAAAAAAATTAATACTTCCTTTCCAAAACTCCATGCAGAATCAGTAACTAGTCTTTCTTGCAGTTTGGAATAGTGTTTTTAAAGGGTAAATGTTTCCCAGGGTAAGTGAGAGGCAGTGCTGGAATCCAAAATTTTACTGTGGCAATGGCAAAGCATTTACAAAAGAAACCAAGTTAAACTGGTGGCCATAAGCACAGTTTATTTTATAAAATATAATTTTCTTTGGATCCCCGGGATTCTATTGATTATAATGCAATTATGACGATTCCAAAAATTTATGAAATTTTACAATTTGGGGGACAAAATTTGTTGTTAATCCAGTCTGGGAAGTTGCTATCAAATTACCACTGATCATTTTACATAACTTTTTATTCTCTTCATAAAGCTGGGGCTTTTGATTTTAGTTCAATTCCTGCTATTTATTTGAATCTCCTATAATATGTAGTTTTTGAAATTTAGTTTCAATGTTTTCACATTTTTTTAAAAGTTAGAAAATGGAGAATCATATCTAAGTATTCTTTCATGAGATTCAAATTAATAGGTGAGTTGAGAGAGTAACAAATTTGCAGAGGAGAACTAGAGGCAAGAAATAATTTTTTTTTTAATCTCTTATGTTTTCTTGTGCTACTTTCCTTCCTGCTCCAAGCCAAGTCTAAATGGACACTAGATTTTTAATGTGACCTATCATAATATGTTCTAGTTTCTTAGAATGTAATGAAAATAGTGAAATTTTTACAATGAAAAATTGCACTTTATAGGAGATGCTGCTATGCTTTAGAAATGAAGAAAAGTCTTAAACATTGCCAACTTTTATAACCGCTTCATACTTGATTGCTACAATAATATTTATTGAGAACTAAAATTGCAGGCACTATCTAAAAGATAGATGAAACAAGATCGTCACAATGTGAATATGCAGTTTAAATTATACAGCAAATTGTTGGACCTAAAAATGTTTAAAAATAGATTCTAGAGAAAAGGTGGTTATTAATTGAAAAAAAAATTTAGCATAGAACAATCTCTGAAATCTTTACTTTCCTCTCCAATTATCTTTCATTTTAAATACATTCTAGAAGTAATAGAATATGTGTATCTCTGTGTATAAATGTTTATATCAATTATACATAATTAATATATCATACTCAAAACCATGTATCAGCACCTAGTACTGAGTCTAGCACATAACAGATGTTTAATAAATAAATGAAAAACCTTTGCTGCACGTTGGCTTTGTGCCGGGAGCTATCTTCACAGAAACCAGAAACATAAAATCTGGTTAGCAAATGTAGACACTTAGGAAAAAATACCGGTAGAAATAGTACATAATTCAGCGCGTTCGAAATATTATATCACTTTTTTTAAAAAGAATGGGTCATCATTTGAAAATAATCATGGAGAAGTCTATTAAGAAGGTAATACTGGGACAACATCAGCAAAAGCATTGTGTCAAGAAAGACAAAGTTGAGACTGTTATTAGCCTTTCTGTATATCAAACTTGTTAATAACTGTATGGGTTTATCACAAAAATTTTAGCCTACAAGCTCTGAAAAAACTGGTCCATGACATCAAATTTATAATCATTAACTGGTTAATCCAGCTTCTGCTATTCATCATATAGTCAATTAAATATTTTATAATAACAATTCTATCTAACAAATGGATCAAAGTTTGTATTGGCCAAGATGTTCTTCATCCAAAAGAATGGTTATTCTAGGAAACTTCACACAATTAGAAACCAACTTGGAATATCATGCAAAGGACAGAGGCTTTCAGGAATAAGCTTGTGTTTGCTAAATGAAAATTCTTATGAGGTGATTTGAGTTTTCTGAGTTCCCTCTTCCTGAGCATACTGTCTGAAACCTGCTTTGTTTCAAATCTCCAAGTTATTCTTTCTTTCTTTTGATTGTTCCATTGGGTCCACTTTTTGTTTCAGGAGGAGATCCTCTACTAGGCACTAATCTTTCTTTTAACGTCCTTTCAGTTCCAGAAACTCTCTCTGTGGGTAAAAATATACTCAAGGGAGACAGTTCTTGGATTAGTAACTTGCAGATGGAGCATGAGAAAGGAAGTAGGAAAAAGTAATAAAGTTAAGAGAACAGTTTTTTAAGTGCTTGATTGGAATCAGCACCACTTTCACTGGCTGCTGCTTTTATTTAATTGACATATTTGTCAAGATCTGTTCAGAAACAGGGCCTAAAGTTTTGCAAACACACCTTAAAATCCCAAACTAATGTTTAAACAACTTTATGCAATTTTCATCTTACAAAGTGATTTTGTTAGCTGATAGGATATAATAATGCCAATAATTCTTAACCTTTGTACATAGCAATGTCATTATTTTTATATGTAGAGGACTTTACAGTTTTTTGTTTGTTTGTTTTTTGTTTTGTTTTGTTTTGTTTTGTTTTTTTTTAAAGATGGAATCTCGCTCTGCCACTCAGGCTGGACTGCAGTGGCATGATCTCAGCTCACTATAACCTCCGCCTCCCGGGTTCAAGCCATTCTCCTGCCTCAACTTCCCAGGTAGATGGGATTATAGGTGCCATTACACCCAGCTAATTTTTTGTATTTTTATTAGAGGCAGGGTTTCACCATGTTGGCCAGGCTGGTCTCGAACCTTGTGATTCGCCTGCCTCGGCCTCCCAAAGTGCTGAAATTACAGAGGTGAGCCACCACGCCCGGCCAAACCTTACAGTTTATAAAGCACATTATAAAATAGTTGCCCTTGATGTCAACAGAAATATCTTAGAACTCCTTACTTGATAAAGTTTCTGCATCACAGAGAGATTGTTACATAACCTATAGGACTTTATAACTTTGGCTAGAAATCAGGTGTTTTGACTATGAATAGTGTAATTTTTCAAATACCTTATCCTGTAGAACTTAAGTCAGATGCTCTATAGAGCTAAAGTTGACCTTGAGACATCACTTAAGCTTCTGTCATGACTTTACCTGATACCCCATGGGGTCTAAGGCTTAGATTATGTCACTCTCTGACTTTCAAGGTTCTCTTTAAAACACACACGATCCTCCAAAAAGTATGGGAAAAATTTTCACGGTGAAGCTTAGTCTAGATTTAAAATTTGACCTTTTGGTATAGAGACAGTTTTAAGACATAGGCAATCAGAAATCCTGGTCAGTTTTGAAAATCCAAATTGACTTCGAGTGGCAAATGGAGCAACCACTAGATTTGTCAACTCTTCTCGAATTGGATCCTTAATTTCTTGGACTCAGTGGGAGAGACCCCACTCCTCCTCCTAGAGTAAGCCCAGGATAACATGAGCCAATCAATGTGTCCCAAATCTATTACTGGGGAGCATAAGTTAGACATATCAGGGCTAATGCAGTTCAATTTCTAACTCGAGCTATTGTTGAAATGGATGCTTTTATCTTTTGCATAGAATTTTAATTTAGAAGCATGTAGTGTAGAAGAACTTTTTAGTTAAACATGATACAACAATTTTCTTTATTGTTTAAAATATGTTGTGTATTTTTTTAACATTTTAACTAAAAGTACCCTAACTGATACAGCAACAACATTTAATTGACTTCTCTTATAGACAAAACAATGCCCTGAATCTTGGCAGAGCAGCAGCTTCTACCATCTCTTAATAAGCCCTTAATTACATCATAATGAATCAACCAGCTGCCATTATTATTCACATCTGTTTGTTTTTACCTTGCTTACTATAAAAATAAGAGGAAAGCTGGTGCATTTAAGTTTTCATCTTTTAAGAAAGTTATCACTGAAGAAGTACTTCTCAAAAATGAAATTTTCACAGACGTTTTGGTTTCACTATATCTTTCTTAAATGAATATTTTATCAATAAGCTCTAATCATGCAATGCATTTTTACTCAATTGCTTTTTTTTCCCTTTAGTTGGTGTCGTCTACTAGTCAAAAAAAATTGGCATTTTTGTTTGAAGCGGAAGTGAAATCATTTTATTTGCCTGACATGTAAGTTCTAAACTCTATGCTCTAACAATTAGTTCTGAAAAATTTATAGTGAGTCTATCATTTCTAGATTAGATCTTCTTTCATCTGATAGTGTCACAGTAATCATTTTCTAATGCTTTATATACTTTTCTCAGTAAAGTAAGCATTAGGATAAAAAAGGTTATTTGAGGATATAACTGAATATTTAGATATAAGCAGCATAACACAGGTAGAAGTGTATTGTTTTTAGTGTCTGAAAACCTATATATGAAAAAAAAAGCCAGATGTCAACTCTACTGGAGTAGTCATCTTGTTCTTTTCTGTTAACTCTATTCTTAGATGTTATGAAATTTCCCCAAAGGGAGATTCTGTTGCACTTGACATCACCTTAACTCAATGTGTATTCTAAAAGACAACCATTCTGTTATAATTTAGGCAATAAAGACATCAAATTAAAATATCATAGGAGATGATTATTGAATAGTTGGATCAAGCACTGGGAAACGAGGAATATGTGCTGGAATTGGAGAAATGCTATGGAGTTATTATAGGAATGTTCTAAGCAGGCTATGTGAAGACACATCACAGTTGACCTGTGTAATGCTGCAGAATTCTCTGAAACCTCAACCAGCAATCAACTGATCTACAGAAGTATAATTATGCTCATGGTAGCCTAAAACATACTCCCCCTTAAAGAAGACACAATTCTAGTCCATTATGCAGCATAGAACAAAATTTACTAAAAATATGAATACATATGAAATATATATTTCAAATACGTATGAATACATATGAAATATATACTTCAAATACATATGAATACATATGAAATATATATTTCAAATACGTATGAATATATATGAAATATATATTTCAAATACGTATGAATACATATGAAATATATATTTCAAATATGTATGAATACATATGAAATATATGAATATGTATGAAATACAAATATATATTATTATGAAAATAATACAATTTACTTGCAAGTTTTTCTGTTCTATGGATATGACACTATTTTAAAATATCCTATTGTTTACATTTAGGCAGCTTTAAATTCTATAATATTATAAATAATGCCTTAATTGTAGATTGGTAATAAAAAGGGCCTTCAAAACTTTATGAAAAATGAATATTATGAAAAAACTATGTATAAATTAAAAAAAATTTTACACCAAAATAAACTTACAGTAGCTTTTTGTGACATCTGAACAGAATCTAGGCTGAGGCACTAAGAAGGATAAGATATCAGTTTGAAAAAGCCCCTATCAGAGAAACATTATTTTTCTGCTAAAATTGAAGCAAGAACAAACATCAAATTTATGAAGAATCTAGGGTGGAAGAATGGTAAAATCATTAATGGTTTACCAAAAGTTTAATAAGGAAAATGCCCCAAAGAAATCAGCAGTTTACAAATGAAAAACTCATTTTAAGAAGGGACAAGACATTGAAGATAAAGCTGGAAGCCACAGACCATCCACATTAATTTGTGAGGAAGAAGCTAATCTTATCTGTGCGCTAATTGGAAAGAACTAGAAATTAACAGCAGAAACAATGTTCCAACACCATAGATACCTCAATTGGTTCAGCTTGGACAAGTCTGGCTGAAAAACTAAAGTTGAGCAATGTTTCCACTGAACGAGTGTCAAAGCCATTGTGCCCAGATTAACTGAAAACAAAAGCAGAGCTTTCCTTATTTCTTTTTCCCTTTTTTTTTTTTTTTTTTTTTTTGGTTTTGTTTTTTTGAGACAGAGTCTCACTCTGTTGTCCAGGCTGGACTGCAGTGGTGCGATCTCTGCTCACTGCAACCTTCACCTCCTAGGTTCAAACAATTCTCTGCTTCAGCCTCCCCAGTAGCCGGGATTACAGGCGCCTGCTACCACGCCCGGCTAATTTTTGTATCTTTAGTAGAGACGGGGTTTCACCATCTTTGCCAGGCTTGTCTTGAACTCCTGACCTCAGATGATGCTGATCCACCTGCCTTGGTCTCCCAAAGTGCTGGGATTACAGGCGTGAGCCATCACGCCCAGCCAAGAGCAGAGCTTTCCATGGAGATTTTAAACAAATGGGATCAAAATCCTAAAGCATTTCCTTGAAGAAAACAGGAGATGAAACACAGCTTTACTAGTAAAGTACTGAAGACAAAGACAAATACAATGGCTACCATGAGGTGAAAGCGGTCCAGTCATAGCAAAAAGGAATCAGTCAAGAGTAAACTTCATGGTAACAGGTTTTGGGGGATGTTCGAGGCATTTTGCTTGTTGACTTTCTGGAAGGCCAAAGAATGACAACATCTGCTTATTATGAGAATATTTTGAGAAAGTTAACCAAAGCCTCGGCAGAAAAATGCCCAGGAAAGCTTCACCAGAGAGTCCTTCCCCACCACAGCAATATTCACTCATCTCATCAAACAGTCATGATTTTTCAAGAGTTTCAGTAGGAAATCATTAGGCATCCATTTTACAGCCCCGATTTGACTCTTTCTGATGTCTTTTTATTTCCTAATCTTAAAAAATCTTTAAAGAGCACCTATTTTTCTTCAGTTAGTAATGTCAAAAAGACGACATTAAGATGGTTGAATTCCCAGGACCCTCAGTTTTTTAAGGATGGACAAAATGGCTAGTATTCTCACTTATTAAAATGCCTTGAACTTCCCAGAGTTTATGCTGAAAAATAAAGTGTAATATTTTTCTTTATCTTTTAATTCCATTCTTCCTTGAAATTTGAGTCCTCTCATGCTTTAATGCACATCCCCTACTAAGTTCCTCAGAAAAAATTCTTAACCTTTGCTAAAGGTATAGCCATTTGCATAGTCCTTGAAACAAATTGTCAAATGACCTCGGAAGAATTTGACATAATATATGCTCCTAGCCACTGCTTAATAAAATGTCTGTTTATTGTGCGTTTGGAGACACTGAGTTTTAGCTAACAAACATTTGCCTTCTTGATGGATAAAAGCATACCTTTTTAAAATCTGCCTTTACTTGGTTAGGTCACCTTCCCCTGTTTTCTTCTCACTATCAGACCCTCTCTAAAAACTATGCTCCCATTCCTCTGACCCCCAGCACAGGTGACTCTTATTTTTTGGAGCTGGATACTTTGTCTTTCATTATTCTCTTTCCAGTTTAATAGATAGCAGTAACTTTGTACCCTGCTAGCCTCAGATCCATTTTGGATGTTAAAAAAAAAAAAAAAAAATACTAATGAACAACATTGACTTTTTTGCTCTTTCCATTTCCAATGTCATAATCTTGGAAATAATCTGTCTCTGACTCACTAGGAAAAGGAAGGTCTCAAAGGAAGGAATGAATAAAAGAGAATCACAGTAAGTTATATTTCTGGTTCCCTCATTACAACTTTATTTATTATTTATGCATCTTCTTTTGTGAAGTGTCTCTTTATCTCTCTTATCCTTTTCATTATTATTATTGTAAGGAACTAACCCAGTTTTAAAAAGCTCTCATTAGATTTTGACTTGGATCCCTCTTTTGTTTTTCTTGGCCAGATTTTCTACTCTGCAAAGAAGAGAAATTTTTGTAATAAGTTTAAAAGCTCCTGTTGATTAGAATTTTCCCACAGACTCTTATTCATTATTACTGTTATCAGTCCAGACCGGATCATTAACATAATCCCTCTATGGATTTTGAAAGTATCATTCAATCATTTACAGGAGTTTCAAATACAAGTATTTTTTTTAACTCATAGTATATACAACAACTTTTGATGAGCACAGTACAACTTGACATCTGAAATAATCTCGTTTTAAATTACGTTTTACTGTGTACACTGAACCTGAAATCCTATAGAAATATTAAACTCATTACATAGTATTTGGCACTTCAAAAATGTAAATATTTCAAAGTCCCCTTAGAAGCATTTAGAAAGTATCTCAGACCTAATATTTATTTTCACTTAAGAGGACTTAGGGTTTCTCATGTGAAACACAGATAGGGACTAGCTGGTGTAGAAATCATTTCTTTGTCATTTAGATTATAATTTATAAATGGATTAGTGCTATGGGGTGCTAATTTTCTCCCTAATGAGAATCAGAGATACAAAACCTTGTACATAATATTAAGATAAAAATACAGCTCTAGCACACCAGAAAATAAAATCACGAGAAAAGAAACAAAAATAGGTTTACATCGACCTTTTGAATTTGTGACTTTAGACCTTCTTCCAACCAATAAAAATCTTAATAAACTAGCACAAAAATAGTCTCTCTATAAAACATTAGTTGAATTAGATCTAATGTTTTAAAGATTCAGGAATTTTCTGGACAAAGTTGGTGCAGTTCCAGATCAAGTGATAGCTTAATATGGTTATGAGAATAACTCATCCAAGTTGATTATAATTGTTTGCTTTGCATCCACACGTTTACAGTAGTACTGACAAAACTTCTTATTTTCCTAGGAATTACAAGGGTCCCCACAGAGCATTCTAGGATAATTACAAGAAAACAAAGGAATGTGTAGTATGGTTTTTATTTTAACCAATGTCTTCACTCTGCTCCTGTTGTTCATTATTTCCTAATTTTATAGGAAAAGAAGTCTGAGAAGTTCATCTCGTTTTCACTCCTGCCTTTCAATGGAATATAATCCAATGAAGGACAGGAGCAGCATCTCATTCCAAACTGTATCATTTGTTAACAGGTTAGTTTTAAATATATACCAGATGCTAAACAAATGTGTGCTGTTGAATAAATCATCAATGCATTATTTTTGTCAATCAATTTAAGGAAAAGAGTCAGTTGAGTTTGACTAAATTAGTATTTTAATTTGATCAAATATTTGTCCTACTAACTCATGCATACACAAATATCCAAAAGTTTTTACAGGCATCTGTTTGTCATTTCAAGTAAAAGTATCATATGCATTTAATAAAGTACTTTACTATTTGCATTATAATTGATATTTTAATTAATTTCAGGCAGAATATATATTTCCTCTCTCTACAAAAATATTCTTTTCAGATTTGGTAGCCCTTATATCAGGCATTTCTAATATCCATGAAGGATTACTTTGATTCATTTTTTTCCACCAAAATTTGCCATCCGACTTGATTTTAACAAGTTTTCCGTCATTCATTCTTTTCTTTTACAAGTTCAAGTCTTGTGTTTTGTTGCTTTGCTGCACTGGTCTGATCAGGTGATGAGAATGGATGGGACTAAGATGGCTCAACAGTTACCTTATGGAAATCTGAAGACAGCAAACCATGAACAAGACACACAGAAAGACAAAAATATTTTCAAGACACACCAAGAGGGTAACTTCAAAAACGTTAGTACTAATGTCAGTATTGAGGAAATTACTGCAACAAATAGTACTTTCATTTATTTTGAGCAGCTCTGTCATCGTGCTGACTATGGGACCCAATGCATGTGCTGTTAATAATTGTATGCTTAGCGGGAGGCAACAACTGTTATAATTAAAAATTAGTTTCTATGTTTAAAAAACCTTAATACTAGTAATGGTGGACTTTTAAGCCATAACAGTACAAATTAATGGGATAGATCATAGATGTGGAATGTTGCAAAACATATGAGATGAGATATTAGCTAATAATTTAGGCTTTTCATTGCAATCTTATTATCAACATTTTCCAAACATATACTGAGCATCTAGTGACATATGATTCAAAACATACTGTATGAGTCTGTTTTCATGCTGCTGATAATGACATCTCAGAGACTGGGAAGTAAAAGAGGTTTAATTGGACTTAGAGTTCCACATGACTAGGGAGGTCTCAGAATCATGGTGGGAGGGGAAAGGCACTTCTTACATGGCAGCAGGAAGAGAAAAATGAGGAAGAAGTAAAAGCAGAAACCCCTGATAACCCTATCAGATCTCGTGAGACTTATCCACTATCATGAGAATAGCACAGGAAAGACCAAACCCCATGATTCAATTGCCCCCTGCCCCCGGGTCCCTCCCACAACACATGGGAATTCTGGGAGATACAATTCAAGTTGAGATGTTGGTGGAGACACAGTCAAACCATATCATGTGCAAAAATAAATATATAATAGAGATACAAAACTTGTTATAGGACATTTTATGTAGTAAATTTGGGATTAAGTGAAGAGATTGTCAAGAGAACGAGAAGTCTGAATAATTTAGAAAAATATTCATATTGTTTTACATTTAGATCTATTTTGATTTGTTTTGATAGTGTGATCAGGTCTTATTTCAATGATGGAAATACTGGAAGCAAAAGAATAGGGAAAAATCCAAGGACAACCAAGATGTAAGTTCAACAGTGAGTAATAATGGTACAAATAGGACAGGCAAAAGTTTGCAAAAGGAGAAAAGGAAATGGGGAGAGGAACTGAACCATTCCTAGCATGAGGAACAAGACCCTCAGAAATATGTCTCAAGTTATCTTGCCAGTGGAATCAGCTAGTGCAGCTCATCATAGTCATTTCTGATAAATCCTTTTCAGTTTTGTATTACAAGATATTGTTCATCTGCTGCCCTCAGCCAGCAGTGCCCTATACTGTTTCATTAGCTACCTAAATCCTTCTCAAAAGTGAAGGTAACTTTTTGGATGAACTTTTCTGTGATCTTCTTAGGCAAAATAAGATTGTCTTACTATATCACATTTGCAGTATATTTCTTTTACCTCTATTTAGAGCTTCTGTAATTGTGTATGACATTTTAGTTTGTTATATGTGGTACCCTCCATTAAATGTTAAATTTCTTAAGATATAGACATATTTTTATCAAAAATTTTGTTCTCACAGTGCCAAGAATGGTAAATCACACAAAGTAAATGTAAAAAATTTGATTAAAATTGAAGATAATAGATAACTAATACAGGATGATATATTGAAGGAATTTGAAGAGGAGAACAAAGATCTTGATCCATGATATGATGGTAACCCTCTAGAAAATAAAAATCAAAACTAAAAGTTGTGCTACAATGTGAATAAATTCCAAAAGCAGAAAAATGAACATAATAAACCAGATATGCCAGGGGACATATATGTATGATTTTATTTAAATAAAATTTTAAAAATTCAAAAGTAATCTTTGAGGTTAGGATTCATGACATTGGCACCTCGGTTCTGACTAAACAGAAGAAGTATAGGGCATCCACTGGGCTGCATATTTTGCTTCATACACATACTGGTCAAAGGAATCTCTTCTACTTGTGAAATTTGTTGAGCTTTAGATTTTGATTTTTGTGTTGTACTGTATGCATGTTATACTATTGAGAGCAGCTGGAGGCAGCTTCTAGGCAGATAGAAGTGGGTCCCCAGTGAAACCCCCCTACAAACCAAAGACAGTTTAAAGCCTGAAAGCCAAACTACACATTAAATCCTCTGACCAGATTGGGAACTTGTCTTCCTGTTTGGTGCACTTTCCTCTAATTGATCCCGACCCTTCACCTATTTTACATATGCCTACCTTTTCCTAATTGGTTTTCTACACTGTCATATTCACCTTTGAGTGGTGTCTTTGCTTTAATCTTTTCTTCATACTCACAAACCAATCAGCATGCATGCCCCATTCTGTGCCTATTACCCATTCTGTGCCTATTACTCATCCTGTGCCTATAAAGACCTCAGACTTCAAGGAAGATAACCTGTCCTTCCCATCCCCTCTCCAGCTTCCCTCTCTGCTGAGACCTATTTTCATCCCTCCACAAAATTCTCCCCTTTCACCACCCTTTAAGTATCCATGTGACCTGATGATCATGAGGTCCTCTTCTTGGATGCCAGACAAGAGCTCGGGACTCACTGAAGGCAGGTACCCAGAAAAGGCTGTCATATTGGCCCTTGACCTTGCAGGCAGAGGGCAGCCAGGCCAGGAAACAAGACAAGAGGCCAACTGAGTGGCTAACATGCCACCGTCATCAGACTGTGGACAATATAACTGAAGGAGCACTGTAACACCCTTTCTGGGGCATGGGGTGACAGGCATCCTCACCCAGGTGCCACCACAACGGGCCAACTGAGCTGCTAACACAACACCATCTGTAGATGGTGGAACTGAGAGAGCACTGTAGCAACTCCTCTGGGGTTGTCATAGGCAGTCCCACCTGGGTGTCACCCCAGGCACCACACAAAATTTGCTCCTATGTTGGTGCCTGGAATGCCTGACCGAATCCAGCACTTGCTCATTCACATTCTCCCTCCTGCAAGGGGTTGAATGCAGTAGGTTGAGTAAATTGGGTACCCCATCATAAGTTTGAAGAAGGGGATAAGAAAAATCCTGAATCACTATGATAAAAAATTTTGCAACAGAGTGTAGGTTAATCAAAGTCTGTGTGGGGAACATGCTTGAAAGCAATAATGAAAGTGCCATGACACAGGTCTCAGTAGAATCTTTCATGGAAATCTCACTTCAGGATACAACAAGCATAGAAATGGCAAAAGATGTAGAATTTGTGTGTGTGTGTGTGTGTGTGTGTGTGTGTGTGTGTGTGTGTGTGTGTATTCGTGTATTCTCTGGTGTAGAAAAAGTTTGAAATGTCATACACTGATAGATATCTGAGACCATACAAAAATGACCCTCCACCACATTTGGTGATCAATAAAATGGGCTATCTTTGAACAACACAAAATAAAACAACTCAGGTGATGGCTACATTTTGATCAATACATTCTTATTATGATTTGAAACAACCTGAAAGTTTGTTAGAATATGTAGATAGCAATTAACATTTTTTTAAAAAGCGAAAGAGCTGATGACAAAACATTGGATTTTGTGGCTACAGGTAGACATGAACTGTGAGATGCTGGTAGCATTTGTCATTCAGCCCTTCAGACCAAATAGCACACGACATGGGAGCTGAACACAGTATTTAAGCTTGTTTGCAATGTACTAGGAATTCAATTTTATTTTCCCCATCTGTTGTTATTTTTTATTTCTGATTCACAGTTTAAAACTAAACTGAATACCATTGTGTATGTTTTCTAAACGACCAACATAATATGTGTGTTAAAATCCCAACTCTTGGCAGAGAAAAGAATAAGTCCAATTGCCTTCATTTGAACTTTCCCTCCATTCAAATAAAAAACATTAGGTGAGTTATAAACTCACAACTCATCCCTGACTGCCTGTGCTTGAAGTCAAATTGCATTTTTGAAGAATTGAATACTTCTCTAGCTAACTCCCCCGTGCATAGTTATTCTACTTCTATTTTCCTAAAATGAGGAACTGCTATTGTGTAATGCATCTGGAGGTCATTAAAATGAAAGTTGGTAATTTCTGAGCATGGTGCTGATAATAAGATTTACTTTGTTTTATGGATAAGTTTTTATATAATTGCCCAGTTATTTTAGATGAATTTTCCAAAACTAACGATAAATGTTGGCCTCTGCTAGCCAGGCTAATGTGCCATTTACAGAAGTGATACACAGACATGCTCATTGGCGTGGGATCTATAAATGCTGTAAGAGAAAAGTAGTGGCTTTTCAGCCACAAATCTTTCAGATACTGTCGATATTTATTTATTTATTTATTGAGACAAGGTCTTGCTCTGTCACCCATGCTGGAATACAGTGGTACAATCGTGGCTCACTGCAACCTCTGCCTCCAAGGCTCAAGTGATCATCCCACCTCAGCCTCTCTAGTACAGCCATATGCCACCATGTCTGGCTAATTTTTTGTATTTTTTGTAGAGAAAAGTTTCACCATGTTGCCCAGGCTGGTCTCCAACTCCTAGATTCAAGAGATCCACCCACCTCAGCCTCCCAAAGTGCTGGGATTACAGGCATGAGCCACTGTGCTCGGACTACTGTGGATTATTAAAGAGTATCTTATTTACATGGTATTTACATTGAAATGCTTACTTTTTTACACAGTGCTGGACTGCTTATCTGACATTTTGGTAACTCTCCAAGGGTTTCCTTATTTGCATGGAAACAGCTAATGCTTATGATTTTCTGATCTAAAATTTGGAGACCTACTTGGCCTAATCTTCATATACTTTGAGATTAAAAATGACCAGGAAAGGTAATTATTCCAGTTACCCGGTAAAATAAAGAGTATCGAAATTAAGAAAGTATTTAATAAATTTTCTATGTCTAGTATCTCATCCACGACACTCATCCAGTGATTGGGCAAAGTCTTCTGTAAAGGGCAAAGTTAAAGTTCTGCTGCTGCTGTGCCATAATTTTTTAATATATTTTTTAAATAGCAGGTCCAGCATTTTCATTTTGCACTCAGCCCTGCAAATGACATAACTGGTCCTAATACATATCATTTCATGTATAATAGTCACGTGTTTTCCACCGTTAGGGTTCTTGTGAAACCCTTCCCTGGAAAATCAGATCATCATCTTGTCTAGAACATCATTTTTCTCATCCACTAGGTAGCATTGGATGCCTTCGCTTACTCTAAGCTTCCTGTGTACAACATCACTGCATTATTCCCCAAATTAATGCCAGTTAAGTAGTTCCCTGTTGTTTTTCAAATCAATAAATCTCTTTGAAGATGGAAATAAAAGTTACATAGTTCATACAATATCAAAGTCAGGGTTTGGCCAGGAAAACTGAAGCCATGGTAGGTATTTTTCTAATAGAGAGGATTTGATACCTCCCCGCAAAAAAAAGTCACATAAGTGTTGGAAGGCTTAAACAAAACAAAACAAAAAGACAATGCTAAAGTGACACAGATATTAGTAACTACAGGAATCAATTACCCACCCTTAGGGCTCGGACAACAAAGATTAAAATCTCGAATAAGATTGAAATCACTAGAACATACATGGAAAGTGGTTTAGTGCCACTGGTGCTGCTGCTGGTACCTCTGACGTGGAAGAGCGTCGTAGCTGGTAATCTGACCAGCTGGTACCTCTGAGGGATGCATGGTAGGTGGTAACAGGAATGCTGCAATAAGCTGGGGTCTGGAGTGGTACCTGGCCCCTGTTATGGAAGAAAGCAGCAGAAACTGGAGACCAAAAAAAAAATCTGTTTCTTCCTTGTCCTGCTTTCTGAACTCCCTCCAGACTCAGGCCCTACCAGACAGTGAGTAGCAATGAGTCTGGGAAACAGTGTGCAGACTATCCATCTCAGTGTCACAAAACAGAATACAGAAAGTTAAGCTTGGGTTGAAAAGTAACAAGCCAATAAAAAAAAATTACTTAGTTGCTCAAGAGAAAAATCAACAAAATATGTCTTTCATGCTTTCTCTGTAATGTACGCATTACATAGTTAATAATATCGATATACTAAATGTATTATTGCAATTTATGTTATCTTAGGATGTTCCACTGTCTAAAATGATGATATTGGGCTGAAAGCACAAGTCATATGAACACTTTGGTGAGCAAAGGAAATCTAGCTACCTTAATTCAGATGGTTTCTCTTTAAAGATTCTTCAACAGGAGTTTTAGGTAGGTATCAAGCAGCCGACCACTTAAACTTGTACAACCTGATGAGCAATTAGATTCTGTTGCAAGTTATGTGACAACTCTTTCTACAATCTGCTTTAGCAAGTGTGAAAACCCAAAGAAAAATCTTAAGTAAGCAAATAAATTACTTTTTGGACTATTTAAAGAATCAAAGTGGTGTTTGAAGTAGATAATTGAAAAATTAGTATAATGTATCTACCTAGAAAGCAAGCCTGCATGTGACACTCTCTATCAGTGTTTTACAGGAATAAGCAAATTTGGTGACATTTCTAAGATGATACTATACTGTGTTGAATAAATAAATGATGGATACGGGCTGTGAATGTAGGTCAGAGTATTCATGTTACCATTTAGGTCCCTAATCAAAAAGAATAACTCTTTTGATGACAAAAAATCAATAATTAGAGAAGAAAGCTTCCTTTGAGGACTTTAAGGCAATGGCTTTAAAAGTAATATTTAGCCTGTGCAGACAGTCCCAGAGTGGAAGTACCAGAGTTTATATGCATGCATTTCAAAGGATAATATAGTCTCAGATGAGTGAAAAGCTGAATCTTTGGATTGTACCCTACTCTGCCAGAGGTCAATAAACATTGGCTTAGCTGTTAATCTTTAAGAGCTTTAGGAGTTATATATATATATATATATATATATATGTAAAATATTTTATATTTCATATATACATACATATCTATATACATACACACACACGCGCGCACACACACACACACACACATATATATAGCATTCAGCTCTTTTAAGAGGCAGAAGAGATGTTTTGTGATTTTTCTTTTCAGCAGCCAAGAAGCAGTTTTTACCGTTAGGAGCTGTACACTGCACTGGATCAGTGACTTTCAAACTTGGATGCAAATTAGAATCACCTGTACAACTTTTGAAACACCAAGATCTGGAAATCATTTCTGAAAACTTTTATTTAGTTGGCCTGGGGTGTGGCATGTACAAAAGAATTTTTTAACCACATATTCCCAAATGCTTTCTATGTGAGGCAAGGGTTGAAAATTACTGCAACTAGTGTATTCTTGAGGACCCTGAGCATGCAATAAGATAATCTCGAGAGTCTTTCATGCTGCATTATTCCAACATCAACTGTACTTTTAGGTTACTTGCTCTTAGAATTGTTACTCTAATTCTCTGGTCTGTTATAGCTATTGAAAATACAACATATTTTCATCTTCCTCTTACTATTCTCTTACAGCAATGGCATGTGACAAAGAATTTGATTTTTCAGTGGAGATTGTGAGGTTTAAGATCATAAAGGACACATGAACCACCGCTGAACCATGGATCTCAAAGCCCCTGCTTTAGGACTACAGTTTCAAGAGATCACATTCTATGCAAAGAGTGCAAGTATCTAGGTGCATTGTTCCATCATCACATGATCACTTGCACACCTGCCAGCTCTTCTGTGCAGACAAGTGGTGACTTCCTCACTCAGGGAGAATTGCCAGACCATGGTTTTTTCTGCCAATTCAATTCCTATAATCTTAGTCCTGATGGTCTTCCAGGAATGCTTTTCTCCTTAATTTCTGATACCTACATAAATGAGAATTTGAATTCCTTATCACCATCCTGATTTCAGACCTGAAATTTTAAATATGAGATATTTAACTGTGTTTACTATTTCTTGGTAACACTTTATAGCAGGAAGAAAAATCCCTTCTGTTTTTAAGGTGAATAAAATGAAGAACAGATGATTCAGAAATGTTCGGTGTTATTTAATAGTCAGCATCAGTGCTAAAAATTTAAGACTTTGGGTTGGTCTTGATAGCCTTCCAAGAATGCCTTGCTCCTTAATTTCTAATATCTACATAAATAAGGTATCAAATTTTTGACCATCATCTTGACTTTAGACCTGAAATTTGAAACATGAGTTGTTTAACCATGCTCACCATTCCCTGATAACACTTTACAGGAGGAAAAAATATTCCACTTTGTTTGGAAGGTGAATAAAATGAGGTACAGATGATTCAGGAATTGTTTGATGTTATTTAATAGTAACAGCAGAGCCAAGAACTTAAGAATCTAGGTTTTCTGGCTCCTGGTGTAATGTACTATCCAGCAGATCATTGCTGACACTGCCTAGTAATAGAAACACTGAAATGAGACATCTGTTAAATATTGTATGTGACAAATGTTCATATAAGTACTCTCAGGCTTACTAGGAACATTTTTAATACTGATATATTTCATGATACAATGTGAAAGAAATATAGTGAAATATATATTTTTACAATATAAATTTTCAATTAATTTTTTATCATTTTCACTGGAGACAATTAATAGACTGAGTATATTGCCTGTAAAAATGTGAAGAACATGGTCTATCCTAGAGTGAGAAAATAATATTAGATGTTTATCAGCACCGTTAGCACCTTCTTCTATGAAGTCAATATATAAATATATACATACACACACATACATACACACATAAATATATACATACACATAACTATATACATACACACACATACACATATAAATATATACATACACATAAATATATAATATATACATATAAATATATACATACACATACACACACATACACGTGTGTGTGTGTGTGTATGTATGTATATATTTATAAATTGATTTCATAGAAGAGTTGGTTTAAAGGTACTTAAATATATATGGCTAATTGGCTATTTTGAATGGCAATCTTAACTATTTTGGGGAGTCAGGAGTCTAAACTTTAAGGAGAAAGACTTCTGTTTGGTGAAAAGAGCACCATGAAATTCACATCCATTGGTATTGCATCCCTGTCCTCTCTAGAGCCTATGTACTAAATTCCATTGAATTAGATTTCCAACGTGCATCACGTTATGTGCAAACAACAGTGCCCAATATCAGCTATATATATATACACTCTGTTTGAATAAAAGGATTTGAGGTATACTGAGTCCTTCTACTTTCCTTCAACAATAATCATTTCAACAAAGGTTCCTATCATCAAATGGAGATTATTGTGCAGAACTGTCATTTGTTTTAAAGGCAAAGGTATTGCACCAGAAAAATGAAGCTAAGTTTTTGTTATATAGTTGGCTTTTCCTAATTCCTTCCCAGAATATCTTAAAATATCTTAATTATTTTAAAAATTAAAAAGTTAATGTATATAAGAAAGAGATTATGTCCTTGAATATGCTTATAAAGGCTTAGTCCTCTTGTGGAAGTGCATATACAAGTGCAAATATTTAAATAATAATATAATTTTCTGAGAAAAGTAGAGCCATTGGTGGAGGATATTTCTTTCTTTTTTTATCCTTTTGGGGAACTTTGTTTTACCATTTGGGGCAGCTGCTTCCCAATCCCATGGGCTTTATTTTCTCACATAGAGCTGGAAGTTTGGTGTCACTTAACCACACTAAGGTAGATCAGAGATGTGGCCAAAAGGAATCATCTCTATGGTGTTAGCTGGGGCTAATCTTCACTTCAGGACTCCCGCTTTACAGGCTGTTCAGACCTAGGGCTGTCACTGGACATGTTTGTGATTCCTAGAAATGAAGACAGTACAAAGAAATGAGAGATGAGGTATGGAGAGAAAATATGTCCTGACTGATGTTCAAGCTCCAAAATATGTCCCTGAATATTGTAAATATTTTCTTGAGCCATCATGCTAATTTTGTTATTTTCTGATTTTGAGTGCATAAAATTAAATCTGTATAATTATGTGGCTTGATCTCATTTTATATAGGTTTGATCTTATTAATATACTTAGAACATTCACCTTAAATACTGGAATAGACATTGGGCATTCTTTTTTTTTTCTCTCTCTCTCTCAATTGTTCGCCTGCAAAAATAACCGGACATAGTCGAGTACTTACTTATAGTGGCTTCAGAACTTGATTTAGACAGAAAGGTATTTGGAGAAAACTCCCCAAACTAATGTCCAGAAACATTAATAGAGTGAACTGTTGCAGTCAACAAGTATGGTTTTCTTTTCATTAATTTTTATCAAAAAAGGAAAGGTAAAGCCAGGCATAGCGGTTCACGCCTATAATCCCAGCACTTTGGGAGGCCAAGGTGGGCGGATCACCTGAGGTCAGGAGTTCGAGACTAGCTTGGCCATGGTAGTCTTTAGTAGAGATGGTGAAACCCCATCTCTACTAAAAATACAAAAATTAGTCAGGTGTGGTGGCACATACCGGTAATCCCAGCTACTCAGGAGACTGAGGCAAAAGAATCGCTTGAACCCTGGAGGCAGAGGTTGCAGTGAGCCAAGATCGAGAACACTGCATTCCAGCTGGGGTGACAGAGACAGACTCTGGAAAAAAAAAGCAGTATACCTATATACTACTTCTCTTTTGAGATAGAATAGACTTTATAATAAGGTGCACAATACTATCAAGTCACATTTCTCTGTATATATCTGTTTTACTTTAACATATTTCATTTTTTTCCTCTAAATAAAGTGACTAGTAAATCTTGGTGAAAAAATTAGGAAAATGAGGAAATGACTAGCGACTATTAACTTGTTCATTAATTCAATAAATATTCAATGTCTGCAGTTCACTAGTCACTCAGGTAGACACTGGAAGTAGAACAAAAAGACAAAACAGACCTTCACTCCTAGTCCAACAAAAGAAGACAGGTATTGATCAAATAATCATAAGCAATATAATTATAAAATGGACTGTGGTCTTGGAATAGATGCCATGATAGCCTATAGTGGGGGGCTAGGATTTTAACTGGGAGTAGGAAAGTGTCAAGAAATCATCTGTGATATAATTGTTGGGCATTTAATATTTTTGAATATTCCATTCACCTTTTCAGGGCAAGATCCTAGTTTTCCTTTTGCCCTATTTAACTTTGCTTATGCCATAGTGCTAAAATATGTATAACTATGAATTATTGGAAGCAGCTACATAAAGCTCCAAGAAAAAAGACTCTGTTCTATATACCATAGCTATTAGCCTACAAGCAGGGTATCAGCCCACTTCTGTTCACAATATAAACCCATTATTATAGAGGTAAAAACACAAGGCACTTATATTTTGTTTCATTAGTAGCTCGCCTATAATCTATGTGTTGACCAGCTGTGTAAAAATATTGAGCAAAGGAGGTGAAATTATTGAATATAGTAAATAAAATATGCAATGTAAGTCAGGTACATTGTTGGAAAATATTTACAATGAAATCTGAAAGAGTACAAATTTGAGAATGATCAAACATGTTCATATATATGGCAAATTGAAATTTTTAAAAAGTAAAATTATTTAGTCTATTTCCCTTGTTCATAAGGGAGAGTTCTAAAAGCAACTAGAATCCAGGGGTCCTAAGAACTTTACTATATTTCTTATTAATGCATACCATCTTAAAGTTGGAGTTATAAAAAGTAGGAATACATTTTATTTCTTTCAATATACTTGATTTGAGATTTTTAAGATGTGTTTGTTTATGTTTGAAGGTAAGTGAGCAGAAAAGCTAGGTGTTTTTGAAAGAGTTTTACCATTATTAGTAATTTAGAAACTATTGATACCTCTAAATCTGCTTCAAGAGATTTTGATTACATTTATTTTCATGTATGAAATATGGTTTTATATCTAAGCCTAGCAAGTAGAAATTGAGTCAATTTCAGCAATAGTAAAGTTTGTGATGAAACAGATAATTCTTTTTCAGCTACATTTTCTCCTAATAGTATCTGTTCCAAATATTCCACAGAGTCCTCAGTAGTATAGGTGAATTGATTTTATGAAATATTTGTTTAATTGGAAGATGACTGTCACATTTTGAATTACATAATTAATGTCACAGTTATGACATTTTCCCATAAAATATTTTCATTTCTGTGAATATCAGTAGCGTTTTTCCCTTCTAGTATTCATTTTGGCTCTGGGCTTTTGCCAGAGCTAATCTATTTTCTTTTTCAAAGTATACTTTTATTATCAAAACCGAATACAAAAAAATTTTTCTTTTTCCTGAGCAAATGACTTAGTTGCCAGTCTGTATCAGGTTTATGAACAACTCATATCCTTCTGAAAACCAGATTTAAATATTCTGTTTATTTTAGCTCTGTGGGTAAAGCAGTGTGGCATTATCATAAAAACATGAGTTTTGGGGTCCTGTAGGCTGGCACACCCCTTGCCTCTGAGGGTTACTGGTCTTGTGTTCTGACATGCAATATCCCAGGAGCAGCCATCTTGCCTGATTGCCACACAGCCATTGCCCTGTGTGAAAGTTTCTATACTGATTCTCAAACAGGAGCCTAATAAAGCAGGCTGTGTCAAACGTTCATTATCATCACATCTGAACATCTCAGAACATCTCTATGAGCTTTTATGTTGTCAAGATGTTTACTATACAAAAGAACGAGGATTTATTTTGAAAGATCATAAATAGGACATTCAGTGATACAGGCTTTGTGATCCCCTAGCTTGGAATTTGACAATAGGTTGTAAATGATGCATCAAAAATACCTTTATAATTATTCTCCATTACAGATCATGTTTAGTTAAAAAGAGTAATCGAATGGCTTTTATCGCAAGAAAAGGCACAAAAAAACTGCTAATGTATAACCTGGTCCTTTTAATGTTACTTCTGATGTTCTGCATACTTATATAATTTTATACTTATGACCCTTTAAAACTTTGGTTCCCCATGCATAGGATAAGACAAAGTAATATCAGACCATTCTGATGACTTTTAAAGCTGCTGTTAAAATAGATTTATTTTCATTTACTTAAACAGCAATTCTGCATCTTACCATAAGGATTTCATAACACATTATAAATAATCCTATTTATATACCACACACAGGTTTAGAATTGTCTAGATAAATGAAAGAAAATTAGGCACATATATTAACTCGTTGTGGACCAAGTATGATCTAACGCCCTGAAAAGGTGAATGGAATTTTGAGTTCTTGCCAGTGAGTAAATTAAGCACTTGGAGAATCTTCATTTAATGATCTCATGAATCCTCATAATATTCCTTATGAAGTAGATGACAAGTTGTATTAGCCCATTTGTATTACAAGAAAAATGAGGCCTGAAATTGTTGCAAAATTTCAGTAGATAGATTGAGATATGTGTTTCTATCACAGTCTGGTCCATGGTATGATATCACTGCACATGCGTTATAATTACCCTGTCCGTGTAAAATTACTTTTGAGCTCTCTTCAAATTGAATTTATATCCTTTTAATTTGTGTTTTATACCTTTTTATATATCAATAACCGCTATGCCCCAAAAGCCATTTCTAAGACTCATATTTTGCATTTTTCTGAGTATAGATCTTTTCCCATTTGTAGAAACAGCTGCGTTAAAATCTCCCAGAAGAGGCCGGGCGCCGCGGCCCTCACCTGTAATCCCAGCACCTTGGGAGGCCGAGGCGGGCGGATCAAGAGGTCAAGACATCGAGAACATCCTGGCCAACATGGTGAAACCCCTTCTCTACTAAAAATACAAAAATTAGCCGCGTGGTGGCCGGCCCCTGTAGTCCCAGCTACTCGGGAGTCTGAGGCAGGGGAATCCCTTGAACCGGGGAGGCGGAGCTTGCAGTGAGCCGAGATCGTCCCACTCCACTCCAGCCTGGAGACAGTGTGAGCCTCTGTCAAAAGAAAAAAAAAATCCTCACAGATCATAACTTTTAGTTCTGGACACTACTCAGTCCTCCTTTAAAGTACCAATATTGCAAGTGGATATGGAGCCATCGTTTAAGTGGTTCTGTAATTAGTAGTACTATCATTTATAGACGGTCGTGAGAAGACATTACTTTAGCTATCCAGAAACAAGGAAGACAAAGAGTCTTAGCTATGGAAGTCTTGCTTATGTAGTTCGACTTAGCAAAGCACTGAAAAATAAGGACAGAATGAGATTAAATGGGGAAAACACTGAACAGGAACAAGTTCATTTTGAACTGCCATGTCATTTGATTTCAAATAATCATACAGTTCTCATGTGTGAAGCTAAATGTTCTAGTGAAACCTCATTTTACATCATGGTGAAGTAATATAAAATATTAGGCCTTACTAGATTTTTATGTGTAGTCTCATTTTTGCCATTTTTAAGCAAATAGTTGAGATAAACAATTTCATAAAAGTTTGATTTGTACATTTGCAATTAAGTATTGTGGTGGATTATACAATGAAATTTGGCTTGACTTTGATGTTCTATACATTCATATACTTCTATGAGATGAACACCACATTGATACTTTTGAAATGGAGAATATGACCTAAGTACATGCAGTTTACCTCGTTTAAAGGAATAATTAGTTGTCTTCTCATTGTCTCCACTGAACTAACCATTATTCTGAAAAATGCTGCAAGTGTAATATCACCTACAATGATACATTCTTGCTTCTGGTGTCACTCCTAGAAAGAGCTCTTCGGTTTCTGTAAAAGATACTCCCTTCAAATGCTGAGGCAATAGAGTAGCCACGTGAAGAATTAGTAATGGGTTCAGTGTCAAACTCAGTGAGGACTTCAGAATGAAGTAGGCATATTTGTATCATATACATGAGATAATTAAGTTGATGAGAAGTATTACATAGCAGTTATTATCTATGAGAAGGAATGAAGGAGATGTAAGGAGATGTAAGCAAGACCATTCACTTACTTACTAATATATTATTTCCTTAGAGTAAAACAGAACACAAATAAACATAGTAATAATTCATATTTGAGTGTGGTGATATGAATAAGAGTTTTGATTACATTAATATTTTGTGTTTTTTGTGTTTAAAAAAAATTTGTTAAAAATAAACAATGTATTGGAGGGAAATAAAGAGATATGAAAGGTTGAGAACACAGTTTGAATTATGATTTTGGATCTTGTTATATACTTACTTTGTGACTATGAGAACCTTCTTTATCCATCACACCTCAGTCTCCAAATCCATTAAGTGGCAAAAATAAATATCACTAGCATTGCTGCAAGGATTCAATGAAAAAACTGTCTGGAAAGGATTTATCATTATACCTTTCACTTAGCAAGCTTTCATTACATTGTTTGTATTTGTTGTTGTAAAACAGAAGTGGAATTTTTTAAAAAAAATTAGAAATTATTTACCTCCTGATTAATTATCTTGTTATAATATATATTTTTGTGAAGATACAGGCTAATAATTGTCAGGTACTAGTTATCTAAAATTCAATGGTCTATTTATATAGTATGTGAGCTCTTGGGCTTGCATGAATATATAATATAAATTATCAATAATTTGACGATGAATATGCAAACATTACACAGAAAAAATATAATTACTAAGAAAAATGATTAATTTGAATCTTAAAGCATTTAAGAAGACACACATGAATGTTCAGGTAGAATTAGAACATTAATTTGTGGAATAAAATGGTGAAGGATAGAGAAAAGAACTTAACTGATTGGACACTTGTGGCCATGTACCCAAATTACTGTTCAAATTGGATTGGAAACTTGAAATTGTGGGTTTTTTTCCGTGATTCCTTCTTCTCCATTTTTAATGTTATTTTCCTTACTCCTTAGTTTTAATCATTTATTCCTTAGGGACTTGAACCTACTTTTTACTGTTACAAATTTCTGGAAAAAAAAGAGATAAGTGGTATAGTAATAGACTTGGGACAATTTCTTTTTTCCATTTATTTTTGTTTATATTTTTAAAATATCTGAAATAGAAAAGAAGTTTATTTTTCCTGTTATAAGAAGCATTCAGTTGGTGCTCAGTGAATAATAAATCATCATAATAAATGTGTTGACTAGATTTCTTGCAGAGTTGCTGAATTCTGGTTTCTATATTGTTGGAGGATGTGTATATATTGTTCCATGTGTTACTGCAGCTAATTTAAGGAGGCCTCAAGTAACTTCTACAAGAAAAAAAGAGAGATTTAAATAAATATGTGAATTCTGGGGAATATATCATAAATTGCATTCTTTTATTAATTTTCTTCTATTTTTATAAGTATAATATAACCAATATACTTCATCATTTTCTCTTTCTTTGGGAAATTTGTCATTTGCTTGTTTGTTTGTTGCTTTAAAGCCATCAATTTTGCACCTCGTTCTTGTTTTTGCTTTTATTCTTCAATTCTATTATTAGTAGGAATAGTATCTGTTCCAGTTCTGTAATGGTGCCATTTTATGACCTTCGATTCTTTCTAACGCGTGTCACTCCTTGGTTTTTTTAAAGTTTCATTCTGTAATAAGATCACTGCAGTATGTTACAGAGGAATATAAAATGAAGGCAGGAATACTAAGACACTGCACAACATTGTTCTCCTTTTCATGACATCAAAAAACAATATCAAACATGTATCAATTACTCTACTCTGCCATTTTAAAAATTGTGAATAAGAAAAGTTTGGATATTGAATTAATTAAAGACATAGAGGAACATTTCAGAATGTTCTTCCACATCTTTGATTGTCAATCGTATTATATATAAAGTGAACTAAGAAAATCTATATGATAAAAATGTCAGATAAAATCTACCTATACATATAATTTTATAAATCAATATGATTATCTCAATGTATGAAAGATAAATGAAAGAAAATAAAGCATAATGTAATAATACATATGTCAATATGTAAATACACAGATAGGACTTCCAGAGAAGGTATTGTAAGAGTCAGTTCTGTGCACCCTATTTCTGACAGCTACAAATGTAGATCGATACAGGTGACTTATTAATGGTTTAAATACCGTAAGAGGCATTGCCACTGGGGATGTGATATTCTGAAATAATGAACAGCTTTGAAAAAATGTCATACAATATATGTATAGTTATTTCTGGGTATACAGTTTTTGGATTCCCAGAAAATTCAGTGTATATAAAATTTACAAAACAAATACTTTGCGTTTACCTGTAAAGTGGAGTTAGATTCTAGTTTCAGATCCTTATAAGTCGCATGGGTTTTGTTTTGTTTTGCACTTGAAAGAAAGCTTACTGCTCACACAAGGGACTGAGTTCTAGTGAGAGCTGGTCTGATACAGGCAGGTTTGGGCTCATTTGCATAAACTAGAGGGGGGTGAGTTGGGTCTTTATAGAAACAAACAGGTTGGACTGAGACAAGTGTAGATGCAGACGAGGCTTAAATTCCTGTTAGTTGGCCAGGCCTGTAACCCCAGCTGCTTAGGAGGCTGAGGCAGGAGGATCACTTGAGCCCAGGAGTTTGAGGTTACAGTGAGCTATGATCGTGCCACAGCCCTGGGTGATAGAGATCCTATCTCTAATAAATAAATAAATACATAAATTTCCTGTCATTGCCAAGGATGGAGACACACACATGCAAGTGTGTTCTTATCAGCCTGTTAAATTGTGGTTCTAAAGAGGAAAGGGAGGGTGAGACTTTTAGAAAAACCTGTGGTTTAAACACCTGACATGGGGCCAGACTCTTTATTACAATATTCCAAATTTGAGACCGTATAACTATAAGTGTACTGCTATTACTACTACTACTTATTATGACTTATAATAATAATTACTACTATGTAACACTATAATGTAGTATATATAATAATATAGTATAAAATAGTATATTATTAATTATTAATAGTAATAATTATATTAGCAGTAATGATAGTATTTCTTGACAGTATTGATTTTTATTTTGACTCTGAGTGGTGGCTCACCCTTGTAATTCCAACACTTTTGGAGACCAACGAGGGAGGATTTCTAGAAGCTAGGAGTCCAAGACCAGCCTGGACAACATAGTGAGACCTAATTTCTACAAAAAATAAACATTAATAATTACCCAGGCATGATGGTGCATGCCTGTGGTCCCAGTTACTCAGGAGGCTGAGGTAGGAGAATCACTTGAGCCTAGGAGGTCCAGGCGACTGTGAGCTGTGATTGTGCCTCTGTATTCCAGCCTGGGTAACAGAGCAAGATACACTCCCTCAAAAATTTTTTTTCATCTAGTGTCTTACATGTGTCAGGCAGGATACTAAACACTTGCATATTATCCTTTAATTTTTACAGTCCTAACACAAAACAAATATCATTATTGCCACATTTGAGAGAGGCAAAGATTAGAAACACATGAAAAATTTTACTCAAAATTCTTAAGGTTCGACAATTACTAACAATCATACATTTGACTTTGTAAAATTTATCTCACTTTCAACTGAGATATACTTACATTTTAGAACTGTATATTACATTTTAGAGCTCTATATTTCAATTGCTTAGTGTCTTTCTTGTAGAAACAGGGCTTCAAACTAATAAATACTCTGTGTGACATTAAAACATTGTATGGGATGTAGGAAAACTTTTATTGCATAAAGCTGTCTCACCCAGACCATTCTCTTCTTTGAAATGACAATAATATCCTCCAATCATTAAGACAAAAAAACTTCTACACATCTTAGAACCCATGGAAAAGCAATTCTCAAGGAAAAACATACGGTAAACAACCATCGATATTAAAATATTCCTGATAGATCTGTAAGAAAACATTTATGTTTTGAATGGTGTCTTTAGAGTGCCATCATAAAACTTAAGTGCATTAATTTCTTTTTCTTCATAGTTTTTATAAATTATGTCACCAAAGTTTATATATGTAATAGGGTATATGCTGCATGAATGAAGAGAGACAAGAATAACAATATTACCCCCATCAAGTTTACTTAAGAACTTTTCAGAAATCAATACTTCATTTTTCAAAGCAGAAAATAGGCCCATTGGCAGTTCAACTGTCTACTTTTCTTAAAAATGTATATGTAATTTTGTCAATCCTAGAACACTACTTTTCTGTGCATATACCTTTATTTCATTTACACAAGGAGCACCTTTTATAATATGCACTTTCCTGGTTGTATAGTTAAAGCATATCCTCGTATTCACCCTCATGACCCACATGATACTCTGCAATCCATTATCACTGTAACTGTAGGTTTTAAAATAAATTTGTGTTTCAGCCAACAGGGGATTTACAAATACTCCCAGAAAGATGATAATATAGCGGCACAGTCATGAAGGAAAATGAGGGCCTCACAGTATTCCTGAGGGCCGTTTGAATAGACTGACAAAAAGGACAATCATGTTACAGACAGTTAAGAAGAGAACAGATGATAAAGAAGTAGAAGTGGTGTTAGCTCTTACTAATTATCAGAGAAAAATCTGAAAGTAGAAGGATGAAAGTAAAGCAGACAATTGCTTGCCAAGTAACAGTTTTATGTAATTTTTTGCTGAAAACGACTCAATTTTTATAGGTTAGCATTCTCTAGAGATGTCAAAAATGGCAACAATATTTAAGGAAACAATAGGAAATAAGATCTACAATGGACAATATTATAGACTACATTTATCTTTTAATTTCATATGTTTGTATGTGTATATATACATGTATATACATATAATATTTGGAAATATCAAGATTGAAAAATCTAAGATTGACAATTATTTTGACCTTGTGGAAAACTATTTTACTCAGTCTTCAAAAGTACAATGAAAACATTGAAAGTTTTCTCTATACTAGCAGTTTTTTAAACAAATACATCTAATACGAACAAAAATAATTTCTCAGACAGCATAATTCATCTTATCTTCTCATACCTATGCACAGAGGCATAATGTTAATATATTCAGGCCCTTTGATTGGAGACTTAACATTTACACTGGCATAAAACATTAATACTATCATCCAAGCATGAAAATTCCAAATTAACAGGAACCAATGCTGCTATTCAGGCAAATTGGGAGTTAGCATGAGAAATAGAAGCAATTCTATAAAACATGGTTTAACAGGATATTAAAAATATAGATTTAAGCTTTATTCTTAATATATGGTAGGATAAGGTGTTAATCCATTTGCCATCTCTGCTTTGAATTTCATGCTTTCTTTCCTTGAATTTAATATGAATACCCAATGATGATTCCAGGCTCTGAATCCCAACTGCTTGGCTTCAAATGTCACTCTGCCAAGCAACACTGGGAAAGCTTCCCAAAAATGCTGTGCCTCAGTTTCCTCATCTTTAAATGCCATAAAAATTTTGCTGCTATTCTAGAGATGACACACCTGGAATATAAGAGGCACACAGTGAAGGTGAACAATTTTTATTACTTTCTTTAAAACCAAATGATTTAACTGAAAAGTCAAAGATGATTAATGGTAATCTATACAACTACAGAAAACAGTTGTTTAGGTAGAAAATTATCTATCATATTAATTAAAATATTATCATTTAATTATTAAAGTTAAGATTTTTATTTTTCTCCAAAATTCAAAGACATTGTCATTTTGCTGCGTTTAAGCATTTTTCTTTCTTTCTTCTTTTGATATGTCAATCTTAGCAAAAGTAGTCAGCAACATTAAAAAATGAATCAAATTTTTTAATGAAAGTAGTGCATCTTTAACTATCATATGTATTATTTATATTTGAAATCCATGCATTTGAATTTTTGTTTCCAGTTCTATCTTTGTGCACTCTTAGAACAGTAATGAATGATCCAAATGTCTTTCCTCACAAACGTTAGTTTGCAATGAGGAAATCACTCCTGAGCCAGGAATACAGTCCACAGGAAGGGAAGACACTAATGAAAATTAACATTCCAGAAGAATCTACTGCAGCTGTCATCATCAAAAGAAACTGATTAGTGGTTTGGACGGTGCAAACTCTGTAAATTATCAAACAAAATACTGCAGAAGCATCCATTTACGTATATGAAAATTACAATTTGAACATCACACTTAGAGCACATTAATCAACTTCATTCTTTGTTTTTATGGGTAATGAGGCTTTACAGAAAGGTAAATAGCCAGCTAAATAAAGTTGCTTTAGTAAAAATGGATTAAATATATTCATACTTTGTAAAAAAGAAATGTGCTAAGAGGTGTATAAATAAAGGAAGCATTCCCCTGGTCATTTATTTCTATTTTTAGTTTCTACTTAGATTTTCCACCTTCTGGCTTCTTAATTGTTTATCTTCTATCCATTTCAGTTTCTTTCTTAGTCACTGTATCTGTTAAATGAATTATAGGACTTTAAAAACTGATTAATATAAATAATCCTACCACCTTTTACTTAATATCTAACATACAACCTTAATTAAAATATGTTGTTTCTTAAAAGCTACTCAACTCTTACATAATTTGTTGTAGGGCTATAACAGTAACTATTCCCTGTGGTGAAAATGGCTTGAATTATTTCTAATACATTTTTCTGTCTTAGATGTAATAATTTGTGTAAAGAAAGCCTTTCTTTTCATGAGAGTTATATATATACACACACATATAATTTAACTATTACCCTTACTTAACTAAATTCATCTAGATCAAAGTGTATCTAATCTTCACTGTGTGATTACATGCACTAAACATTTTCAAATATCTTCCTGCTAGCACCAACTTAGAAAAATTCAGGAAAGTCAACAATTAATATATTAATTTTAATTAGACATATAATATATATAATGGAACAGTATAGAATATGGCTAATCTGCAGTTCTGATAATCTATGGGAAAATGGATTAGGAAGATGAATAAGCCAAACACCCACATAGTGAAAGAATAATTGTTTCTTTAAATATTTATTGACTACTTAATATGCACTAGGGATTGGAAAGGTAGCAGTGAACAAGGTTTAGACGACTAGCAAATATGGCACTGACTTGTACTAACCGATGGTGGAAAATCATTGGGGAACTGAAAATACAGTAAGTCAAAGGTATCAGTGAGAGTATTAAAAAGCAGATGATTATATTTCAAATATAAAAGGTACAATTTCCAATGTACCTATGCCTTAATTATTTTTTGTCTTGGTCAACTTTCTTACAGTGGATTACAGAACAGCACTTTGGCGTCTCTTTTTCAAGTGTCAAGTGTAGACATTCCATTATGAAGATTACGTGAGAATCCCACTCCACTTTTTATTTGTTGTATGTTTTTTTTTCTGGTCAGTGTTTTCAAATTTGCCTCAGGCTTTATGATTATAATCCCTTAATTATTACCCTTACTTAACTGAATTCTTCTAGATCAAAGTGTATCAACTCTTCGCTGTGTGATTACATGTGTTAACATTTTCAAATAATCTTCCTGCTAGCACCAACTTAGAATAATTCAGGAAAGTCAACAATTAACATATCAATTTTTACACAAAACAATAATATTTTTCTAGTGTTTGTCTTCATATGAAGTAATGTTTTTCTCCATATAAGGTGTGCTAGAATACATGGATAGATATTGTAAAATTAAAGTTAACAATTCTGGTTTATTCCAAATTTGGAGAAGATGAAACGTATTGGGTTTAATAAAGAGAAATTATATTCGGTGGGGAAAAATAATCTTAAGTTTTAGAGAAGTAAATTAACCAAAAAGTGGTCATCTTTGTGGGTGATAAGGTACATTATTTAAAATTGTGGTACATGCTTTTTATATTATTTATGTTTAATAATTTTGAGTTAGATACACAGAAAGATTTTTATGTTTATCATGCTCAATTTGTACATTAAACACAGTCACCCTGCCTGTATACTCAAAGGAATAAAAAATGCAGATTAGCAATGTTTACCTTAACCTTTTAACCCATAGTATTTCTTGCATGCAAAATTATCAGACTCTAGATGTTCAGGCAGAGTAGAAGGATAAATATTCACTTGGATCTTTTCCGTGTTTTTGACTAATATTTTCCTTCGAAAAGTATATGTGTAGAGGAAACTTCTAAAACAAATTCCACTTACTGGTTAATTTTTACAGTATTTTTCTTCAAAGAGCTTCTATCTTTAAAATTATTTGAAAATGCTTTTTGTCTGCCACACCATTAATCAGTGATGACTTACCCAGCAACTTATATGTTATAGGCGATATTCTAATTTGATTTTCTAAAATTGTACCTTGTCAGTGCCAAAGTGAACAGATGCTTTGGTGGTGGTGCCTTTCACGATCAAGGTTATATACACGTTTTTCACATAGCAAAAGAGTCTTTTCATTATGTCATTTTCAATATGTGGTTCTACAAAAAATATTTCTCCTATTTCCCTGCACACATTTACTTAATAATTTCTTTATTCTATGTAATGGCATAGTAAACATATGTCATTTCTTTTATATTTCCAGTGTTAGGAGTTAATGTTGGTGCTATAATTAGAAACCAAATGACTTTCAGAAATAGTGCTCTATACACCGTGGGAATATAGGAGACAGTTTGCTAGTGAGAAGAGAGTAACGGGTGCAATGGCCTTTCCTGGCTTTGTCTTTCTTCCTGTAGCATGTGAGAAGTATGAAATCAGAAAAATTGAAAATTAAATTTACCTTCATATAATCACTGTATGCTTTCCCACACCAATTACAAGCCTAAATTACAAAGGTGGCGTTCTTATTATTCTGTATATGATTTTTACCTTAGTGGTGAAGAATCATTTCTGAAGTTCTTTGAAGAATTTTCACCTACACTAAGCTCATTCTTAGAAGTATTCCTGTCTTTCTCTCTCCCCCTTTCTCTGTTGTAAGATATATATTGTTAAGATATTTAAGATATTTCAAGTTAAACATGCAAGTTTCAGTGAAACTTATAATGTAGGAAACACTGTTAATCTGTGGGATATTTTGAGACGATTTTGCTTTAAAATGCCTTGGTGTGGGTAGCCTTTTCTAGATATTTGCAATGCTATTCTGTTTGTTAATGATTTATATTTTGTTTTCCAAAGGTTTGCCTACTTGTTTGTTTTGCTGACTTACTTGCTTCTTCGTTTTAGCATGAAAGCTGTATCAAGTAGTTTTGGTTAAGTTATGCTATAGTAATGAGTCAGTCTCAAAACTCAAAAACCTACAACTACAACTTCTTCAATTATATTTGATGTCTTTTGTGGCCTGTCTGTGTTTTTTCATGTTGGGACCTAGGCACGTTCTCTATGGGGAATATCCTAAATCTCAAGGAAAAGGGAAAGGAAGGCGTGGTGACGACACTTAAAACTTTGATTGAAAGTGGTTCTCATCACTTCTGCTCACATTTCTGGGCCAAAGCAAGTCAATTCCTATAAGCAAAATGAAGAGAAGGGAATAATTTGAAAAAATAATACAACTCCTCACAGAGGAATTTAAAATAAATGACATGGCCTGGTGCAGTGTTCCATGCCTGTAATCCCAGAACTTTGGTAGACAGAAGCAGAAAGATCATTTGAGCTCAGGAGCTCAAGACCAGCTGAGCAACATGATGGGACTCCATCTCTAGAAAAAAATGCAAAAATTAGCCAACCATGGTGGCCAGCACCTGTAGTTCCAGCTACTGAGGAGTCTGAGGTAGGAGGATCACCTGAGCCCTGAGTCTGGGTGGCTGAGGCTGAAGTGAGTCAAGATTGCATCATGGCATTCCAGCCTGGGAGACAGAAAGAGACCCTGTCTCTAAATAAATAAATAAATAAATAAATAATAAAATAAAATTACAAAGAAAAAATGAAAAAAATATAATTGCCCAAGACCTTTCTAAGAGTAACACCTTGCAGAAAGTTTATGGGATTGTACCTGTACTAAATACTCCTCCTAAGGTTCTTTTTCTTGACAGAGAGTGATTCTCTGGAATATTACTGTGGTTAAACAATTTGAATTTGTGCTTATTGATCTCAATCTCTTAATATATCTGCTCTTAGCTGGAAGGAAATACAGAACATCACCTCTTCTTTGGATGATTTCAGTGGGTGTCTTGGTCATTTTTTTACAAAGTGTAAGACATCTGCCATTTCCTTCGCTGACAGCCTAACTCATTTATTTCATGGACTGTGATTGATTCAAAACATAGTTGCTGCCAATTATTCAGAATTTATATCATTGGACGTAAAACTTGTTCCCGTGGCACTTGTTGAAGGTCATGTTATACCACTAAGCTAACTTCGGTTCATGATGCTTGTCAAAAATAAAAACTTACCTTCTTGGACTAGATTTCTTTTCACCACTCATAATTTGAAGTCAACTAAAACAGGGTTCCTAACATCTTCCCTGCTGAAATATGTCTCTGCAGGTAGTCTCTCTTTGAGCTACAATACACCTGCTTCAAGGAACTCCTTCATGTCTATTGATATTGGCTTCAGGTTTAAATCTGAACTTAAGATGTGTTTGTTGTCATTGCCACTTACCTGATTTTAACTAATTAACTCAGCAGGAGAGATAACGTTTTTAAGTTTAATGTCATTGCAAAGCACCTTGAGGTACCACAGCATGACAAGATGACATAAAAGTTAGTGTGTATACGCCTCCACCTTCTTTTCGAGTTAGGCACCCTGGTGGCTTAGACAAATGCATTGGTTGTTCAAATGGAAACTTGATACTAAAAGCCATGGGGAGAAAAAAGACTGAATTCTAATTTGATGTTTCAGTCTGTTAGAAACATAAAGAAATGGGGGAATCAGTTATAATTCCTATGGATCCTTGCAATCAGATAGAAACTACTGAGATGTGGAACAAATTCCTGAGACAAGTGCTTAATGATGCTGTCATTCTTATCCCATCTCGTCTCTTTTTATAAATACTATGGTATATTATTTTTAGCCAGCATTTGTATAAGATTAACATTTTAAAACTTCTTTCACATAAATTATTCTTAAAGTTTCTGTAACTATGTTGTATTATTATTATCTCCATGTTACAAAAATAAATATAATTCTAAAAGTTGAATAAAATTATCCAAATGTTTAGAAATTATAAAGGAAAGTAGCATTGAGAATCGAACTCAGCTGTCTTCTTAACTAATGTTGCTTATGTGGATTATTTTAACAATTAAAATTGTGTAATTTTATAAGAAGTGAATGGTCTAGGAAACAGTACTATGTCTATAAAAATTACACTAGTGTAGATCTTGGTTGAAATATTATGGCTGGTGTGGTGGCTCACGCCTGTAATCCCAGCACTTTGGGAGGTCAGTGTGGGTGGATTGCTTGAGCCCAGGAATTTGAGACAAACCTGGGCAACATGGCAAACCCTGTCTCTACAAAAAATACAAAAATTTAGCCAGCTGTGGTGGTACATGCCGGTAGTCCCAGCTGCTCAGAGGGCTAGGGTGGGGGGATAGATTGAGCCTGGGAGGTGGAGGTTGCAGTGAGCGGAGATTGCACTCCAGTATGGGCAATAGAGCCAGACCTTGTCTAAAAAAAAAGAAAATGAAGAAAGAAATATTTACTGGTGGCACCACAAAGAATAAACTAAGTTAAATCAAATATGTATTACATGTTGCTCTGGTTTATAAAAGAAATTAGAATATATAGATATCCAAGTGCTCATAATATGTATGGAATATTATTAGGAAATGAAACTTGTGCATCATGGTATACTTGGAAAAGACATGTGATTTTAACTATTAGCTTATATTTATAAGAAACTCATTGAATTGTCCTGTTGGATTATGATAGTGTTATGGGAAAATATGTTACAAATTCATAGGTAACAAACTCCTCCTATGTGTATATGAAATCAAATGAGAAAAGGCCAGTTTATTTTCACTTTTCCTATTTTTAGAAATGAAATTTTAAAAAAATATATCGAGTGTCTTAAAGGCCAGTTGTACATAAAGTACTAGATGATGGGGTATTAAAAGCCATGACACAGAAGAAGAATAGAATCCAAATTTCTCAAACTCTGGGGCAAATGGGAACATGCACATAAAATGTAGATAGAAACTAAGGTAGAACAGATATGAAAACCAACCACGTATAGGGCCAACAAAAAGACAGTTTCTAGTTAGGATTTAAGCTAACTGCAGGGTAGTCTATAGATTATATACTAGTATGATTAGAAGAATATCTAGGATAACATTTTGTAGTTAACTATTCAAAAAGAAAAATGAAAAGTGGATTACTAGATTGGAAAAAAATCAAGATTTAAATGTCATACCTAAACCAAAATCAGGATTGATATGCCTTCCTTTTCGTTTTGTAATTTGGACCTCTGAGAATGTCTTTTACTGCTAGATTTGATTTCCCTAAACATGATTTTAGAGACATTCAAGTTTTACCTGGATGTATATAGTAATCTGTTACTCATGGAATTAAAGTGTCATAAATGAAATCACTTGACTTATATTTTTCTGAACAATATGAATCATTTAATGAACAAATTAGAATACACTTTTTTATATGTATTAGGTTGTTGGATTTTTAAATTGAGAATATTTTCAAAATAAAAGTAAGCTATATGTAGGATAACTAATGCATTATGTAGATTTAAATGTTTGGCTTGAATATATAGGCAGAATTTCCTTTAAAAGACTTGCTTAAATAATATAATGTACATATTTATATTCATGAATAATGCATTCTAAAGGTCAGTAGTTGATTTATTTTCTGCTCTTCAAAATCAGAGAGAGATTTGAAGAAAGAATGAAAAATATATTGTTAGCAATCAGGCAATGTTTGTGGAAAATTTTTCCAATAAGGGTATAAAACTTCTTAGGGATATTTATGCAGTAATAGCTATATAATCATTTACTATTAGTAAGATGTGAAAGGGCCAATTCTATATATGTTTTTTCAGGGGTGAACATGCCAAATAAGTGATTATGTCAGCAAATGGTCAATTTAATTTGATCACCCAAAAGATACGGTGAAAACAGCCCACTCACTTTAGTCATCTTTGTGACTAAATTAACTATCAGCACTTAAAAACTATTATCTATCATTTGCTGAATGGTCACAATCTGCCTAGTACAAGACGACTCTAAGGCAAAAATCTACTCCACAGATATTAAGAAACTTTTAGTGAAGACCTGATGAATAAATAGATTTAGACAGATATAAAGAAGCTGTGAAAGGTTTCTTATCAAATAGAACAGAATACCCCACAAGTTCCCCCGAAAGAGAGTAGTATACTTTATAAATTCAGGAAGTGCAGTTTGGTCAAAGTATAGATTGGAGTGTGAGCAATCTATTTTAGAAAGAGAAGCTAAAAAAGAAACAGGAGCTACAGCATTCTTAGTTTCCTATTCGTGCATAACCAATTACTGCAAAGTGAGTGGTTTAAACCACACTCATTTTTGGTATCACAGTTTCCATAGGTCAGTCGAGGCAAAGGTCATCTGCTCAGGGTTTCTCTAGGCTAAAATCAAGGTGTAAGCCAGGGCTTGGCTACCATTTAAGGTTCTTTCTAGGTCATTTGGGTTGTTGACAGAATTCAGTTCCCCAAACTCGTAATACTGATTTCCCAATTTTCTTGTTAAATATAATCTGGGGATTGCTTTCAGCTCCTACAGGCCATTTTCAGCTCCTAGCCATGTAATACTCTTAGAGCTTGGGAACTTACTTCTTCAAAGCCAGCAGAAAACTCTTTCCCATCTGCTGATAACAGAAAAATCACAAATGGGACTATCCCACTACTTTTCCCATATGATGTAACACAATCAAGAGAACCCTGATTCTATCATGTTCACAAAAACTCTTCACACTCAAGGAAAAGGTGTTACACAGAGCCTTTTTACTAGGGAAAGTTGAGGGTCATCTTGGAAATCTCCCATTGACCTCTATGCATAAAATTAATTAGAGCGCAACAAGACAAAGCAGCAAAACCTGTCAGAGCCTGCTGCAGTTGTAAGATGATTGTGAGGCTGGGCCGGAGGTGGTGGCTCACGCCTGTAATCCCACCACTTTAGGAGGCCGAGGTGGGCGGATCATGAGGTCAGCAGATCGAGACCATCCTAGCTAACATTGTGGAACCCATCTCTACTAAAAATACAAAAAATTAGGCAGGGGTGGTGGCGGGTGCCTGTAGTCCCAGCTACTAGGGAGGCTGAAGCAGGAGAATGGCGTGAACCCGGGAGGTGGAGCTTGCAATGAGCCGAGATCGCACCACTGCACTCCAGCCTGGGCAACAGAGTGAGACCCCTTCTCGGGGGAAAAAAAAAAAAAAAGATGATTGTGAGGCTAGGGAAGCAATGATACTAGATGAAATAAAGATTATGTATCTTTGAAAAATAGTTACTTAGTAGAATAAAAAAAGATCAAAGATCATTTATTGGTTGGGGAATAAAAACTAAGGGAAAATTAAGAGTAAAGGATGTTCCCAGGTTTCTGGCTTGGATGTTGGAACGTTGGAAGACATAAGAGGAAGAGAGAAAAGTATTATGAGTACAGGCACTTCATTTTTAAAATATGTTTATTTATTTTAAAAATTCACTAGCTAGATGGATACTAGCTTATTTTGAATAATTTGGCTACTTAGAAGTTGCTTACTCTTTTTTCCCTAGTGCACTTTATTTCTTGGTGTAGATTCAAATTACTGTCTAGTGTCATTTCTTTTGAACCCAAAGGATGCAAATTTCTTTTAGCATTTCTTTTAAGGCAGATCTGCTAATGACAAGTTTTTTGTTTTGAGTTTTTTGTAACTATTTTGTTTTACTTTTGAAGAATGGTTTTTGTAGATATGGAAATATTGGTTTACAGGTGGTTGTTTTTTTTTCCACTACTATATATATATAATTCCATTTCCTTTTGGACTCTGTTGTTTCAAATATCAAATTAGCTGTTAATTATAGTGGTGTTTGGCTATATGTAATGTTTCATTCTTCATTTTTCTCTGTCTTCAAGAAAATTTTTTGTCTTTGTCCTTAAACAATTTGATTATATTTAAAGATGTGTATATACTTTAGTGTATTCTTTTTTAAATTCACTTAACTTATTGGATGTGTGTATTAATGTTATTTCATCAGATTTGAAAGTTTTAAGTCATAATATATTCAAAGATGTTTTTGATCTTTTCTCTCTCTCGGTTAGGGCAAGCAGAAGACTAAAAAACTAGCCAGAAACTTAGCAGAGAGATCTGGAAAATGAGATAACTGTAGTGAACCTTAATAAGCTCTCATATTCCTTCTGATACTCCCATGTGAGCATGGTTGTATATTTTATGGTGTCTTATGGGTCTCTGTGGCTCTTTTCAGTTTTTTCCATTTTGTTTTTCTTTCTGTTCATCAGATTGTGTAATAGGTATTAATGCATTACTAAGTTTACTGATTCATTCTTTCATCAGTTCACGTTTTCTGTTGAAGTTTTAATTTCAGTTGTACTTTTCAGTGACAGGATTTTCATTTCTTTATTTTTATAACATCTACCTCTTTATTAATATCTGCTATTTTGTGGCAAATCATTGGTACTTTCTTTTACTTTTTAAACATGGTTTGTTGTGGTTCTTTGAACATATTTATAATGACTTTTTTGAGATTATTTTCTGCAAAGTCCAGGATTTTGGGCTCTCAGAGACAGTCTATGACTTCTTTTTCTTCCCAGATTAAGAAGTGCTCTGTAAACGTCTGTTAGGTCCATTTGGTTTATAATGCAGGTTACGTCTGATGATTCGTTGTTGATTTTCTGTCTAGACAATTTGTCACTCCTGAAAGTAGGGTGTTGAAGTCCCCAACTATTATTGTATTGGAGTTGATCTCTCTCTTTAGTTTTAATAACGTTTTCTTTATATATCTGAGTGCTCCAGTGTTGAGTGCCCACATATTTACAATTGTTATATGCCCTTGCTGAATTGATCCCTTTGTCGTTACGTAATGACCTTTGTCTCTTTTTATGATTTCACTTATAATCTATTTCATAATAGATTTTGTACTCCTGTGTATTTTTAGTTTCTACTTTCAGGGAATATTTTTTTCCACCCCTTCACTGTCAGTCTCCATGTGTCTTTACAGGTGAAATATGTTTCTTGTGGGCAGCATATAATTGGGTCTTGTTTTTGATCCAACTAGCCAGTCTAAATTTTTTAATCAAGGAATTTACACAGTTTCTATTCAAAATTGTTATTTATAGGTAAGGACTTACTCCTGTCATTTTGCTAATAATATTCTGATTGTTTTGTACACCCATTTTTCCTTTATTTCTCTTCATTGATTATCTTTAAGATTTGGTGGTTTTCTGTACTGGTAACATTTGATTCGTTTATCTTTTTCATTTTTGTATCTGCTCTACCAGTGAGTGTATTAGTCCATTTTCATGCTGCTGTGAAGAAATATCCAACACTGGGTAATTTATAAGGGAAAGAGGTTTAATTGACTCATAGTTCTGCATGGCTCAGGAGGTCTCAAGAAACGTGGAATCATAGTGGTAGGGGAAGCAACACATCCTTCTTCACATGGTGGCAAGAGAGAGAAGTGCCAAGCACAGGCGGGGAAGCCGCTTACCAAACCAACAGATTTTGTGAGAACACACTCACTATTATGAAAGCAGCAGCATGGGGGTAACCCCATGCCAATACCTTCTGCCATTTCCCTCCCACAACACATGGCAACTATGGGAACATTCAAGATGAGATTTGGGTAGGGATACTGCCAAACCATGTCAGTGAGTTTTATACTTTCATATGTATTCATGTTGATAGACATTGTTCTGTTTCTTCCAGATGTAGGACTTCCTTAAGCATATCTTGTAGGGCCAATCTGATGGTGTTGAATTCCCTCAGTTTTTCTTTTCCTGCAAAAGACATTTTTTTTTTATTTCTGGTAGATAGCTTCATTGGGTATATTTTTGACTGGCAGGTTTTCAAATTTTTTTATTTATTTCTTTCAGCACTTTGAATGTATTATCCCATTTTCTCCTGGCCTGTAAGGTTTCCCCTGATCAATATATTAGCCTGATGGAAATTCCCTTATCTGTGACTCGATGCTTTTTTCTTGCTGTTTTTAGAATTAGCTCTTAGTCTTTGACTTTTGACATTTGACTATAATAGGTCTCAGTGAAGACCTTTTTGGATTGAATATATATGGGAATCTTTGGGCTTTTTGTTTATGGATGCGAATATTTCTCACAAGACTTGGGAAGTTTCAGCTATTATTTCATTACATTGGTTTTCTATGCTTTTGCCCATCTCTTCTCTTTCTGGAACTCCCAGAAATTCAAATTATTTTGCTTTATGGTGTTCTGTATATCAAATAGACTTTTTATTGTTTTCTATTCTTACTTATTTTTTATCCGACCGTGTTACTTAAAAAGACCTGTCTTCAAGTTCAGAAATTCTTTGCTCTGCCTGATCTTGTCTATTGTTGAAGCTCTCAATGTAGTTTTTAAATTCAATTCATTGAATTTTTTTAGTTCCAGAATTTCTATTTTCCTCTTTTGTATAATATATATCTATCTGTTGACTTTTGTTCTCTTATATCTAACGAAGTTTCCTTAAATTCATAATTTTGGATTAGTTTTCAGGTATTTAAAATTCTTCCTTTTGGGGGATTTGTTATTGGAGAATCATTCTGTTTCATTGGAGGTGTCATGTTATTGGAGAATCATTCTGTTTCTTTGGAGGTGTCATGTTTGGTTGCTTTTTCATGATTTTTATGTTGTTGTGTTGATATCTGCATATCTGTTGTAATAATTATTTCTTCAAATTTATGGATTGGTTTTTATTGGAAATACTTTTTTGTAGATATATCTGTAGTGTTGATTGGGTAGAGTACTTTGCATTGATTCTGAGTCATAACAATGAGTAGTCTCTGTATAACTGCTTCAGCTGCAATCAATATCAGTGGTGTCTGTGAGTTCCTCAGTGGCCTACAATGCAGTTTTTAATAGAGGTTGTGGCGAGGCTTTGCCAGGGACAAGGATTCCAGGTACACTGGTCTTCCAGTTCCTGGGTGGCATATGCAGACACCAGGGTTGATAGTGTTGGGCTGGGTGTGCTAGTCCTAGAACCCCTAAGCAGCATACTTGGGCACCAGCAGTGGTTGGGTTGTTGGGGTGGGCTGGTCCTCAGGCCTCCAGGTGGCATGCAAAGGCACAATGGTGGCAGCAGCACACCACATGGACTCTTCCTCTTTGCTCTGGTTGGTATTAGTGGTGCCAGCAATGGCAATAGTGGCATCAGGTCATCCCTAGATCCCCCGGGTGATATGTGCTGGTTGCTAGCAGTGGTGGTAGTCAGCTGGGTGAGTGAATCCCAAGGCCTTCAGGTGGCACACTTGGGTGGGAACTGGTGACATTAGCAGTGGGTGGGGGTTGATCCTTGGTCCCCCAGGAGGTGTGTCCAGGCACTGGCAGTGGTGGCAATGGCCTGGGCAGGCTGGTTACTGGGACCCCAGAAAGGGCTCATGGACACTATCATCACTGGTGATGAGGGGGGTAGGCCTATCCTCAGGCCCCAAGAGAGTGCACAAAGGCCCTGTCAGCAGCAGGGCAGGAGGGCTGATCCTCAGACCCCCAGACTGCACAGAGGTGGCAGTGGCAGCAGCAGCAACAGGCAGGCAGGAGAGGACCCCATTTGAAGTATGTGGGTATAAATGGTGGTGAGCTGGGAGGGCCAATATTCAGACCCCCGCATGGCATGTCTGGGCATTGGCATTGCTGCCAGTGGGTAGTATAAATCTGTCTTCAGGCTTCCAGACAGTATGTGTGACAAGCTGCTCATCAGACCCCATTAAGTCATATGCAAGTCCATGGTGGCCCTGCCACCACCATGGGTGGGTTGCTGTCAGCGGTAGCAGCCCTGGGAAGGTGGGTCCTAGCTTCTGGGCAGTGCACAATTTGGCTCCCTTTGTCTCGGGTATGGCCTCCCTGATGAGCTGCTCTGCCTGTTCCCCAAAGTGTAGGACACTGTGTGGGCTACAGTGCTGGGGTCCCAGCCACAATGTTGCAGCCAGTGGCATCATGACACTGCAGTCCTCTGCGTGAATGTGGAGAATTGTCAATGGGTTTATAGGGATGTGGATATGCAGGGAATATTGGAATCAACGACAGAATATAGTCTGGTGGGGACTTGGCTCTCAAAATGGTGTTATGCTGCTGCAGCTCGGGGGATGAGTGGGCCCCAGTGTGAATTCCATCTCTAAAACAATGCCATGGTGCAGAGTTCTGACAGCTCTCTGTACTAGCTGGGCTCAGGGCCTGTGAGAGCCAACAGGCTCTTCTGTGGCTAGGGTTGCAGGTGTCCACGGTGGGAATGTGGAATGGTGGGTATCTCTCACTTACAATGTTCCCTGCAATGGGTAGTTCCTCCTGGCTCTCAGCAAGTCCCGCCAGGTCAGTTTCTTCACCTGTCTCTCCTTTCAATACCACAGAAGGTCCCTGTCACTTCCCTGCTTAATTCCAATGTTCAATCTTAAATACTGTATTTGACAGTTAAGTGTGGTTATTTATTTGCTACTTTGAGTTAGCAAGTTATCTACTTGTTATTCAACCACACTTGAACCAAGTGTGGTTATCTATTTGTTATTTTGTTCCATATTTGAGGAGGAGGATAGTCCCAGGCACATCTAGTCAACCATCTTGATGACATCTCCATTTTTTCCCTGAGTACAGATCACCCTTTCCTGTTTCTTTGTATCTGACAATTTTCTCTTAAAAACTGTATATTTAAAATAATATATTGTAACACACCTGTCTACTTATTTTCCCCCATTGGCTTTAGTTGATGATATTTTGTGTGTTTATTTGTTTGTTTGATGAATATAGATGATGGGTATACTGGTGATTATTATATTGTGGTTTTCTTTATCTGTTTGTAGGTTTAGAATATTCCATGTAAACTTTGAAAAAAATAGTCCTTAATATTATATTTAATTATTCTTGCTGGAGTATTAAATAGTGTATCATGAAAATGAAAGGAATGCCACCTGGGCCAACCTGAAGAAGATAGAGGTAAATTGGTCAAGCAAACAAAATACCATTACCGAGGTAATGGTAACAGTACTTTGTTATAATTACAAGCTAGCAATAGTGATTTAAATCATTGCTGAGAAATTTGCAGTATGTTAGTTAAAATAAGAAAAAAAAATAGTTTCTACTTTCTAGTTGATTCCCTGGTGGAGGCTACCTGTATAGTGACAACAAGACCTTCCAAACACTACTATGAAATTATTTTATCCTCTTCTCTGAAGACAGAGATGAATGCTTAAGTAATCTTTTCTCATTTTGTTTCTAATAAATGCATCTTCTCTTGTAGTGTGCACTTGCTAACATTTCAATTATTATTATTTTCTATACTGAAAAATTGTTGTGATTTTATTGGCTAATTTCAAAATAATGCCTTGGATTAATAGGCAAATAGTTTGAATTATTTATTATTTTACAGTTCCACATTGCCATCATCAGGATCTAACAAATAAACAAACAGAGTTGCTATTTTTAGACAGAGATCTCTTTGTTTTTATTGAATTGTTCTGGGCAAGATTTTGGTATCAGAAATTTTCAGCCAAAATGACTTTTTAAAGTGAGTCTCGGCAATAGACTCCCTATTGTATCTATATTATCTCTAATAAACCAGCCATTTAATCATAATGTGGTTAGGCTCTGTATCCCCACCCAAATCTCATCCTGAATTGTAATCCTGATAATCCCCACGTGTTGAGGGCAGAACAGGTGAAATAACTGAATCATGGGGGCAGTCTCCTCCATGCTGTTCTCATGACAGTGAGTGAGTTCTCATGAGATCACACAGTTTTATAAGATGCTTTCCTTTCTGCTTGGCACTCACTCCATCCTGCTGCCTTTTGAAGAAAGTGCCTGCTTCTCCTTTGCCTTCAGCTGTGTTTGTAAGTTTCCTGAGGTCTCCTTTGCAATGCAGAACTGTGAGTCAATTACCCAGTCTTGGGTATTTCCTCATAGCAGTGTGAGAATGAACTGATACACATTGCTAATATAGTTTCTGGTTCTTCTCTTGGTATGATCACTTCTGTAATTGCAGGACTTATTAATTAATCTCATCAATTATGAAAATACTTACCAAACTTAGTTTATATATGTTTGTAAAATTCAAACATATTTAACAAGTAAGTTGTAAAGGGACATGCATCTGTCTGGAACCAATTTGGACAAATGATAATGCATAATAATAATCAAAATATTATTCATTGAGTTTCCTATGGTTTTACATAAATATTATGGAATTAATAGTCAGGTTATGGCTGATTAGAGAGCATCAGGAAAGGTCATATAATAATTAGGATTATTTTAATAAACTAAGAATATTTGGGATGAGGGAAGTAGAAGACATTATAAGAAACAGAAATAGCAAACGTAACTATTCAGAACTTTTAGTGTTAAAATTAAGAATGTAAGAATGTGCTTGCGAAAGATGGAAGTCATTAGTTTCCTAGAATATTCATAAGTTCTCACTTCTTTTTTATAATGTAAATATATGTATTTCTCTCTATTATATGCACAAGGAAATAGAGAGATATTGCTCTGCCTATCTCAGAATATTTCTTATTCTACAAATATCTGAGAGAATATATATATATATTTTCAGACGTAGTTTCGCTCTGTTTGCCCAAGCTGGAGTGAAGTGGCACGATCTCGGCTCAATGCAACCTCCACCTTCTAGGTTCAAGTGATTCTTCTGCCTCAGCCTCCCAAGTAGCTAGGATTACAAGCATGTGCCACCATGCCCGGATAATTTTGTATTTTAGTAGAGACAGGGTTTTGCTATGTTGGCCAGGCTGGTCTCAAACTCCTGACTTCAGGTGATCCATCTGCCTCGGCCTCCCAAAGTGTTGGGATTACAGACGTGAGCTACTGCTTCCAGCAGAGAATAATTCTTATTTTAATATTGTTGGAACACAGTTGCATTCAGAGCATGTATGTTTGATGTGCAATGTATTTTGCATGGTTCGAGGTTGCTTTTTAACCACATTGTATTTGTGATTGGAAGAGATCCGGAGATTAAGGCTGACTTTTGGCATTTCACCGAAAGTGTGCTTGACCCATTTACCTCTATCTTCTTCAGGTTGGCCCAGGTGGCATTCCTTTCATTCTCATGATATAGTATGCATTTGCATAAACTGCAGAATATTGTATGTAAATTATGATAATATTTGTCTTTGTGCCTATTGCCCCTAAAAGAACTTTGCCAAGGAGTGTCTTACTTGTCTTTGCATCTCTAATGTTGACCTAAACTGTTAAATTGTGTCTGGCATAAATTACCCTTTCTCATAAAATATAAAATTGTGTGGTAGAATAGTTTATTAAATCATTTATTAAAAAACCTTTATTTAGTGACTATTAATGCCAGAGACTAATTGAGGTTTGAAACCAAAAATTTGTAATTTTGATTTTTACTTTAAATCTACATTATTTGTATATATGATTTAAAAAAGGCAGGCAATATTTCTACATTATACATAACATAAAGTTTTAGAACATATGCACAAAAAGGTAAATCAAGTTTAGCAGGCTGTTGGCCAAGTTATGAAATTTGAGATTGAACATCTATTATACACTAAAGTAAAAATAATATTAATTTCTATGATGATACCTGAAGTTCTGTTTGTTTTGAATGACCTATGCTAGAACTGGAGATTTCATTTTTTAATTCTTTATTTTTTCTCTCTCTCTCTCTCTTTTTTTTTTTTTTTTTGTGTGTGTGTGTAGGGATAATATAAAGAGAGGGCTGTTTTGTTCATTCTGAAGTTAACAAAACTAATCTCTGATTCAGAAGTTAGAGGACCCAAATAAAAACCTTAAAATTATCCTTAATATTAGTAGAAATTGGATAATTTCCCCACCTGTAATATGAGATAATAATTCCTATCTCAAAACGTTGTTGTGAGAACTAAACCAGTTAATATAAATTAAATTGCAAAGTGAAAATTATGTAAGCATAAAGCACTATTATCCAGCAGACTATGTGTGCACCTCCATGATAGCCTTCAATATTACTAAGTGTTTATGTTGAAGTAGCTGTTTAATTGCTTTGGTTTCATTTCTTTGCTTAGTCTTGCAACACTGCTTTTGTTGTTTTGGTTTTTAATGTTTGCTACCAAGAAAGGATGAGCCTGCATATATCTGTAAGAATGTCTACTTCCTAATATATACAGAATTTAACATCTTAATCTCATTAAGTTGCTTTTAAGAAGGATGTCTTTTTAAAGCGTAAACAGAAGCACACAGCATTTATCCTTAGTGATTTCTTCTTTAATTTAAAGCTCAGATTTAGAAACTATTTCATTACAGAATATGTAAAAAAAATAAACTGATTGACAGGCAAAAACATGTATTTTATTCAGGAAAAAAAAAATCTTCCAAAGTCTCTCTTTTCTTTCTTTCTTTTTTTTTTTTTTTTTTTTTTTTTTTTGTTTCATTCACTTGTGGTTGCCTAGAAACCAGCACCAGGATCATGATTTAAGGAGTGCAATTTTATGTCCCTTTTTTCCCCTAATGCAAAAAGAGGACTAGACTGAATATCACTCAAAATTAACAGCATCTGATTAGAACTTTGCAACATTTCCTTTTGGGTGGCCATATAGGCAGGTCCACTGCTTACTGTCTTTAAAACTAAGGACGCAGACTCTTGCTAATTGGCCAGCAAGGGGTAGACAATTTCCTGCTTCCTTCTAAACCAGGGATTGACTCTGTCATATTCTCCAGGCTGCTCCTTCTCAGATGTTTCAAGCACAGTAGTCTGGTGAATTATACACTATTTTGTAGACTCTTTCTTTACAACTGTATCCTATGTGTTGAGCAATTGCAAATGATTTTTTAAAGTTTCTTAGTAACAAAGAAAATGATACAAGCATTGCTAAGGTCGATGCAGTGAAAGGTGTACATAATTCTATTTATTCTTTTTTATATACCTGACTTCTTATCAAAGAACTAAGGACACAGAGCTCAGAAAACTCTAAAGTGTAAATGTGCTATTTGTGAAGAGCTAAACATAATAACATTGATAACAATTCTATGGAGGATGCACTATCCAGATTCATGTGAACCACACGTGATTTGTCATTTAGTTCTATTGTGTTCAAGTACTTTTTCTTCCCATTTCAGATGATACCAGAGATGAAATTTAACCAGGCTTTAGCTCTTTCCCCAGGGAAAGAACAATTTGTATTTGAAATGAACTATGAGTGATGAGGAACTAAAATGGTCTGGCCCTGATTTGCTAGTTAGGAAGGTATGTTTCAAATCAAATGGGACTTGATAAAGCCATTTGACAAAGAGAGATTAGCATTAAGTCCAAATGTAAACAGCTTGGGCTAGAGTAAGACTGAGTGTGGGGGCAGAAGGAAGCTGATTAGTAATTCAGATTTTATCTTGAATGAAAAGAGACTGATAGCTGGAATCCTGGCAATCTTCACCTTTTGTTGACCATCTGTACTGTGAGTTCCCCAGCAGAGAGCCAGCTCATTTGGGGACAGGAGAGCAGAAGGGCATAGCTTCTCATATGAGAGAGAAACCAAAAGCCACGCTAAACACTATCAATTAAAATACATTAGTCCTGTAGGAGCTGCCCATTAGAGTGTTGAGTGTGCACAGATGCTGCTGTTGCAAGCATGACACCAGTAATTAGGTGTCACAAGTAGGAGGACTTCACACACTATTTAGCAAAAACATCACACTGTTTTTGCATAAACTCTTGCCATAACTTTAATTGCAGCTGATTTCGCCAATATTGGTTAAAAGAAATATTGTCATTTTGCAGAATCCTGGACTGTTGTTGTCTAATTAGGTTTAAGACACAAAACAAAATAGATGGTATTACTAAATAGAAGGAAAAAACAAGAGTGTACTATGCTATTATAAGTGCGTTAGTTATGATAAATGTCTATACTTAGTCAAGAAAAATTAAAGCTCAAGTTATTCTTATACATTTTCATGTTCCCTGTCATTGCTGACTGATGGCTTGTCTTTTGAGCACATCTGTAATGCTTTAAAGTAAATAAAACAGAACTTGAATCTGCATCTCAATTGCTGCCGTGTATTTTCACTTGCACTGTAACTCCTGTTAAAAAAGTCTTTACTGTTCAAGAAACTGTCGCTCTCTTTTTCATTTTTAGTCCCTCCTTCTCAATTTCTCTTTCTCTGTCTAATATATTATTCTTTTCACAAAATTCAGAGGAAAAACAACAAAATGATTCTGACTGATACTACAGAATCTATGTGATGTAGACTGGGCCACCCAGAATGGGATATTGTGGGCAGGTTCTCTGTCAATTAGCATCACTTTTCTAGCTGAAAAACATACATACAACAAACCCTTTTCTTCCTTCTGTCTTGAAGTCTCAAGGAAAAGATAATGAAAGGGCAGAGTGCTCCTCCTCCCCAATCCAGGGCTATATAAATACAAAATCTGCCCGTCTCAAACATCAACATATCACGGCACACCTCTCAAGGGAATGGGGTGCACAACATGTAGATTAATAGAAAAGACAGATTAAAGAAATCATTTGGGCATCGCTGGTGCTTCCTTCCTGCTCCCCACACATCTCCTTTGTAAGAGCTCTCTGCATTATTCTCATTAGAACAATCTGTGCGAGCCCCTATATCTTTCAGGAAGAGCATCACAGCAAGAAAATGGGAATCAATGGTGAAAGCTTCAAGAGGACAATCAGGCAGTCCCCAGGACAGTGAGGAGGCAAGGAAAACAACAGCCTGTGAAGCTTGACAAGCTCGAGTCAGATGCTGCTTTGGGACTCCTGTTGCTTGGCGTCTGACTCCTGAAATAAGAACCTTGTTCTTAGGAGAGGCCACAGCCCTGCTGTCTTTATTTAGGATGCATAAAGCTGCCCAAGGTAGAGGTCCAGAGTGATTTAGGGAGTATATTTCATACAGAAATGAGAACTTGACTATTGGGAAGACTAAAAATAGAACAAAATACTACAGAATCTGTGAGTGTATGTGCGTGTACATGTGGGTATGTGTTTAGGCCTGCATATGGGGAGCCATTGATGACATGTGTGTAATCAATAATCTAGCAGTCTTTCACTGAGCTATTTAGTTACAAGTCTAGGGAAAAAAAAGAAGATGCTCAAGAGATAAATATGGTCGATCATTTTATTTTTATTATCTATTGTATTCTTAGAAAATTTATCGTGTTCTTAGAAAACAATTTTTTAAATCATATTTTAAAATTCTGAATGTTTAAGTTCATTTTCCCAAATTAAGCTATCAAGACACTACATGATTAATCTACATAACTTGTCATATATATATATATATATATATAAAATCTTTAAAATCTTCAAACATATTCTAAATGCATTCTACTAATTAGAGGTCAAGTGAAAAAGATCACAATTGATGTGTCAGGGTTTCTTATTGAAATCTATGAATACAGAACAGAAATTGAAGTGGCAATATAATTGCTTTGAATACAAACATCATATTATTTCATTGGCTTGGTATTTGCATAAGATGATTAGTCCTCTCACCAGTTGAAAGAAGCTATCAGCACTAAAGAAACAATTAAAAGTATTTCTGATCCTATGAAGCGCAGGCTAGTAAAAACTCACTCCCTCTTGGGAGAAAAGTGCTTGTCCATATGAGGTAAATTATCTCTCCAAGTGAGCCAAATGATGATAATGATTTTCAGAGGCCAAGTAATAATTCAGCGACGAGTAAAATTTTTCCATGGCAAGTATGAGTTTAGAGTATTTATAGATCCCCCCGAGCCTTTCACATTAGAAATAAAGCAAATGGCCCAATGATTTGCTATTTCTAAACCTAAATGCATTTACCCAACATATAGCTGGTTATTAGAGATCATAGCAATGTTTATGGCATGAGTTTGCTGGCTCTGTAGGTGTGCATCACATAGAGGCTTGCTGACATCATTTAAAGCTTTAAAACCTAATGTATTAGGATATGAGCTACTCAAGATTACACATACACACAATGGTAATTGAGTAATTATACATATGTCACGCACATTTATCTATTTCATCTTAAGTATACAGCTAAAACGTCTACAATCATTCAGTCAGGAATTTTGCAACTTGTTGTGAAATGTTCTTCCATTTTGTGTTTATAATGGAGCTAGCTATAGTGGAAGCTGAGGAGATAATAGAAGAATATTTTTTCCAATGTTTTCTCTACCTTCTTTCTCAAGGGGAACGTATTATTGGATCAATCTCATTTGCAGGCTTTCTAAATAAATTTACAGATTTCTATAGGGTTGATGGACAATTATGCCTATGGGCAGTGGGTATTTCAAATGGTAGCAAGCAGTGTGTTTTCACTGCTGAGTTATTTAGTTCTGGTGAAGTCAGTGAAACAGAAAACATAGCTGAGTCTTCAATAAAACTTAAGACACAGTCTTCCTTCAAAATTACACTTTGATTGAAGTGCAAAGGTTCAAAGCCAAAACAGCTAAATATATAGGAGAGAAAATAGTTCACGTTCTCAAGTAATGAAAAATATATCAATTTATCACACACTGTATATTCTTCTAGTTTGACTTCCATTCTTTATAAAAGCAGAAAGAAATTGTAGATATCTTTCAAAGCAACTTGAAAAACTATTGCAAACTCATCTCTGGTACTGATCTTGCATATAAAATTGAAGAGAAAAAGGGGAACTGGGTTGAAATAAGTAGTAACCAGCAAAAGTATGATTTTTGTACTAAAACTATAGAAATGGCATACCATCATTATACATTATTATGGTTTTTCTTTATAGTATTTAATTAATTCCTTTTATATTATCTACTTTTGCAGATCCTTCCTATAAGGGGATGAATCCCATGAAAAGTTACCTTCTCTACTTGTCAGACATTTTAAATCTTATAGCCAGAACCTCAATAAATTCTAGCACATTGAAATAACATCTTAAGATTTTCATCAGAACATCCTGTTTCTTCCTCATTTACTATGTTATGCTCCCACTAATTTGGGGAACATGAACTTAGCATCACCTTCATATTATTTTCTTGTTCTCTGCAAATGGCATTCTCTTGTGTTCCAAAAAAAAAAAAAAAAAAAAAAACCTGATATATATTATTAACTCTAATAATTCAAATCCTCTTGAAATAACCTTTCTTGATGAAGTAATAAAAATGACCATTTAGAAGAATAAGCTTGTAGGAATCAGCAGAAAAATCCTATAAGAGTAATGAAGAAAGGATAACATCACCTAATTTTTTTGAAGTACTATAAAATTATGATAATTGGAACACTGGTAACTCAATCAGTGATGTAGAGTTGACTGGTTAGTCATTTAGAAAAGCAATTAAGTAGTTTTCTAACCTACTTTGCATGGCTTTATAAAAACTCATGTGGTTCAACAACATAGAGGTAAAAGTAAAAAGTAACACAAAATTAGTTGAGGAAAGCATCGCAAGATTTCTAGTACATATTATTAAGTGAAAAAAAAGTAAGCAAAATGCAGAACTTTCGTAAGGGTGTACTTTCGGTTCACCGATTTATGTGTTTATGTGTTTGTACACACTTTGGATGTTTTTGAGGAGAACCACGATGCAGTCAAAATGGTTGACAACACTCGGGACCGAAAAAAGGGGTATAAGAAATAGGTTTACACAAATGACTTATTTTTCTCAATATGCCAATTTATAGTTGTTGAACTTCTTAACCTTAATGTGTATATTTTCATAATAAAAATTTCACACTAGCTAATAAAACAAGAAAATATATTCTACTTCAAGATTTTCCTTGATAATGATATAAATATCCTCACTGCCTTTCTTTATACATACTGTACAATACTTTTGTCCTGTAATGATCAAATGATGGTATTTCACATATCTGTCTTCAACATTTCACATATCTACCTCCAACATTTATCTTGTTTTATGAAAACATCCAGAATATTATATTCAAGTTATTCAAAATATACACTATAATGTGGCTTACTACAGTCACCCTATTGTGCTATAGAACACCACAACTTATTTCTTCTATCTAGCTATAATTTTGTACCCCTTGACCAATGTCTTTCAATCATTCCCTCTTATTCCCTCCCCAGGCTCTGATAACCACTATTCAACTGTGTACGTCTATGAGATAAGAAACTCTGTCATGTGTGGCAACGTGGATGAACTGAAGGACATTTTGGTAAGTGAAATAATTCAGGTACAGAAAGAGAAATGCTGCATGATCTCACAAATAGGTGACTTATTTCACTTATCTGCCAGATTTTAAAGGATTGATAAGATGATCTTTTGGCTTTTTAATATGCAATGTAGAAACCAGAATGCTTCATTTTTCTATATACACTCAGCAATATTTACTTATCAAGTTTGTCATTGAAGACTTCTTAATCTCCACAAGGGCCAGGCCATTTTGTTGAAAGGTTTTTTTTTTTTTTTTTCCCACTTTTATTTTGGGTTCAGGCATACATGTGCAGGTTTGTTATATAGGTGAACTCGTGGCATGGGGGTTCGTTGTAAAGGTTATTTTGTCACCCAGGTACTAAGCCTAGTACCCGATAGTTATTTTTTCTGTTCCTCTCCTTCCTCCCACCCTCCACCCTCAAGGAGGCCCCTCTGTTGTTCCCCTCTATGTATTCAAGTCTTCTCATAATTTAGCTCTTACTTACAAGTGAGAACACGCATATTTAGTTTCCGGTTCCTGCATTAGTTTGCTAAGAATAATGGCCTCCAGTTCCATTTATGTTGCCACAAAAGATATGATCTTGCTTTTTTTTTTATGGCTGCATTGTATTCCATGATGTATACATACCACATTTTCTTTATCCAGTCTGTCACTGATGGACATTCAGGTTGATTCCATGTCTTTGCTATTGCAAATAGGGCTGCAATGAACTCTCACATAGATGTGTCTTTATGGTAGAATAATTTCTATTCCTCTGGGTATATAGCCAGTAATAAGATTGCTGGCTCATACGGTAGTTCTGTTTTTAGCTTTTTCAGGAATCGTCAAACTGCTTTCCACAATAGTTAAACTAATTTACATTTCCACCATCAGTGTATAAGCATTCCCTATTCTCTGTAACCTCACAAGCATCTGTTATTTTTGAACTTGTTAATTATAGCCATTCTGACTAGTGTGAGACGATATTTCATTGTTGTTTTGCTTTGCGTTTCTCTAATGATCAGTGATATTGAACTTTTTTTCACATGCTTCTTGGTGCCTCACTAATCTTGTTCATGTACTGTTTCATATGCATGCATGTCTTCTTTTGAAAAGTGTCTGTTCACATTCTTTGTCCACTTTTTAATGGAATTGTTTTTTCTTGTAAATTTGTTTAAGTTCTTTATGGATGCTGAATATTAGACCCTTGTCAGAGGCATAGTTTGTAAATCTTTTCTCCCATTCTATAGGTTGTCTGTTTTCTCTCCTGATAGTTTCTTTTGCTGTCAAGAAGTTCTTAAGTTTATTTAGACGCCATTTGTCAGTTTTGCTATAAGCATGTACTTAATCTCAACCTTTCATAAGGATATCCTTCGATCTAGAAGGTCTTAAAAGGAGCCAATAATGCTTGGAGTGGCCAGGCGCAGTGGGTCATGCCTGTAATCCCACCACTTTGGGAGGCCAAGGCTGATGGATCACAAGATCAGGAGATGGAGACCATCCTGGCTAACACGGTGAAAC